>NC_141055.1:12608808-12918808 GCF_041138505.1 Cibotium barometz
AGTTTCCGCCTCTTCTGGTCTTCGCTCTCAGGAGGACTCCATGGTAGCCGCTCCGTCTCCCCCGACCAAGGCCGCCATTACCTGCCTTTCGTTTTCTGAAGCGGACCTGTAGCTTCTTGCTACGACTGTCACATCCCTAGAGACCTCCACTCTAGTATGCGAGATTGTCGGTAGCCTCCCCGCGCGTGGCCAACTCAGGGATCTTCTTCAGGCTAGCCTCCTAGGTGCGCCAACAAAGATCGTAGATATTCATCCTTTGGGGCGCGACTACTACCAGGTTGAGTTCGACTCACCAGCGGCATCTGATCTTGTCATGCAATTGAGCCCCATTGCATTGCATATGGCCCAGGTCTTCTTTGCACGGTGGCAGCACGGGTTCGACCCGGCATCTGACCCTTTAGCGGGAGCTTCAAGCTTTCCCGTGACAGTCTACTTTCCAGGCCTTAGGAAGGGAATACCTTCCTCTTCTCCTAGTGATTGGTGGTGCCATCGAGAGAGTGATGGAATCCCCCCCACCGTTGCGTCGGCCCTCGCACGAGGAGCGGGGATTCCATCTCTCCGCATTTGTATTGCCTCATCGGATTCTGTTCCTCACATGATATCTATTCCCAGTCTTCGGGGTGATCCCATTATGCAGTGAGCGACGAGTGGAGTATTCAGCCTTCCAGGCCAATGCTTTATTTGGAGACAGATGGGTCATCTGACCAGAGTTTGCCCTCCGTGTCGAGCTAGGCGACTTCCCCCGGTGGTTCCCCCTCCTACTTCCCACTCAAATCCTCATTTAGGGGGCTGAGGGAGGAGCAGGTTCCCAGACCACGGAGCACGAGGTTCTGACCATGGATGACCCATCAGCCGGAGAGTGGCAGACGGCTGGCCCCCGCCCCGTGGCCCCCCGCCCCGGTTGCCAGCCGAGCACCAGAGCTGAGCGTCGCCGCCGTGCGCGCCAGGCTGGCAACATGCAGGAGGATTTGGTTATGTCACAGAACTTATCATAGCACCCGCCCATAGACGGCGGGTCCCCTCCAGTCACAGAGAGGGTCCCCCTGCCCCCCCCCAAGGTGGCGGCCGATTCCTCGTCACGAATTCTCCTCTGGCCTTCAGTGCCCAGTGGGGAGGTTGGCCCCACCCTCGCTTCGTCGAGCCTTCCGTAGCAGCCTTCCTCTCTGATGGATACCTCTCAGCAGCATCCCTCTCCGGCCTCTCCGCCTTCCCACTCCCCCTTGCTTCCTCCCACCGCCTCCCACCGCCCCCCCACCCTTGCCTCTGACTCTTCCCACAATCGCTCAATTTGCCCCTTCCTCTTTCTCCGTACGGGCCTACAATCCTCCTCCCCCCCCCTCCCTCCCCCCCCCCCCTCGCCTCTCTAGAGCATTCTTGTCGGCCCCTTGTAGCCTCTGACCCGAAGAGGAGGCAGTTGGCGAGTACCATTTGCCATTTGATTCATCGTTTCTCAGAGCCAGTGGAGATGACCATTGCGGCCTCAGTAGTGAGGCTCTCCCACCTGAGTCTCCAGCGGGCCCCCAGGGATCTTGGGGCGGCCTGTGGATTATAGTTTCTTCCGGTGTCTTCCGACGGAAGGGACAGATAGGTTCGAGGAGACCATAGCCCCTATTCGGGTATGTGTGGTCTTTCACCACTCTAGACCCTCTATGCTAGAGAATGGCGCGATGATCCTCTCTTTCCCCTAGAGCGCAGCCCCCGAGACAGAGTAGGATCCAGAGTCGGTGGCCGCTACCATACAAGATCAGGCAGTTGAGCTATCGCATCATCTGCAGGATCTTTGGATCACAGATGCTCTTACTCATCTATGGCCTTTGGCCAGGATGGAGCTTGGTTGGTCGATTAGCACACTGAGACCAGAGAGGGGAGATGGTGACCTCCAGCCTGGAGGTGTTGCTTTTGTGTTCATGCATACCTCTCTCGTAGTACCTCTCCCCCCTTCTTACAGATACCTCCATTGTGATTGATGGAGCACGGAGTATGCATACTCTCCCGAGTGCATACTCTGCACCAGGAAAGATTGTGACTATTCCCCGTCTAAGCCCGCACCCAAGACTCTTCGAGTGGAGGGCAGTTCTGCCTCACACAGAGATTGACATGAGGATTGTCTCATGGAACATTCAGGGCTTAGGGGGGCCTCAGTGCTTTCAGAGATGAGGCATCCTTAGAGCAGAGCTGCATCGAGCTATGGTGGCGGGATCTATTGACATTCTTTTCCTTCAGGACCACCATCTTACTGAGGGGCATACCCGCCACTGCGGGAAGATTCTACCAGGCAGGAGTCATACTTTTTGGTCTCCATCCTTTAGCTCTTCAGGGACGCAGGGAGGAGTGTGTCTCTCTGTCAGTGAGCATCTTCTGCCGTCTGTGACAGGATCAGGAGTCATAGTTCCAGGACGTGCTCAGTGGGTTACCATTCTAATTGGGGAGGATAGCATTGGCTTCCTCAACATTTTATGCCCCGAATGCGGCTGCCAGGTAGAGCTATCTTTTGGCGCACTGTCCGACAGGCCCTTCCCCAGGCTGATTTTTGATGCATGGGCGGTGACTTCAAAATGATAGAGGCAGCAGAGGACAGACTTGGAGGTGGCACGGCCACTGTCTCAGGGGTGGAGTGCTTTGCATGGGAGGAGATGATACTGATTCTTAGGGGACAGGACCCTTGGCATCTTCCGGAGTTTGGGCGCAGCCCTGGGAGTCTTAGCTTTTCTCTATCGGATAGGTGGAGCACTGGCCCCAACCTCTCTCGGCTGGACAAGTTTTATGTTGATGAGTGGGCTTGCAGCCGTGGAGGCATGGTTGGTATTACTACATTTTTAGATCATGCCCCAGTTATTTTGTTCCTAGAGGACCCATGGAGGCATGAGAGTTCCTCGAACAGCCCGTGGATTGAGAGCCAGATCGCAACTACCCGCACGGAGATTCGGTCCATTGAGGAGAGGAGGGTGGAGTATAGATACCATATGCCAGGGCCTCATTCTGGACTCAGGCCGGTGACAGAGTTACTGGAGACTTTTTTGAGATACATGGCCCTTATAGGAGGAGAGACGGTATTCGCAGGCTACGTGACCAGGATGGAGTTATTGCACAGGTGACAACCATCGCCACGGATTTCTTCCGGTCTCTTCTCATTGGTGCCCCATTATCCCCCCCCCCCCCAGGTGATGGATGAGCACGAGAGAGTTTGGAGACACATGAGAGAGGTGGT
The DNA here is from genome assembly GCF_041138505.1 of Cibotium barometz. Taxonomy (NCBI): domain Eukaryota; kingdom Viridiplantae; phylum Streptophyta; class Polypodiopsida; order Cyatheales; family Cibotiaceae; genus Cibotium; species Cibotium barometz. Next base: position 12,612,017 of record NC_141055.1, read on the forward strand.
TCCCCCCTCCCTTCGGTCTTTCTTATTGACCCCTTTCACTGCAGAGGAGCTGGCAGAGGCAATGAAGGCATTACCCAGGGGAAAATGCCCGGGGGCGGATGGGCTTCGTGCTTCTTTCTTTCTTCACCATTGGGACCTCATGGAAGGTGGCCTTTGTGCTGCCTTCAATGAGATTATGCTCACAGGTGCCATGCCAAAGAGGCTCACAGAGGGCTTGATACATTTGATTCCCAAGGAGGGTGGTGATAGATTGGAGATCCGGTAGTGAAGACCCATCACCCTTCTAGGGATGGCCTACAAGATTTTGGCCAAGGCCATCAGCGGGCGACTCCAGCCTTCCCTCGCAGACTTGATCCATGACACTCAAATTGGTTTTGTTCAGGATCGGAGTATTCTGGACAACATCTTTACCTTTTGGGAGGCGACAGCTTCGGCTAGGATGCGACAACAGGACCTCATTGTGCTACTCCTTGACTTTGAGAAAGCTTATGATAGGATGGATTGGAGCTTTCTAGAGGGCACTATGAGCCGGATGGTGGAGTGGATTCGTGGAGTCTCAGGACTTTATTCAACATCATCAGGTTCTCATCCAGGGAGCTCGAGGCGACAGATTCCCTCTTTCCTGCTCGGCACCGTACCTCTTTCTATTTGTCACCAAGGCCATGAGTAGTTTTCTCTCCGCACAGGAGACCGGACTTCAGGGATTGCGTTTCCCCTCTGCACGCAGGAGGAGCTGTTGTACTCAGAGTTTGCAGACGACAGAGCAGCCTACCTTGTTGTAGATGTTGGGAATCTCCAGAGATTTGCGGAGGCGATAGAGTTTTTTTGTCGTGCATCAGGAGCACAGGTCAACTGGCACAAGTCGTGTGGTTTTTGGGTAGGCTCAGCACCCACCTCGACTTGGCGACCAGTCGAGGCTTTCCACTGGATCCCAAGGGGCACTCCAGTTCGATACCTTGGCTGCTAGGTTGGCATTGATATCTCTCCTAAGCAACAGCTCGCTCCGCTTCTTCTGAGTATTCGGAAGAAGCTTCTATACTGGAGCTCGGCGAGGCTATCCCTTGTAGGCAGAGTGGTGGTGGCGAACTAGGTATTGCTTGCCACCATGTGGTACATCACCTCGTGCTGGGCCTTTTCTTGGGCTTGTATTGGCCAGGTAAAGCGTTTGATCCGGAACTTCTTGTGGGCCGGAAGTGATGGGAGGCCAGCCAGGGCCAGGTGGCATGGAGAGTGATCATTCACCCACGTAGTAGAGGGGGGCTAGGTCTCATTGATCCAGCTATACAGAGCCGTGCCCTGTTGGGCAAGTTGATTATCAGAGGACTCCAACCCGGTGGTGAACCTTGGAAGGATTTCCTCTTGGCCCGGATTTCAGCCTGCACTCCGAGCCTTGGAGGCCCGTGGCCACAGAGCACTAGATGGATCTTCACAGAGATGCGAGCCCATGGTTTGAGTCCTGCCTTTGAGGATAGATTCACAGCTAGTCTACTTCGTGCTTGGGATCGAGCCCTCAAACAGATTGTTCCAGTGGCCTCAGGGGAGCAGCTTTGGCAGCCTTTGATATAGAACCCCCTGATCCGTTCACCCAGTGGCCACATGCTAGGGTCCCGACCATGCATATCCTGGGGCGCCTTGAGCATGGGACCAGCCAGGTCTTGGAGATTGGGTTGCACACAGGCAGTTACCTCGAGAGGAGGAGGAGAGAGCCCTGACAGGGATCCGGGTTAGAGACAGGCTCAGCATCGACATTGACTCAGCTCTTCGTCCAGAGTGGCTGACTCTATTCCAGACACGACCCCCCCAATATGGCTAGGCATGTCCACTAGACACGATATTCTTGTGGTGGTCTATGGAGCAGATGAGGACAATTGTCTGCTCACTTTTTCTATTGGATTACATGGCAGATTAGAGAGATCAGAGCAACCCTTGGAGGATTTCAGAGGCTGCACCTTGCAGAGGGTGAGGGTGATTGGTTTTTCGGGCACGTGCATGGCACATAGATCCAGCACCGGCCAAGGTGGCCAGGGAGAGATTTTGGCGGTTATGGATTTGGGAGTGCCGACCTCTCACGCGGTTGCAGTGGGACCCTAGAGAGTGGACGTGGCATGATCCCACAAATCGGGTGGAGACTCTGGATGTCCCTTTTTTTGCATATACAGCGAGGCTCGACTGCAAGATCCAGATGTCGGAGATAGATGGCACACCGGCAGCAACAGTAGCAGACTGGCAGTCTCAAGGCCTATCACAGCGCTTCCTTTTTCAGATTTCTGGAAGAGGCTTTGGGACAGCTTTTGGCCGAGGAAGATCACTTTTTTCCTCTGGTTGACGGAACACAGGAGTCTGGCAGTGGGTACTTGGCTGGCAGTCGTGGAGGGCGGCCAGCTTGCCCAAGGTGTGGCCACCCCCAGGAGTCTCAACGACATTGCCTTTGGGATTGCCCGAAGGCTCAGCAGATTTGGCAGCGGATTCTCCGCATCTTTGCTATGGACAGGGCATCGACCCGGATTATCACTTCGGGTACTGTGGCCAGGGGAGGACTGCGTCGAGACGTGGCGGGCAGAGAATTGGATGGGGAGGGGGGCAGCAAAGGAGGCGCGGCGAGCCGGGGGGGGTGGGGGGGGGGTGGGCTCGGAGCATGCACATGACCGAGAAGGAGCTGTTATAAACATACCATGGCAAGTTTTGTGCTTTTGTTGAGTAGGATGAATTGTATGCCAACTGTATCATCATCTACCAGGGGCTTTGGCCGTCCCCTTGGGGTTGGCGTATGATTTGCCTTTTCTTCTTCTGAGGAATGATTCTAGCAAAACTATGTGTGTCTCATCTCCTCTCAAAAGCCCTTGAGAAAATAGGTATGACATAGCAAGATCTATCAAGTTTACTTCTGTTTCCTCCACATGCTTCACAAAAGCACTATTGCTTGCTGTCTTATTTTTGTCCAACAAGTACCTTTAATATCCTAGGTTGGCTTCATGACTCATTGGTTGATAAATTTTGGCATGGATTTCTACTTATCGAGGCAAACTCTGCTTGTCTTCCTCAAGGCATTGCTATTTGTACTTCAAGGCCTTGACCCGATTCCTTTCTATGTTACTCTGGCAGTGTGACTCTGCTGTTGTGCGAGATAGTGATGTGTTGGGCTGAAAAAACTTGGATGTAGTCATTTATGAAGTTGTAAGTAGCAATGATGATGGAAGTAGGAAAAAGAATGATTACAGTGATAATCTGAACACAAAATGGAACCTCTCCCCCATTCTCCTCCTCCTCTCCTAGGTTATCTTTTTGGGTGATTGCATAGGTTATTTGTTAGGAGAAATCTTCAAAAGAAAAAGGTTTTAATTTTTGCATATATTGACATGTTTTGCAGCTGGGATTTGATGCTCTTTATTTTGCAAGGATTGATTATCAAGACAAAATGAAGCGTCTTAATGAGAAGACATTGGAGATGGTTTGGCAGGCTTCTAAAACTCTGGGCAGCTCTGCTCAGGTGGTTATGTTGGTCTTACTATTCATCTTATGAAGTTTTTGTCATGAATAGATAGTGTTCATATAGATGCACTATGATATGTTATTATATGCACAACTTACAGCTATAGGTTGACATGCATCTTTGGCAGTTTAGATTTTTACAGGTGCTTTGTATGACGGTTATGGGCCACCCACTGGATTTGACTTTGACATGGATTCTACAGACACACCTATCCAGGTACTCATCTACACACACTTTTTTTTTTGGTAATATCCAGTGCAGTATATTTATATGCTCATAAATTTACATGATGGGAGGTCTCCGAAATGGAGAGTATCCCAAAGATCAGAAACATAAAAAGAAAAGCTCTATGCAAGAAGCATCCATATCACCCTCATGGCAGGCATCATATAAGGATTGCCGCAATGAGGCTCGGAAAGATTCATATGACTTGTGAATCTGCCGACCCAAGTATGCCAAATTATGCTCACTCCAGATTGTCCAAAGAGCCCAATATCTCACCCAAGAGAGAAATAGTGAGTATTGAGACAAAGACCTCATAAATCTGCCAAAGAGCCAGAAATGTTTCCCAAATCTGTGACTCGGGAAACGGAGCTGAAGATAATCTGAAATTCTCCTGAGGAGGATCCTAGAACACGGGCAGTGCCAAAGCAAATGAAGAACAGTCTCTGAAGGAGCCTGACATCTTAAACATGTGGATGGTGCAATGCGACGTTTAGCAAGTGTGACCCCCACTGACAATGTGCCTGTCATACATCTCCAAAGAAAAAGTCTTTGTTTCAATGGCATTTTACACTTCCATAACATCTCGAGATTCTTCCGCCACCATGAGAGGGGCTTCCTTATATGCCACAGAGAATTAGCATGTTGCTGAATCCATGGAGCAGGCTGAAGAAGCCTGTAAGCTTTGATGGAGGTTAAGGCGGGAAGAGGAACAGGATGAGTGCATGTAGCAGAGGGTTGCAATTGCCAATCCGTAAGCCTGTCTGTGTAAGCCACAGGAGGAACAGGTAGAAAAGGATGTTAGAAATCAGCAATTTTCTTCCATATAGACCTATGATGCATTCCCAATGCATAGGAAGCAGTGGCCTGAGGAAAAGATAAGACATAGCCCTGATTATCTACCACATCATGTATGTATCTAATTCCCAATTTCATGAGATTGTATGCCCGAACAGGTTCCTGTAAAGCGAGTGGAATGTCAAAGATGGCACTCCAATGAATACTTTCTTTCCTCATTGAGTTTGTCCCCGAGCAATTATCAGTAGCCCATTTGACCTTAGAAAGTACTTGTTTCCAGTCAAGTATCAGAGCAGTAGAGAAAGGACAGCCAGCAGGGGACTTGTATTTGCTGAGGTGGAACAATGCATTATCAAGTTCTGTGCCAGTAAAAGGTCTCTCCAAGGTAAGAGCTTCATCCATTTCCACTATTCCAGTAACATATTGGAGAAATTCAGTCCTAGCCTCAGTCATTTGATTTGATGGGGAACTAGGAGCGGAGAATAATTTCTGGAAATAATTCTGGCATTCATCTTGGAGATCAGAGAAAGAGTGCGTCCAAGAGCCATCTAGCTTCCTTACCCCTAGGCATGAGTTTTTCTTTCGAGTAGCATGTAAGCCCTGAAAAAAGGCTTTTGAACTCATCTACACACACACACACACACACACACACTTTCTTTCTTTTTCTTTTTTTTTTAGTGAAACCAATGGTTCATTGATAAAAGTAATGTACAATCATAGCTATCCCAGAGCGGGGCAGCCAGGGCTTGGATCAGAAACAGTGGGAAAACACCTCAAGTTGCGGAAAAGCAAGCTCTCCAAGATCATAAGAATGTCTGAGAGACTAGTAAAGAGATCTACAGAAGAAGGAAAAAGGGTCGACATGAACAACAGAAAAAAGTAGATGATTCTAGACATGATAGATAGTCCGGTGATGACACGGAAGCGGTATAGCTGTATATGCCTTTATAGAGTGTCACACTTCCACACACTGGTACAAACACACCCAGAACACCAGACCCAAGAGCATAAACAAAACTTTATTTCAGAACAAGTCTTCGTCTCTACAAAGTTGGATATCCATTATATCCTCAGAACCATTCTCTTCTAACACCCACTCATAATCTGCCCACTCCCTTTCATCTATGTAAATTACAACTGACCAGTACCCTGCATCACTATCAGAGTATACAATCTCAAACATTGAAGGATCTTCAAAATACAGTTCATGGATATTTGGACCAAGTTCCAGAACAAGATACATATCTGTGGTGGGCTACCCTCAAAGCTTATTTAGATTTACAAGACTATATATTTTAGGACTGTGACTGAAGGCACCAAGGAATGAGGAAACTCATGGACGAACCGAAACATTCCGGAACTTCATGGTCCTCATAGAAAAAAACTTCACCATAAGTGTTTATTCTCCCTTAGTAGCATCATAGTTTTCCCGTTCAGATCACCAGCGATAGTAGATTGTAAGCCACCATCTTTAGCACCGCAGCTTCTCGAGTTCACTTGAGTAAGGATATCAATATGAGCCGCAACTTGTAGCTACACGGGTTCTCTATTACATGACATCCTCAACTCTCTCTCTCTCTCTCATAAAATCAGCATCCTCATGACCTCTTCGCTTCACTCACTGGAACAAAATGAGCAGCATCTACTTCTACTTCTCGGCAAGAACTGCTTAAAACTTCATCCTTTGTGTTCTTGAATGGTGATCTACCTTCGAGTCCCTTTTGCTACGTCTGGTTCACTGTTGACGTTTAGCCCATGAGACTGCTGAAAAAAATATGACATCTTCTTGCCTCTTCTTCCACAGTCGGGGTCTTGCTCTCTTCCTAGGTTCTCTGCAGTTCCCACTCTGTCTCTTTCTTTGCTCCCCTGCAGTTGATGCCCTTCTCTCTTTCTCTGTTTTTTGCAGTGGACGTCACCCTCTATCCTCCTCTGCTGCGCTACCAGCCACTTCTCTCATTACTCATCCTGCAGTCGACATTTTCCCTCACTCTCTCTGCCTACTGCAGTCGGCGTTCCTTTCCTCCACGGCTCCGCTACTGACGTGCTCTCCTTTTTGCTTACAGTCGGAGTCTTCCTCTCTCTCCTTCGCTGCACTCTGCAGTTCCCTGCCTCTCTTTGTTGACGTACACGCTCTCCTCTTTGCCAGCCGTCGTGCCCTCGTTCTGGAAGAACCCGCCATCCTGGCCCAAATCGGCATCCTTCTTCCGTTGAATGCTCTTGCGCCATCTCCTTCGTTGCCATGCATACACGTAGCCACCTTCTCGAATCTCCTTAAACCTTGGACATTTTCACCTTTCATACACATATAACATTGGCCCCCTCAATAATTAATTGCCCTCATGCCCATGCACACCTTCGAATACAACTTACAAGTGCCCATTTTACTTTTGGGGCACGCACACATACACCCGAAGGTTTGCTAACAAAAATAATAAATTCTCCACATCATGTGAATGATGCAAGGCCTGATGGTTATGCCTCCACTCCTTCTGCTCGGCAGATTTAATCTCAACCCAAACTCAAAGCTGACCCAAACTGATTACATTTTTTCTTGAAACTCTCAGTACTCTGCACAGTATGTACATATCATCAGCCTCTATTTTTGTCCACACATATTTAGCAACCCCCTATTTCTGCTGAGACATTCATGTCCAGCAGCTGTACAAACAGGGATGTAATATCCAGATCTTCCTCTCTGCTCTCTACAACCTCCTGACATGCATTACAAACTTTCTGGTCTTCTTCTTTCAAGGCTAACATTAATCGAGCAAAATACTTCTTTAGTCGCAAACCATTCACCCTTCTTTTATGCTTCTTTCCATCTAAATCGGTAAGCTGATAGCTTCCATTATCAAACTTTTTTTCAACTTTGAACGGTCCTTCCCACTTTGTCTGGAATGCAGTATGAAATGTACTGTCCAGCTTGCTGTTATACCTGAGAACCAGATCACCTTCTTCGATTTCTTTCTGCTTGACCTCCTCATTCTCTTTTTCTTGTCTTTTCAATTGCATAGCAGCATAGTGATCAAAGGCTAGCTCTCTGTCTAATTGGCTTGTTTGCAAGGCCAGCAATCTTTCTCTGTAACAGTTAATAGGTTCATGTCCTTCTTCAATCAGAAACTTCAAAGCTGGAATTTCTACGTCAATAGGCATGAGTGCTTCTTTCCCATAAACTAAATGAAATGGTGAGAGTTGTGTACCAGATTTCACTGCAACTCTGTATGCCCAGAATACACAATTCATCTCTACATCCCAATTTTTGACATGGCTTTCTGTCATTTTGGTCATCATCAGCTTAAATTCACCATTGAACCTTTCATTCAAGCCATTGCATTGAGGGTGATAAGGAGTGGTATACTTGTGGTTGATGTTTAATCTTCTGCATAAGTGGTCAACTACCTCTCCTCGAAATTCAGGACCATTATCTGATAATATCTCCAGAGGAATACCAAATCTGCAGCATATATATTCATACACAAAATCAGCCACTTCCTTACTATCTACTCTCTTCACTGCCTTCACTTCTGCCCATTTTGATAGGTAATCCACCGCAGTAAGCATATAACACTTTCCTCTGGTCGTCCTGGGAAGTGGTCCAACTGCATCCACCCCCCATCTCTCAAAAATGTCATAAACCAGCATGATATTTCTTGGCTCCATTTTTAAGATTCTTTTCTCCATTCTCTAGCACTCATGGCAAGATCTGCACGAGTGTTGAATATCCTTCTGGATGGAAGGCCATACATAACCCTCCAGTAATATTTTCTGCAAGGTGATCTTAAATGTCCCTCATGATTTGAAAATAAAATATAATATATTTCTTCCCTCCAGGGAATTCTTCTCAATATCTAATCAGCCCCTTGCATATATAATTCATCCCCAATCATGACATAATGCTTACTCTTTCTGATAAAATGATATTTTTGGCCTTTTTTGAGCTCTTCAGGCAAGTGACCTGAGAGTAAGTAATCCACCACCTTAGACAGGTATTCTCTCCCTCTGTATAATGGCTCTTCAATTTTTGCAATTACCGGATCCTGATCAATTACCTCCTGGGCTAACTCATGTGCAATATGATTGTCCTCCTGCCGCACATGTTGAATACTCCATGCTGTAAATTGATGCAGCAGCCTCCTAACATCAGCCAAACACCTTTTTAATCTCGGATTCTTTGCTTGCCAGCTACCCAAGACCTACTTTATTACTAATAGGGAATCTCCTTTTATGATTAGCTTCTGAATTTTCTGTTTGAGAGTAGCCTGCAGCCCCTGAAACAATGCTGCGTATTCAGCCTCATTATTACTTTCAGCTTCCAGATGTATCCCATCCTTTAGAATCAGCCCGCCTTCTGAATCCTGGATTATATAACCCCCGGTGGCCTTATGTATACTCCTCCTATATGAACCATCAAAGAATAAAACATGAGCTCCGGGAATGATAATTTGTTCCTCTTTTTCTATCTTTCAATCCACTTCCTTCACCAGGATTGGGCCTTCCTTATATGTTAGAAGATCTGCTAGAGTTTCCTTGCAAGTATCTTCAATCAAAAATGAGAAATCATATTCTTGAAGCTCCACTAACCATCGCATCATACCTTTTGAGAGCGAAGTACCATTCACCAGCTGAGGGAGAAGAGTATAGTTTGTCAGAACCACAAACGGTCTCATCAGAACTTCCTGCAAGCATATGACCAGACTTGACAAAACCAGTTCAACCTCTGTATATTTCCTCTCTGCTTCCGTCTTCACCCTACTTGCATAATATACAGGTCTCATGTATCTGTTCTTGTCCAACCCCCGGCTCGTTGAAGCTCTCGCTCGCCCCCTCCCTACTCGCGCTGTCTGCACGACCCCCCCCCTGCTTTTTTCCGCCTTCGCGCTGCTCCCTCCTCCCCCGCCTGCCATCGCGCTTGCCCCCCCCTCCCCCGCCTAGTTGTTCTGCGCGCCCCTGTGCTGCTACGCAGCCGCCCCCCGCTCCTCCTCCTCTTCTTCGCCCCCCCGTCTATCTTCAGCGCCCCGCCCCCCCCCCCCCCCCCCTTCAGCGGCCGTCGCCTCTTCTGCCCCCCGCCCCCCCTTCTTCGCGCTACAGCTGCCTCCTCCTAGGGTTTTTTGTCCTCGGCGCCTTCCCCCCGCCTCTTTTCCTTTTCTGATTTTTCGTTTTCCCTGGGTTTTTCTTCACTTTTTGCCTTCCGCCTTCCCCCTCCGTTCTTTGTGTGCAGCTCGGTTCCAGCAGGCTCTCCGCATTCGCTCCGCCTTCGACACAGCTTCAGACTCTGATGGAGGCTCTTCCCGCCCCGCCTCAGAGGGACTCCCCCGCAGCCCCCTCGCCGGCCCCTGAGGACACCCCCATCAGGCTCTCTCTTTCGCCAGAAGAGGAAGCGAGCCTCACCGCAGAGGTGGAACGCCTCGAGGCTCATTCCACCATCTGCCGTATAGTCGTCACTCGCCCCAGCAGAGGGGAGATCCGGGATCTTCTCCAGGCCCACCTTCTTGCAGATGTGGGCAAGATCCTGGACGTACAGCTACTGGGCCGTGGACATTACCAGATCGAGTTCTAGACCGCCCAGAGCGTAGCCAAGGTCCTAGCCATGAGTCCCCTTGACATCAGGGGAGCTAGGGCTTTCTTCAGACCTTGGCAGCATGGCTTTGACCCAACAGCAGCCGAGCAGGGAGAGCGCCTTTTCCATGTTACAGTTTGCTTCCCTGGACTCCGCCAGGAGTATCTTCCGCTCCTCTCTAGGCTAGGAGCATTGGTGGGTTCGGTACTAGAGACTGGCCGCACAGCAGCTTCAGTGGTGGCCAGAGCAGCTGGGCTACCTTCGGTCAGAGTTTTGGTGTCTGACATCTCCCTTCCTAAGGTCATTCAGCTACCTAGGATAGGGGGGGGATGGATTGATCAGAGAGTGGAGTTCTCGAGGCTCCCGAACCAGTGCTTCATGTGCAGGCAGGTCGGTCATCTGGCCAAGGCCTGCCCTCGCAGGAGACCCTGACCCTCACCACAGCAGCAGGCGCCTGATGGCCCGCCCACAGATGCGGCTCGGCAGGCAGCCTCCGGGACACCTGCTCCGGCCACAGAGACCTCGGAGTGGCAGCCTGGACAGGGGCGCCGTCGAGGGAGACAGCCACAGCAGCACGCCCAGAGACCGCTGCAGCAGCAGCCACAGTCTCAGCATCACTGGGTTCCCGTGAGGAACAGCTTTGCTCCCCTCCAGGAGGAGACCCCTGCGACGACGGACCAGGAGATGCCAGCACCCCCTCCTTCACCCCCCCCACCGCCTCGCTTCCACCTTCGCCTCCTCCCGTCCCCGCTCCGGTTTCGGCAGCGGCTCCCTCTCCACCCCCCTCGCCCCCCCCCTCCTCCCCCCCCGCCCGCCTCACCTCCCCGGGAGGCCCTGGCAGTCCCCTGGCGTTCACCTGTAGTCCGGAGGGCGCTGAGCACCGACCTTGCTCGAGCACCACAGAGGAGACTTACCATGCCGATCCGGGCTTCACGGATATCATCTATCCGCAGTCAGCTGAGTCGCCTCGGCACTAGACAGCGCTCAGAGGCTTTTAATTACGCCTTCACACGGCTTTTTGGAGCAGAGGACCCCCATGAGCCATCACCCATCAGAGTTCATGTAGTGATTCCTCCGGCCCGCGGGGAGGAGGCACTTGATTCAGCGGTGGCCTTCTCGTTTCCTCTATGGGCGACCGGGAGTGGACTCTAGAGCTTGCTCTTAGCACTTTGAAGACTCAGGCAGTTGAGTTTTCTCATCATGTGAGCGATCTGGAGGTGACAGATGTGATAGGCCGACTTTGGGAGTTGGCTCATTTTTTCTTGGATCCCGGGAGTGTGGATGCCTCAGGGATTCGTCATTTGGTCGTTCGCATAGTGGCAGACTTAGCACGCGACCCTGGATATGTATGTATACACGAGGTTGCTCTGTCTGAGCGGGAGGCAGTTGCCATGGGACACAGCCACTGGCGCCTGATCCGCGATTCTTGCAGTACACCGGGTGGGCAGATTCGCAGCTGCTCGGATGGGGACTATTCTCCATCCAAGCCGCTTGCGAAGGCCCGCCATACGGCTGAGACAGCATCCACCTCAGCAGGTCATCCATGAGGATCATCTCATGGAATGTACAGGGCCTTGGCGGAGCACATTATATACGCTATCGTGATTGCTTGAGGCAGGAGCTTCAGAGATGCCTGGTTGGTGGCAGCATTGACATTTTGATGATGCAGGAGCACCACTTGGGTGAGAGCAGGATCCGGAGATATGGTTCGGTGATGCCTGGTAGATGGGACACCTTTTGGTCTGCAGGGTTTGGTCCTTTGGGTGGACAGGGAGGAGTATGCATGGTCATTGCAGATGTATGGCGGCAGGCCATTGTGGATCGAGGGATCATTGTGCCTGGTAGAGCACAGTATGTCATTCTGAGGATGCATGATGAGCTAGTGGGCGTGCTTAACGTCTATGCGCCCAACCATGCTAGTGCCAGAGCAGAGTTCTGGACCCAGGTTACGGATGCATTGCCAGAGGCCGCACATTGGTGTGTCGGGGGTGACTTCATCAACATGCTTGAGGACCCGGCTGATAGGGTGGGAGGCAGTCATGTTACAGTGCACGGCACGGAGCTTGCAGCTTGGGAGCAATTTCGCATGTCACTGAGGATCACTGATGCATGGTAGCATGGGGCCTTCTCCCGCTCTCAGGACAGTCTTAGTTTCTCTCGGTCGGATCGCCGGCAGGGAGGGACTAATCTATCACGGATTGATCGCTTTTATGTGGGCGACTGGTTAGGGGAGCGAGGGGGCTCCGTTGGCATTCTCGCTGGCACCTCATTTTCAGATCATGCGCCAGTTATTTTGACACTTGAGGAGAGGACACGGGAGCCCAGCTTGCAGTTGAGGATCCCAGAGAGGGTACTTACAGATCCTAGTCTCGCAGAGGACATTGAGAGGATCTGGCATGATAGTCAGTGCTCTGACCAGGATGCAGCAGGCCAGTGTGCCCAGGGATTCATGGAGCTTAGCTCTTTTCTGCACGCTGCAGCTTTGACACGGCTGGGAGAGATTCGCGAGCGGGAGCAGCGGCTGAGACGCAGCCTTGCTTCGCTTCAGCGCCTTCAGGAGCAGCAGCCTGCATGTGAGTGGGTGGCATCCCAGATGAGCCAGGCACGCCAGGAGGTTAGAGAGGCAGAGGAGCAGAGACATGAGTTTTACTATCGTCGCTAGGCCCCTCAGTGGACGCAGCTTGGGGATAGAGTGACTGGGGAGTTTTTTGAGATTACTGGACCCCGCCATGCTTGAGCAGGAGTCCGTCAGCTCGGGAGGCCGGACGGGTCTGTAGCTACTGAGCCCGGGGAGATCAGAGCCATTGCCACTGGGTTCTATAGAGACCTGCTTTCAGCAGAGCCAGCCACTGAGGCTCGGGATGCTTGCAGACAGACGGTGTGGGCCCATGTGCAGAGGAGGGTCACAGATCGTATGCGTACAGTCCTTGGTGCGCCTCTTTCAGAGGTTGAGCTTGCTGAGGCCTTGAGGGTCTTGCCGCGCCATAGTTGCCCAGGGGAGGACGGGCTGACGCCTGCCTTTTTTATGCGCTATTGGGACCTTTTGGGGCCAGGCCTCCGCAGGGGCTTTCAGTATGTTTTGGACACTGGGGTGATGCCACAGAGCTTTTCAGAGGGCTTGATCTTTCTCATCCCCAAGAGGGAGGGAGTATCAGATGATATTCGGCATTGGAGACCTATTAGGATCCTCAATACTGTCTACAAGGTCTTAGCAAAGGCCTTGAGTTTGAGGATCTAGCCCTTCCTGGGGGAGTTGATTCATGCTACCCAGACAAGATTCGTCAAGGAGCGTAGTATCCTTGACAACATTTTCACCTTCTGGGAGGCGACGGCCCGAGCTAGATTTCGTGGTGAGGACTTGGTCGTGATGCTTCTTGATTTTGAGAAGGCATACAATAGAGTCGATTGGGGTTTCTTAGAGGGCACTATGCTTCGCCTGGGCTTTGAGCCAGGTTGGATTAGAGGGGTGGCGGCTCTGTATTCCACAGCTCGCAGCCAGGTGTTGATTGCAGGAGGACGGGGGCCGAGTTTTGAGCTGACCAGATCAGTCCGTTAGGGGTGTCCCCTCGCCCCTTTTCTTTTTCTCTTCTTTGCGGAGGCTATGAGCATGTATTTGACGGCAGAGGAGGTTGGTTTGAGAGGACTTCAGCTCCCAGTTCGGGGGGTTCTCAGCAATTGAGATCTGAAAATACTTAGAGAAGCCATCGCATACACTATACCTCTCATACCCAGCCACCCTGTCCAAAATATCATCAATAAATGGCAGAGGATAGTGGTTGCTTTTTGTTGCAGCATTCAGAGGCTTGTAATCGATACAGACTCTCCACCCACCTGTATGTTTTGGAGTAATGACCACTGGATTTGCCCAATCTGAGTGATCTACTGGATAAATTAACCCTGCTTTTAACAATTTACTTAGCTCCTCTTTCAACATGGGCAATAGCTCTCTATTTATTCTTCTCAGCTTCTGAAACACTGGCTTCACACCCTCTTTCAATACTATAGGCATTGGTTCACATTTGAATCCTCGGATCTCTTCATATGAGGTAATGAACAAATCTGGAAATTTATGTATTACCTTCATATACTCCTCTTTTTCCACTGGCTGCATTCTGGGATTCAGCATACCTTGTAACAGCTTCTCTCTCTCTGCACTGGGTGATGGAGGCTGCATCAGGCTATCCATATCTTCAAGTCTGCTCTCTTCTTCCTCCTTTAACATCTCTTCAGTTAGCATTACATGCTCATTTTCTTCTTTCACTAAAAATGATATCTGACCCTCATCATCAGAACTAGAACTTTCTTCCTCAGTCTCACTATCTGTATACTCATCAGCACTTGTTTCTTCAGATTCACTTTTCATTTCCAGCTTGCTACTCATATTGAACTTCTTGGCTCTTCCTCTCTTGTTATGTACGGTTATAGTCCCCCTTCTCCAATTTTGGATGGCACCCACCTGTCTGAGCCAAGGCCTGTCTAAAATTAGTGGATAAGCTCCTAAACCAGCCGGCATAATATGGCAGTTTATGCTACAAATCACACCAAAAGCAGTCATTGGTACTCCTGTACATATACCCAGACACTTCACTTTTGCATGATTTGCCAAACGGAGTCTAAAATCTGAACTAGCATTCAGCTTTAACCCCAATCTCTCCATGCAGGACTGAGTCATTACACTGATTTGTGCACCGCCATCTACATATGCCTCTCCAACACTCACACCTCCACACCAAGCATCAACTGATGGACAGATATCAGGAAGGTCTTCCACAGACATCAACTCTATTTCACCCTGTGTGGGCTCCTGTTCATTTGTTTTCCTTGGATTTGCCAACCTCTTCCACTCTCTGTTGAGCTTCGGACACAATCCAAGCAATTGAGCGAAAGTTATATTGGTTGTCCTTCCCTTTAAGTCTCCCATCAGGGTGTATTCCTCTTGACCTTGACCAATGCGCAAATCTGAAGTTTTGTAGCGTCTTCTTGGCTTCCTTTTCTTCTTCTCTGATTGAGGGCTTATGTCAAATTGGACATGTTTTCCTTTCTTAGAAGACGGTTCAGCTTCCCCCATTGTACTTCTTGTCCTCTTGGCCACAGGCATGATCTCTGGGATGGTCTCCACTCCTATCAAGCTAAGAGCCGGTCCCTTCCCTTTATCTTCCCATTTAACTCCACTGGTAGAGGGCTGATTTAGATCTTTTACCTCAACACTGTGATCTCCTGATCTGTCATTAGTTCTTTGCATCACAGGATACATTCCACCACCTGTCCTAGGCGGTTTATCACATTGAGGGCTGATGTGTCCCCGCTCCTCGCAGTTCCAGCATTGGACATTGCTCAAATAATAGCCCCGTGCTCTCCCTGATCCTCCCATATTTCCTTCACCTGTTGGCTATTATTTGGAGCACCTCGGCTTCTTCCCCTTCCACTTGCTTCCATCCAATTCAAACTTAATGACTTCATGAGTTCCACTGCATCATGAATGTCTTTTTTCAAAGTATCCTCCTGTTCAGGAACAACAGCAGCTTCTCTTTCACGATGCATACTCTCAATCTCTGACATCTTCACAAATTTCTTTGGCTCTTCCTGTATTCCCATCTGCCTCAGACGCTTCACCTTCCACTCCTTCTCTCGAGCAACTCTGACAGCCTCCTCAAAGCTATCCAGGTTCTTCAGCTCCACCTTCAGACGGAAGGTTGGCTCCAGACCAGCAGCCACAAACCGGTCTCTCTTTATCATCTGCGGGGGTACTTCAGGAATCAAAGCCTCACACCATAGACTCCACAGTCTACCAAACTCTATCGGATACTGATCCACATCCTGACCATCCTTCTGCTGAATTTTACACAACTCCTTCCACACATCATTCGGACTTCTTACACGGGCAAACTGTGCCAAAAATGCAGCTCTGGCTACACGGTACTCAGGATCCTGTTGATGAGCATTCCTGTGTGTAGTCACAAACATCTGTAGCCATGCTTTTGCATCACCCTGTAAACAATAAGTCAAAATCTGAGAAAGGATCTTCGGGGTTGCCCTGTCTTTCATTAAGGCTGTAAACTCCATCTTCTCCGGAAACCTGATTGCACTCTCTTGTGGCAATCCCCAATACTCTGGAAAATCTTGAGCCATATTCCAAATCTTTCTTCACACAAGCCCTTGTCTTCTTTCACAAACCGAAGGAAATTTCTTCCTCTGTGGAGGCACCAAAAAGTGATGACATGGAAGCGGTATAGCTGTATATGCCTTTATAGAGTGTCACACATCCACACACTGGTACAAACACACCCAGAACACCAGACCCAAGAGCATAAAGAAAACTTTATTTCAGAACAAGTCTTCGTCTCTACAAAGTTGGATATCCATTATATCCTCAGAACCATCCTCTTCTAACACCCACTCATAATCTGCCCACTCCCTTTCATCTATGTAAATTACAACTGACCACTACCCTGCATCACTATCAGAGTATACAATCTCAAACATTGAAGGATCTTCAAAATACAGTTCATGGATATTTGGACCAAGCTCATGAGATTGCTGAAAAAAAATATGACATCTTCTTGCCTCTTCTTCCACAGTCGGGGTCTTGCTCTCTTCCTAGGTTCTCTGCAGTTCCCACTCTGTCTCTTTCTTTGCTCCCCTGCAGTTGATGCCCTTCTCTCTTTCTCTGTTTTCTGCAGTGGACGTCACCCTCTATCCTCCTCTGCTGCGCTACCAGCCACTTCTCTCACTACACATCCTGCAGTCGACATTTTCCCTCACTCTCTCTGCCTACTGCAGTCGGCGTTCCTTTCCTCCACGGCTTCGCTACTGACGTGCTCTCCTTTTTGCTTACAGTCGGAGTCTTCCTCTCTCTCCTTCGCTGCACTCTGCAGTTCCCCGCCTCTCTTTGTTGACGTACACGCTCTCCTCTTTGCCAGCCGCCCTCATTCTGGAAGAACCCGCCATCCTCGCCCAAATCGGCATCCTTCTTCCTTCTTCCGTCGAATGCTCTTGCGCCATATCCTTCGCTGCCATGCATACACGTAGCCACCTTCTCGAATCTCCTTAAACCTTGGACATTTTCACCTTTCATACACATATAACATTGGCCCCCTCAATAATTAATTGCCCTCATGCCCATGCACACCTTCGAATACAACTTACAAGTGCCCATTTTACTTTTGGGGCACGCACACATACACCCGAAGGTTTGCTAACAAAAATAATAAATTCTCCACATCATGTGAATGATGCAAGGCCTGATGGTTATGCCTCCGCTCCTTCTGCTCGGCAGATTTAATCTCAACCCAAACTCAAAGCTGACCCAAATGGATTACATTTTTTCCTGAAACTCTCAGTACTCTGCACAGTATGTACATATCATCAGCCTCTATTTTTGTCCACACACCGCCTAGAATCTCGTCCAATCCAAGAAGACTTGCATAAGGTGGCAATGTAGAAGAGAGTCAACCAAAAAAGCCAAAACTGTTTCCCAAAAAGGTTGCTTGGAAATCGTGCCTGTTGGCCCCTTGACAATTTGTCCAGGAGGACTCGAGAGTGGGAGCAATACCAGAGAAGATGGGGCACCGTCTCATATGGGTGAGAGCATCGCCTACAAGAGGCTGAAGCAATGTGTCTATGTGCCAAAAGAATCCCCACCGGAAAAACACCCATAATGCATCTCCATGGAAACAATCATTGCTTCAAAGGCAATTTGCTCATCCATATCCTTCCCAATGCTTCTCTCCACCAAGGCTAGGATTTAGACATCTTCCAAAGATGATTCTCATGCTCATCAATCCAAGAAGGGGGTGTGTGTGTGGGGGGGGGGGGTGGGGCAGCAAAAGAAACTTGTATGCCCTAGAAACTGAGAGAGCCGATGAAAAGGAAGAGGTGTGTATCCAGGAAGATGCTATCAAAAAGCGCCCTCCCCCCTCACACACACACACACACATATTTTTTTGGTAAAAACCAGTGTTCTATTACTTTCTTGTACAAGGAAAGAAGCCCTCAAAAGTGAGGAAAACTTATTTAAAATGAGAAACAGTGGAAAAACAAGTCTAACTACGGCTGGTCCATCTCTTGTAGTCTATGGCAATCATAAAGAGATTGGCGCAAAGACTGGAAGATTATATCATCATAATCAATGCTCCAATGTCCATATGCATCTGATTGCATGTTAGAGCACAGAGCTCCCAGCATGCGTGCTCATGGCTTGACTTGCTCTATAAATGCAGGTAGAAGAGTGGCTTTCCTTGCCAATATATGATAATAAATGTTAAGGACATTGAGCCCACCATGCATTTTGGGTGAACAGATAAGGTCCAGCCTTAACAAACGTAAACCTTTTCTATCTGCGTTGGTTTTCCACAGGCATTTGATTGCTTTAAACATGAAATTATCAATCTGTTTGCTTGACCAGGTAAGAGCGGAAGATAGAATTGGGCATATGGTATGATTATCGATTGTACTATACGCAATCGCACATGTAGAGGCCATGTAGATAATTTCTAGTATTCAATTTAGAGTGCAAATTTTCCATCACCCATTGAGTTTCATCTTTCAAAGACAATTCCCAACCGATTGGATAACCAAGATGCCTGACTATCTCTTTAGGCGGGATGACCTGACCCGGCCACAAAAGCTTATGCCAATCATAATCTTTCAAAGGGAGAAACTTTGATTTTTGAAAATTTACATGTAATCCTGCAGCCAAACCATAGAGGGATAGTGCTTTCATGAGAGTTTTAACATCCGCCTCTGTATTCTTGGGAAAAAAGAAAGAGTCATCAGCATATGCCTGTGCCACAAATTGTGAAAAATCAACCATGGAAAGACCATGCAACTGTCCATCTCGTGTTAGTCTGTCCATGTAAAGGAGCCTTGGATGAGTCACAATGGCATAGAAAAGTGCACTAAGCGGACAACCTTGTTGAACAGATTTTCCAAGATACCACGAGGCTAAAAGTTCTCCGCTGGCTTGAATCCCATTTTGTACATAACTTGAGCTGTGAACTCCCATTGTACCATATCAAAAGCCTTAGCTATGTCCACCTGCATGATAAGAACATCCTGATTTGTATACTTGGCATATTCAATGCCAATATACACATTTTCTATATTGTCAGTGATTTGTCTTCGAGGGACAAATCCATACTGGGCAGGATGCAAACCTGCATGTAGGACATCTTTTATTCTATCAACAAGCATCTTGGTTACCAATTTATATATGACTGGCATTAGAGAGATAGGACGCCAATCTGATATGGTTTCACAAAGTTGTTTTTGGGCAGTAATTTCAGCAAGCCTTCTTTCCATGAGGATGGCAAGCATCCAACATTCCAACAGTGATTCACCATAAGCAAAACTAGTGATCTCAAAATATCCCATAACATCTAAAAGAACTCCACTGTCAAACCATCCTAGCCTGGAGACTTTGATTTACCTAGGCCTTTTAAAGCATCATCTAGTTCTACATCCGTGAAGGGCTCATCCATATTGTTAACCTCTTGACATGTAATGATAAGCACAACCTGATGTAAGAAAAATTCTCGTGCATCAAGAGCCTCTTGTATTGATGGAGAGTTATTAAAGTCTCCCAACACAAATGTATTTGTCAACCATGGATAGGCAACCAACCTTCTCTAGAGTCCCTTTTAGCTGACATTGTAGGTGCATATACACTTGTAAATTCATGCATCTGCTCATTCAGCATACATTGCAGCACAATGTATGTACCAAGAGGATCATTATAGGCAAGCATTGGCCTCAAAGCTGTCCGTATCATTATGCATGTTCTTGAATAACTAGTAGTTCCCACATAAAATATATTAAAACCTCTAAAACAACCTACTTTTCCAGCAAAAGCATGTTGATGATGTTCTTGCAAGCAAACCACATTCGGATTTGCCGAAGCAACATAATCCCAAAGAAACCTCCACTTATTGGGATCAGAAAAACCATGTACAGTATATGTTACATATTTACATGGTGTCGTCTCCATCCTGCATCTTGCATATAATCATTTGCTAATACCAGATCTCTTTGTATCTCTCCATGCATTTGTTGCAAGTATTCCATCCCTCCTTTCACTACATTCAACCAATTCATGGATGTACATGTGGTTGATTCACTCGAGGTGGAGGCCATAGATGTTTTATCCTAGTGCCTTGCAATCAATGGCTTATTTTTTAAGACCACTGTTTTTCGAGCATTTGGTGTTATCCAACCATCAACATCTTTTCTTTGGTTGATTTGTTTGTTTTGCACATTACTTTTATTTTGTGCTTGTTGCATTGCTTTCCCTATATTTTGCGCCGTACTTTGCTTCACATTTTTTTATTTTTTTTTCAGAAAGAGACTTCTATTAAGTATGAGAAAAACATACAACAATCACAGCTATAAGCCGGAAAAGAACATTTACCATTAGTGTTTGTTCTAGCAATTTTGGTTGCTCCTACACCAATGGAGGAGGGATTGAGTTCTAAGGGGCTTGCAATTTGAGTGTTGGGCATTCAGATGCAAAATGCCCAAACTTGTGAAATTTAAGCATGACCGAGCAAAAGGAGACAAGTTTAATTCATATGGCTTTTCTCCCATGGGAATATTGGCAATCTCAATTTCAATGCTTTCAGGTGTTGGCACATCTATATTCCACAACACACATAATTTATTTCTATTGCCCATGATTCTAGGTGCACAAACTACTTTCCCCAAAGCCTGAGCTATCTGCGGCAATGCATCCTATAGATCAGTGGGAAAATCCACCACCTCAACCCATACTGGGCATTGATGTTTTGGTAGCCCTTGATAGCTAGTAGTAGGCACCCATGGAAGCACATGTACCATTTGCTTGGCGTAAAAGAGAGGTGCAATCTCAAACAACTTTTGCTTTTCTTGCAATGAGTTAAGCAGGATTCTGAGAATCCTCTCGCTGCATACTAAACTCCAACACATTCTTTCGCCAAAATATTGTTGATCCACTAACGAATCTCTCTCACTAAGGGCATATATTCTGGGAAAAACAATATTGCAGCTTGCTGCAAAAATTTTCTCACTTTAGGCACTATGGTTTCTCTTTGCACCACCACTTTCACAAACAGTTTTACTTTACTCCACTTGTTTTGTGCCAATTCGTAATCTTTGTGCAAAACATCATATGGAAATTGAATTTCTAGATTTTGTAAGTCTAGCGGAGCGTGTCATGAGAATAAATCACGTGTACAAGAGATAGAGAGAGACAAGGGGAAAGAAAGATGGGAGATAGGGGTTTCAAGGCCCCGCCCCCTCTTCAGGAATTTATTTCAGGAACAGTCTAGGGGCTTTTCCAAGCCAGGACCAATACACAAATGAATACAATATCAAACAAAAGTGTCGATGTCGAGATCGGACCGAGGTCGATGTCGAGGCACAAGATAACTGATGTCGAGCTCACCACGAGGATGGCCCACAAGAGACTTACACCAGGCTAATACCACGATATGAGCAAGTCTATGTTGTTTACAAAAATCCCTCAAAGAACTTGTGGAAGAGAGTGGTGTATGATTGCCTAAGATTTGTTCACCAAAAGGGAGGAGGAGGTTCTTCAATGGGAGGCAACCCTCCAAAGAAGACGGCTGAAAGGTGGAGCTGATGGAGATGGCAGGCGGCGGCCAACAGGCGGAGGTGGAGGAGCAAATAGGGCGTCTCAACAGGTGGCGGAGGTGGCTCTCGGGTGACGGTGCAACCGGCTTTGGGGCGGTGAAAGTGCCGGTGGGAGACGGCAGAGCTGGGCTATGGGTGACGGCGGCAGGCAGCGGCAAGCGGCTCTGGGCGGTGGCATGGAGGAGATGGGTGATTTTGATGAAGTAGAGAGGGAAGATGATGTTGATACCTCTCAACAAGGTTCTCTTGTTCTCCTCAAGTAATAGCTCCAAAGATTTTCTCTATGCCTCACCAACAGGGTTATGGCTCCTTATATACTTGGAGAGGGACCCTGATTTTGCCACACTTTGCTTTGGCTTTTTCTTCTAGCTTTTGATTTTCTTTTAAATATTATTTTAATAATAGCCAAAGTTCTTGATTTATGCTTTTACAACTTGAGGGCCTTGCTTTTTGGCCCTGGAGATGCTTTTTGAAAAAGCAGCTTTTAGCTTTTTGATCTAGTTTGATGCCCTCTTTCCAACGGTGCCCTCTGCTTTTTGGTCAACAAAGTTTGACTTTTGCTTTTTCTTGCTTTTTGACCCAGAGGAGTGCTTTTTCTAATTCCAACTTTTTTTTTTCGTGAAATGGTGTTTTATATTATATGTAAAAATGTACATCAACCACATGGCTCACACAGAACCTATGGCCCCCCCAAAAAAAAACCCCCACAAAAGATCCTGTAAAGGAGCATGACCATGCAAACCTGTACACTAATAAGAAAGCCTCCTAGCCAAATAAGCATCCCAGATAAAAGCATCAAAGATGAGCCAGCCGAGCCGCCGTAGACCATAACAAAATAACATCTGCATCCAGTAGCTGAGCTGAGAGAAGAGAAGAAAACTTCCAAAACAGCAAACCGCGGATACGTAGAATGTGCCCATGTATTCTAGACAAGGAATCAAAGATGAATCCATTCCGTGTAGTCCAAATATGCCAAAGTCCTGTCCATCTAAGGAAAAGGTGACTATCCGAAGTAATGACTTGAGGACAAATCCCAAATATCCACTGATGAGCTGAAACAGTAGACCTCTCTACTGCCTCCCAAACGCGAGAGACAAAAGACCAAATCTGACGGGCCACTGGACAACTCATGAACAGATGCATAACTGTTTCAGTGCATGTTGTGCAGAAGAAGCAAGAGGCCAATGTAATTTTACGACGGCTGAGCTGATCCTGTGTAGGTAACCCTCCCACCAACATCCTCAAAATGAAAACCTTACCTTGGTAAGGGAGTTTAGACTGCCAACCATGCATAAGAGTTTTCTGCCACCATGATTTAGACTTGTGCAATCGCCACACCTTATTGGCCTTGGCTGAAACCCAATCTTTCTCTGATACGAGCTTATGATAGACCTGTTTAGCTGAAAGTGATATCAAGTCACCAGATTTACATAGTGCCCAATCAAGCCAAGGCTGATCTGCAGATGGCCGAGGCAATGGAGTAAAAGGCTCAATTGCATGCATGATGTCAACCCATAGTGGCTGAAATGTCCGAGGAACCCTAAAGTGCTGCCGAATACGACGAAACGAATATGGCCTGTCTCACGACCAGGTATCACAGTATCTCGGATTCTAACCAAGCCTAACCTGACCATGCGGTTGAGTCGTATGCGTGAAGCATCTCTGTCTGGCCAAACAATGACACGTGACTCCACAAATGTTTCGAACTGCAAAGAGTTCAAAAGTAGTCTTTCATGAGACCAGGATCCCACCGAGCCAATAGTAGAACTTCATGCCAAGAAAGGAGAATATGCGATAAAATGTGAGATGAGCGAATACGGACAGGATGAGCCGCATTCACAATGTCCCACCATGAAGCCTGCACACGTGTCCATCCATGTGACAATCCCTCCAACTCAATCAAGTCACGAGCCATGAATACCCAAGGCTGCTCTTGCAAACACATATCCTGAAAAAGCACCCACCTACGCGCCACCATATGCAAGCGGACATCCAGTAAAGCAGCCCCACCCATTCTTTTGGGCGTCGTAATGTGATTCCAAGCTATCCATGTTTGACCCATAATATTTCCTTGCCTCTTCCACAGCATAAACCGAATGGGAGCAACCAAACGGAGAAGAGATTTATGCGTCCAAGGTAGCAAAGGCAAAAAATAGGAAATCATGCTAAGCATAATAACCTGAGCTACCTTAACCCTCACGTGCATAGGCCACCCTTGAGCTTTCCAATACACAAATTTATTCGAGATCCGAGCAGAAATCCAAGCAAGAAGCGCTTGGGGGTCCACATTCACACCCACCGGATACCCAAGATGACGAACAATGTCTCCTGTATGCACCACACGGCCTTGCCACCCTAATGCCTCAAGATCAAATTCCGTGCATACAATGAGGGCTGATTTTGTTGAATTTATTTTCAGCCCAGAAGCCAATGCAAAATTATTCCAAGCTTCCATTGCTCGATCTATATTGGCTTTTTCGGCCCTGAGAAACATAAAAGTGTCATCCGCAAGGGCTTGAGCAACCAATTGCTTGCCATGAGGGAGATGCAAATCAACCACTTCACCATGCGATGCCATAGCATCTAGGCGAGATAACATAGGATGAGTGGCAATGGCAAAGAAAAGAGGGCTAAGAGGACAGCCCTGCCGGAGAGAACGGGTGAGAGAAATACCATCCGAAAGTCCTCCATTGAGCATAATCCGCGTGATAGAGCCAGAGCCAAGTAAATGCACCAAATTAGCCATTTTGGGACCAAAGCCCATGGCTGTCATTAACTGAGAAAGGAAAGACCAGCTGACATGATCAAAAGCTTTTTCAAGATCCAGCTGCACCATCACAATCTCTTGCTTCTTTGCCTTGGCATAATCCACTCCAATTTGAACATTAAGAATATTATGCAAAATATTCATGCCACGCACAAATCCATATTGATATGGATGAATAATAGTAGGAAGCACCTTCTGCAAGCGATTGGCAAAAATGTTTGTAAAGATTCTATACATAATACCCATAAGTGAGATCGGGCGCCATTGAGCCAAAGAAGTAGGCGAAGGGACTTTGGGCAACAAACGAAGTATGCCCAACTTCCAATCGGCAGGCATGTATCCCTCATCCCAAACCCTTTGACAAATAAGCGTCAAAGGCTCTGCAAGCTGATCAGCATATTTTCGGAAAAACTCATTTGTCAAACCATCCCAACCAGGGCTCGTTCCCATGGGAAGTTTGGAGAGAACAGCTTCCACTTCCCCTTGAGTAACAGGAGCATCAAGCTGAACCGCCACATCAGGGTCAACTTGATATCGTACTTCAGCAAACAATGACTCCCTTGCAGCCCGGACGGCTGGTGAGACATCCTCTCGAGGGGCAAGCAAATCTTCATAAAACCTGATGCAATGCTGAATAACTAATCAGAAGGTTCAGTAACAAGGTTGCCTTGGGCATCCATCAGCCTAACAATATTCTCACGCATATGTTTTTGATGCAACTTATCATAGAAGCGATGACATTGACAGTTAGCATCCCGCAAAGCATCAAGACGTGCAAGTAGTTTAAAGCGTACATATTGTGCTTCCTGCACCCTAGATAGCTCCTTTTTCAGCCATTCTATGGCATCCACAACTTCAGCATCCATAGAGTCAGTAAACATGAATGCTTGCAAGCCCTTTAAAAGCGACTCAAGAAGAGCCACATGCTGTTTTTGTATAGAGGCATTAGCAAGACCATAATGCCGCGCTAATTTCCGAGTGTTGGTAAGGAACACTGGCCAAGCATGATAATCAGCCATGGACACTCTTGTGGAGAAATGTCGTATCAACTGACGCATATAAACATCAAAAACTTCATGCTCCAAAAAAGTGTGATTTAAGCGCAAAGGCAAGCGTCCCAACAAGCCTTTATATGCATCCACAGGATGGTAGACCATTTCAAACACAAGCGGCCAATGATCCGACAAAACTTGTTGCTGATCAACCATCATAGTAAGAACCTCTGGCAAAAAGAGATCTTGATGTAAAATATACATCCTATCCAATCTAGCATAAGTGCCCCGAAACTGTTGTGAGGCATAAGTGTAACCCCTTTCATCTGGATGCAACCAAGACCACATGTCTTGTTTTAGCGACCTTGCTGCAAAAGCTTCCCACGCCATTCTCTCCGGGCCATCCATTACAGAATGAGGCGACGTGGCTTGCTCCCTGGAGACACAAATATTAAAGTCTCCCATCACAAAGCCAGGATGAGAGATTGAAAGAGCACACAAGTCATTCCACGTGCACGAGCATTATTTGGAGCATACACCCCTAACAACCATAAAGGCGTATCATCCCAAACAATCTGTATCACTAGAAATCTTCCATGAACATCTTGAATCACAAGAGAAGGCTGAAACTACGAACTAACAGCAAACTTAACACCTGACTGCGAAGCAGGATGTCCGCTGTAGAAAACATGAAACCCCTTATATACATAGGCTTTGCCAGCCAACTTATGTTGCTTATGTTCAACTGCACACAAAACATCCCAACCATGACAAAAAGTTGTACGCCAAAGCCTGAACTGCTTTTGGCGCGAAGAAATACCCTTTACATTCCATTGTACAATTTTCATAAGCCTTCCCAGAAAAGGAATCAACAGGGCCGTGTACTAGGCCCAGGACAATTTGCCAAATCACGAACCTTTTGAAGCATTGCATTTTTAGACATGGTATTTGTGATCTCAGACTGCCCTTGGAGTTCCCGAGCACGTGCCGAAGGGTAATGACCATCCCATGGTGAGATGACCTCACCCTTCGAACCAAACACGAGGCAATTGTTGTGCTTCTTTTGTTAGGCGACTTCTAATAGGATAGTGTTCTACTCTATCCACCCCAAGAGCCCCTGTACCCTGAGAAAGTTGGCCTCCCGGCCTCTCAATCCTGGTCTGTTTCTGGGCACCTGAACCCAAAGGGCGACGAGCATATGTATGTAAGGGCCCCTGATGAGTATGCAAAGGCCCCCGCCAAACAGCATCTGAGAAATCCCCCCGCGGGGCAACAAATCGTGTCTTTTTACCACGTACTTCCACCCATGGCTGCTCAACCTCATTCTGAACATCCACATGTACATCCATGTGCTGGGCATCATGTAAAGGACCATCATGCTCATCTTCCACGGGCAACTGCCCATCAACGATATCCTTGGTAGCAGCAACTTGTTCTTTCTTAGGACATTCGGAGACAAAGTGGCCCATCTCACCACATTTGAAACAGTGGCCAGCAAATGTATCCCACCTCAATTCATACATTAAAGGTTGCAGCCCAGCCATATTGACACGCAAATGTGTCGGCCTAGGTCTCCCAGTATCCCACAACATGCATGGACGGTTTCGGTTTCTAGATGTCATTCGAGGCACCACCAAGACATCACCGATACCTCGCATGAGACCTGGTAAAACACGCCAAAACATTGGTGGGAATTGTTTCACTTCAACCCAAACTGGGCAAGCCTGGCGCAACATATCTTGGTACTCTGCCATAGGCTTCCACGGAACCACATGAACCAACTGCCCATCCAAAAAGAGTGGCACTTGCTCCAAGACTGCCCTACGGGCTTCCGAAGTGCGAAAAAGTATTTCATAAAAGCCTCTCGGACCATCATAAATCTCCTCAAGTGCCTCAGGCGACACCAAGCGGCCCAACCATGCTCTAAGACGAGGCAACAACGGAATACGCCCAGTAAAGAAGAAGATAGCAGCACGATCATGAAAATCTGCTAGCTGTTGTAGCAACAAAGGAGTCTCCATGCATACATTAGCCACACCACCATTATCTACTGCAGCCATTTGCACGCTATTTGCCTTCACATATTCTTGCAGAAGCTCACCAGTGATCTGCAGCAAACGTGCAAACTCCGGAGAAGGTACCTGAGAACTTTCCTCTGCATTCTCTCCAACATTCACCGGAGTGTAGCTTGCATCAACATCAAGTCTTTGACGTTTTTGTTGCTCCGAGGCATCTGAAGCATAACCCACATCCTTCTCGATCATCTCCTCAATAAGATCCATGTTAAGGCTATTGGCAGCCATGCCACCAACAGCAGCAGTCGGGTCATCCAAATCCATGTACAAAAGCAAAGAAAACCCAGTCTCTCTCTCTCTTTTCTGGGGTTTTTTATCCAGACATTGTATCAGATCCACCATGATGTAACTTTTGGTCTCATAGGTCATTATGGCCTTTTGAAGACGTTAATATAACATTTCATTTCATTTCATTTCTCTCTCTCTCTCTCTCTCTCTCTCTCTCTCTCTGTGCTGCAAGGAAAACCCTAAAACAGTAGCTTTGCTGTAGGCGAAACCCTAAAACAGCAGCTGTAAACCCCAGACAGCAACAAAACCTCTGTTCAAAACCCTATAAAAGCTGTTTTGCTGCAGGAAAAACCCTAAAACAGCACGTGTAAACCCTAAAACAGCAGCAAAATTTCTAATTGAAACCCTAAAATAGCATCTTTGTTGCAGATGAAAACCTAAAACAGCAGCTATGTTGCAGACGAAACCCTAAAACAGCAGCTCTGTTTATAGACAAAACCCTAAAGCAACAGTTTTGTTGCAGACGAAACCCTAAATCAGCAGCTCTGTTGCAGACGAAACCCTAAAACAGCAGCTCTGTTGCAGACGAAACCCTAAAACATGTACAGGAAACCACGATTCGCCATTGCCATGCTCCTCTATCTCTCAATCCAATTCCAACTTTAGGAACCCTGTTTCCAGGTGTCCATCATCCTGTACATGTGTCCGAGTATGAGTTCTATCATGTGAAAAGAGCATGAAGGGCCAAATAGTTACAGATTCTCTGCAAGTTTGGCTCGTTCGCTTCTATTTCCTTGGGATCAAAGTGGCATCTAGTATATACATTATGAATCTGCTCAACAGAACTCATCTCTGTACAGTCACTAGAAAAGAAATGCTGATTGTTGTAGAACTGCTATACCCGCTCGCTCAGCCCACCCGCTCGCTTGGCAGCACTGCTTATTTAGCTAGTTTTAATTGAGATACTCTTGCTCGCCACATGACCACCTCTTGTTCACTGCTACTTGATGCTGCTAGTGCTCACAATCTTTCTACCTATGGTGCCGCCTTATCGACTTCAGCAACCACGTGAACAGTAATGCGCTATCCACCACCTCACAGCCACACAAGAAGAAACATTGATGGTCTCTCTCCTTTGCACACGACTAAACACACACGCGACAAAAAAACACATGCGCGCGCTTGTGCGTGTGACGCATGCACAGGAGGGCACATACGACACAGGACTTTGCTTGAGACACACACTGTTCTTCCATAGACCACACACACATTAGAAAATGATAATTAACGCTCACCACACACACACACACTTTTTTATTATTATAGTAATTCTTATATTACCAGTAGGAAACCTCATTGCGAGGTGAAAACCCACAAAACCCACAAACAAAACATCATGATACAACTAAGGTCCCTATATAGGGCCCATGACATTGACTGCCTAGAAGCAGTCAAAGAAGGCCATGTATTGTGAGTCATCTATTTGTTGCAAGTTTTGACAGTCCTGTACAGACTGTCTAAACAAGCGTCAGAAGTAGGTGTATTGATCCAGAGCAATGTGTCCAAAATGCATCTAATTTCTATTTTGCCATATTGTCCACAATGCCCAAAAAGTAGTCCATGCAAAGAATACACCAAAGTTGGTATACCGTTGTGGATTCTGGAATCTGAGCGAAAAGCCAGAATGTCTTCCCAAAATGAGCTCCCAGGAATTGTGTCCGAAGATGCCCCGAGAGTCTGTCTAGTAGGGCACGAGAAAAATCACAATACCATAACAAATGAGGCATTGTCTCATCGCGTAGCATGCAACGATGACATCTTACCATAGCGATGTGCCTCTTTTCCAAAAATACACCAACAGGGAGAACTCCCACAATGCATCTCCAAAGGAACAATCTTTCCTTCAGTGGCAAACCATTTTTCCATATACTCCTCAAACAAGCACCCCACCATCTGTCGGTTTTGTGCATTGTCCAAAGCGCATTAGCATGATCCGCGATCGAAGGAGGAGCAAGCATTTTGATATAGACCCTTTTAGCTGTTAGTTCAAGTAACCTTGTAGCTTGAGGTGGAGCAAGCCGCTAGTCGTTCAAATGCTCGTCATGATTCAGTGGGGACATCGGCTGAAAAGGTTGCAAGAGGGTGCGTATGAGATGCCATAGAGGCCTATAGTGCATGCCTAACCCATACCTCCGGCTTGCTTCTGGGAAGGAGATAACATAGCCTTCATCATTGACCACATTTGCCACGAAACGTACACTCTTTTGTGACAGGAAGAAAGCTTTCCATGGTTCAAGAAGGCCTAACGGAGCACGAAACAGCCTACTCCAATGTATGCTTTCCAAGCGCATGGTGTTTCCAACATCTGGTGATCTTCCATACCATTCTAGTTTCTCTATTAGCAATTTCCAGTCAACGATTAACCTAGAGCTGAAGGGGAAGCCTGGTATTTTCCCTATAAAGTGCCGGAAAATCACTTCCCAGTAGTTGGGGATCCATGCACCAACTGTGGCGGACTTCAAAGGGGTGCACATGGCTCCTAACCAAGGCTGTTTTTGAGTTGCAAAATCAGTGAGCAAAGTGGCTTTCCTGGCGGTGACATGAATATGAAGGTCGAGAATGTTGACGCCCCCATGATGTCTTGGCGTACATAACTTTTCCTTTCGCAATAGTTGGAGACCTTTAGTATTGTGCTTGGTTTTCCAAAGTATCTCTAGTATATGTACTCATCCAAGTGCTTCTTTGGCCAAGCAAGCAAAGGCAAAAAGAACTAAACATATGCAATGAGAATGGACTGCACTATACGGAGTCTAACATGTAAGGGCCATGTGGCCAACTTCCAGCACTGCAATTTAGCATTTATTCTTTGCAAAACCCAATCAGCCTGGAGTTTGAACGACGTGTGCATGCAAGTGGGTAACCCAAATGTGTAATCAGCTGATTGGAGGGAGACACACACACACACATCCTCGCGCTTTTACATATGTATGCATCAATGTATTTACTGTCTGTTTGTGAGTTGTGTAGTTTTGTTTTTGACTGGATGGTGGTTTGTTTCTGCAATAAAACAGGATGATCCCCTGCTCTTTGACTACAATGTCCAAGATAGGATTGATGCGTTTGTATTATCTGCACAAACTCAAGTATGATTTCTTGAACCATATGACACTGGCATACTATTCAACATTCATAATTCGGATATGAATCCCCTGCTTTACATCATGTCAGGCTAGCTCTATCCGGACAAACCATATCATGTGGACTATGGGGAGTGATTTCAACTACCAAAATGCACATGGGTGGTTCAAACAGATGGACAAGTTTATCAACTGGGTAAACCAGGCAAGTATTTTCTCTGTGACACATCAAGCTTTCCTTGTGTTGGGATTGCATGCATCTAGAGCATCAATTCTGTTTTTTGGTGTTGCTGGCTGAACCTGAGAGTGTTTTCATGTGCTGGTTTTAGTTGATACTTTATTGCTAATGAGACTTCTATATGCTAGTTGATAAAGATTCACAATTGATTATGTTTCCATTCTTTCTTCGACAATGTGGCATTCTTTTCTGTGCCTCATGATATTGTTTCCCCCAAACTGATTGAAAGATGGGGCTGTTCCAAATGGCATCAATTTGACAACGAGTTGTCAAACTCTCAATAATGGAAGCGCGGCCAGTTTATGAGAGAGTGGGACATTGGTATCTTTTTCACGTCCTCTCACTCGGGACCCTATTGGCAGCACAGGGCTCCTGAGTGGTTGAGATCTCCACCTTTCTTGGTGTGAAATCTCCATTTTGTAATTTTTTTTCATACTTAATAGAAGTCTCCTTTCTGGAAGAAAAGAGAAAAACTACTCTCAATAATCTTTGAAGCTGTCTACTGCCAAGTGATGCGCTTTGAAGAGAGAATCAGGAAGGTTCAAGCCTATTCCATTCTCAATCTAACCATCGCGAGCTCCCCGTACCTGAGCGTTGCGCACCTCTGTACCTTCTCTGCCCGCCCTTCTCCTCTCCCGCTGCCCTCTGCCCTCCTTCCCAATTAGCTGCCCACGCTTCCTCCCCACCTCTGTTGCCCCGCCCCCACTTCCCTGCTGCGCACCCCCCCCCTCTGGCCCCGTTTACTGCCACCATTTTCCTGCTGCCCCTGCTTTCCTCTGCTGCCCGCACTGCCTGGCCTCCTTTTCTGCCCCCACTTTCGTCCGCTGCCTGTGCTGCCTGGCCTCCTCTTCTGCCCCACCCTCTTCACTGCCCTGCTCTTCCCTTCCTGCTTTCCCCTCCATCTCCCTTCTCTTCGCTGCACTTTCCTCCACCTCGCTCAAGAATAGATTACTCTTAAACAGGTTTCAAGTCGGCCTTTCTCTCCGATTAGCATCATGGCTAATCAACCCCCTTCTGGCCGGGCGAACCATCGAGTTTTCACAAGACGAGCTTGTGATCCTCTTTGCCAAAATTGAGAAAGACTCCAAGATGACACTCAGTGGAAAAATCTTTGGCTCTCAGGGTACTAGCGGCGTTACCTTCCGACTTGGCACTCCATTTTAGAGATGTAAGGCTACTTGGGAGAGGATTCTTCCAAGTAGACTTTCACGTAGAGGAGGCAACCTCAGAACTGCTGAAGGGCAGTCCCTTCCCTTTGGTCCCAAGGAAGATTTTCTTCCTACCCTACACTAGCTACTTCGGCCCTGTCGAAGAAGACCGGAACCGTTACCCTATTATACTCAGATTCCCAGGTCTTCCTCATGCTTACTGGCCATTGTTGGAGGCCATTGGGGCAGCCTTTGGGCTGGTCCTATAGGTGCCCACCATCCCAGCTTTTCCCACTTTTGCTGCCAAGGTAGTCTTGGCTAATGCTATTCCCATGGTTATGTTGTTGGCACAAAAAGCCCTTTGAGGATTTTGTGTTGCTTCTGGGACCTAATGGTCCTTTGAAACAATGTATGGAGACGTCAGGAAGACCTGACTAGGGCACGAGATGGGCCACTTTGCGAGGGATTGCCCAAGGGCTAGGGGTCATCGGAGGCGGCACAAACGCCCTCCCAAAGCAACACAGCATAATGCTCTCGGCCAGCCTTTTTCCAGGAGTGGCAAGTCATCTTTCATGGCTGCCCTCCAAGAGGGAACGTTGGGGCACAGGATGAGGCCCTTCCCAAAGACAATGGACACAGTGATGATGTATTGGGTCACAGAGATGAGTTTGTAGAGTCATCCTAGCAGAAGGAAGTTGCATCACAGCATAATGACTATGTTGAGTCGCTTGGATAGAGGAGGCTCTATTGCCATCTTGGCAAGTACTACCAAATTAGATCACTGCCCAATTGTCTTGTGCATAAGGGAACTTGGGAGGCAAAAGGGTGTACCTTGTGCTCGCATCCCAGACTCTCTTTCAAGATGCAGCGACCTCCCTAGAGTTCAAAGAGATTTGGAGGCTTTGTGATGATCCTGACCCGTGCGAGAGGCTTGCCTTGGCCATGGCGAGGACTAGCTAGCACTATCATTCTATTACCTTGGCCAAAAAAGAAGAGGCTTTGGACAAGGAGCGAACTATTAGACGCAAGTTGGCTGCGCTTCAGAGGGAACAGGAGAAGCATCCTGTTTCCTCTTGGATACTAGATCTCTTGTCCACTGTTAGAGCTGAGTTACAGGTGGCCATGGATAGGCGGGGTTGAGTTTGCATTTCATGCTAATCATGCATTTTGGACACAGATGAGTGGTAGATGCAACAAACTGTTTTTCTCAACATATGGACCTATGCACAGTACAGATAGTTTGAGATGCTTGCAAGATTCTCAAGAGAATTTCATATGAATCCAAATAAGGTGAGGAGTATTGATTCAGATTTTTATCAGACCTTGCTCTCTTCAGAGGCCCACTCTTTGGATAGAGATGTTGCACAACAGAAAGTCTGGGAGTGCATGTCTAGGCTTATTTACAGATGATATGTACGCCTCTTTGGATGCCCCCTTTTCAAAGCATGAGCTGAGACATGCTTTGCACATCCTCTCGAAAGGCAAATGCCCAAGGGATGGTGGCCTTCCTCCAGCCTTCATTTTTTGTAGTTTTGAGATTACATTGGTGATAATGTTACTATTGCTCTATAGGAGATGATGATGCTCCCTTTTATCATGGAGGGGCTTATCCACCTTGTCCCGAAAAGTGGGGACAAGACCAATATTAGACAATGGAGACCCATAACTCAGCTTGAGTCTGCATAGGAAATCTTAGCGAAGGAAGTGAGTATGAGGCTTCAACATGTTCTTCAGAGAGTTATTCATGATACACAAAATGGTTTCCTTCAGAGAGTTATTCATGATACACAAAATGATTTCCTCCAAGGAAGGAGTATTTTTTATAACATCTTTTCATGCTGGGAATCTATGGAGTGGACTAAATCTAGCCAACAACCCCTTGCCATTCTCTTGCTATACTTTTTTTTAAAAAAAATTAAAGAAAGAGACTTCTATTAAGTATGAAAAAGACATACAACAATCACAGCTATAAGCCGGAAAAGAATAGAATCACCCCAATATGTAAGGTGATTTCAACCACTGTGGAGCATCATGATGCCATGAAAGACTTGTGGGACTAGAGGAAAAGAAGCTGCCATGGTCCCACTCCTGCATAAATGTCATGCGCTTTGTCCGCGTAGAACGAGAGGACCCATGAATACGAGCCCAAGTAGCCATAAGAGTATGGATGATATCACCCCATATAGTACTAATGCATTGAGACCCAAAAATCTAGACATCCTCAATCTAGATCTGCCATGCTGTAATACTGGCAATAATCTCCCAATTGGTGTCAATCCTCTGTTTGGGGGGGTGTATAATCAGAGTGAGGGACATCCTGCAATAAACCATGCTAGGCAATACCTCTACAAATGAAAATAGCAGAATCTGTATCACTGCTCTCATAAAAGAGATGCGGACCGGACTGGGAGAACCAAGCAACTGTCCCTCCAAGTCACATGCATGCCTCGGCCACTCAATTTACCCGTAAGTTTGGCTACAGAATCCCAAATCTGTTGTGCGGTGCTACATCCCCATAAACAAAGTTGTACAGTCTCAGAATCTGCCGCACACCTAGGGCAAGAAGGTGCTACACCGAAAACCGATCCATACTGATTGGTGGGGAGACCACCATGTAAGAATAACCAAAAGAAATGAGAGATTTGGCTCCTTTTGTATGAGTGCCAAAGTCTATGCCAATATCTGCGCTGTATCACCGGAGAAATATCATAGCTCTCCCAATGAGGCCTAAGAGTAGGGATCATATGCATCTGTCGAGTGAGGAGAAGCTTGGCATTTCGGATGGTGAAACTGAAAAAAGGAAGGCTTTTCAAGAAGGCATCAATCCACTCCCACTCTCCTGGATCCCACTGACGATATCTGATAGGATTGCCACCATATAACCACAAACACCAAGAGCCATGAGTCACTATCTGAGGAGAAGGGTCAATGAACCAATGCTTCCTCGAACGACCAACAATCCTCACTGGACTAAGCCTAGTATCTGGGATGATCTCCTCCCTACTACATCTCAATCTCCCTCCATGCATGATAGAGTAAATGATGCAATCTGTAGCCTCCTGGCCCGGGAGAGCAATGACTTGCAGAGGTATGCCTATCCTCGAAAAAACTCCCAGCCAACTCGGATGATAGTCTCCATGAAAGGTCCTAGAGAGCCACTCATGCGGAATAGCTGCATCAATCTGATCAATACTAATGCGAGAGCCCCTAAGATAGTAACGGAGCAAACTGCTCTGTAAGAGAAATATAAATGCCGACCTGGCATCCCAAATATCTAGCAGTGCATCCTCTAATGATCCAAGTAAAACCAAGCTCTACACCCCAAGCAACTCTCGGGAGGGAAAATCTGACGATGTAAACCTTACCTCTCTCCCACTCCGGGGAAAAGCCAAGGCTAGTCCTCAAAACTGGAGAGGTACCTTGACAATGTGAACATCATCCTCAAGGGTACAATCATCCTGTAGCTGTAATGCAGCATCCTCCTGTGAAGGATCCAGATCATGTGCTTGCAAAGCGTCACCCTGCAAAGAAGGATCAACATCCCGTGAGGCAAGAGCTGCATAAGGGTTAGGGTGCTCCACAACGAGTGTGGGTGAAGGGGCAAGTAGGGGGGTCCGAGGGTGCCTGCCATCCCTAACCACAACCCAACGCTGTGTGGTCTGCTGTGGCAAAGGAGCAACTGGAGTCTCGGCAACTGGAGAAGGCATCTACTGATGGGGAGGACCACGCCGCCTCCTAGCATGGCCCCTCGATCTGGGACAATCTCTAGCAATGTGGCCCTGTCGACGACAAATTCGACACTGATCAGGTCTACCTGCAATCTACACGATCAAGAGTAGTGGTAACAGCCGCGGAAGCTGAGGCGGGAGCGCTTGGAAGGACTGGTACCTCTAGAACCTGGCCAAAGGATGCCCCTATGGAAGCTAAAAGCTTCCAATAGGACCGAGGAATCCAATAGGACCGAGGAAGAGAAGGGAACCGCAGTGAGACCGGGGTAAGGCGTTGATCTTCCACCACTGGATCAAAGCCCACCTGGCACTGAAAGAAGAAAATCTTCCTAGGGCCAAGAGGGAAGGGGCTACCAGCCAAAACCTGAGAAGTAGCTTTTGAAGAATGGAAGTCCACCTGGAAGAAGCCTTGACCAAGCAAATGAGTATCCTAGAAGTGCACAATCAGCTCCGAAGTGAGAGCTGCTAGAAGCCATTCACAGGCCTACGAACGAGAGGGGTGGGAACCATAAACGCTCGCAACAAGGGTGGTCTGGACCTCAAGGTCAATGTCTTGTTGAAGAGAGGTGAGCTCGTCTCGTGAAAAATTGATGATTCTCCCGGCCAGTGGGGGTGACGAGAGATTGGCTGCGGCAAAAGAAGCCATAAAGCCAATCGAGAAAGTGTGGGCGGCTGACTTGAATCCAAATAAAAATGCTGCTGAAATAAGAAGGGAAACGGGGGAGGACAAGGCGGGTGCAGCAAGGCGGAAGCAGAATGCGGGAACAACAGAGGCAGGTGCAAAAGAAGGGGGGCAGAGGCGGGAGCAGGCGGGGCAGCAGTGGGGCAGGCGGGGGCAGCAGTGGGGCAGGCGGGGGCAGGAGTCAGTGGCGCAAGCTCACCTTCGAGGTTCCAGCATCATTTCAACAAATTTCCATAAAGATTATTCACTTGCTATACTTTGAAAAAGCTTATGACTGAGTGGATTGGGACTTCTTTGAAGGCACGATGGCATGGATGGGTTTTTCCCAGGAGTGGATCAGAGGGGTCTCTTGCATTTATAGGGAGGCCCACAACACAATTTTGGCCAACGGGGGCATGGTGAGCGCTTTTAGATCTCCTGTTCCGTACTACTTTACCTTATTGTAGCGGAGGCTATGAGCAGGTTTCTCAAGGTTACCCCCGAGGTCTTGGGCATTAGGAGGTTGTCTCTTTGCACAGAGTAGTAGTTATTGGACTCATAGTGAGCAAACGATACTGCTATGTTTTTGGAGGCTTCACAAGCATGCCTCTTTGCTTTCTGCACTACTTAGGAGATGTTTTGTGTGGCAGCAGGTGCCTCCAGCAATTGGCAGAAATCACTTGGATTCTGAATTAGACAGATTGGGGTTTGGATGTGGGGTTTACTTGGATTGAGAGAGGATGCACTACCAGATACCTTGTCTGTCAGGCTGGCATTGACATCTCACCTGCACAAAAGTTTTATCTTGTGCTCATGAGCATTAAAAGCAAACTTCAGCGGAGTAGTAGGATGCTTGATTTGGCCTCTAGAACCTTGGTAGCTAACCAAATGCTACTGGGCGACTAATTGGTTTGTCACGTCGTGCTGGGTTTTGTTGGGATATTCGGAGCTTCACGTGTGTGTCCATCGTGTGCTTGTATAACAACCTCTAAAAGGGCTAAAATTGTGTATGTCCACCTTATTCATTTATGAGTGTGTGAACACCTGCTTAGGTATGAACACCCTCTTATCTGGATAAGATAAGTATGTGCTATGTGTCATGTCACATATGCCCATTAGTACTATCATGAGATAAGGTTTGCCACCTACAAAAGTCATGTACTTAGTGTACCTTCACAACATTAATCAAGTATTCATTGAGTCGTGTAGCTTACAGTCTTTCTCTGGTAGAAGGTTTCCCGGCTGAGTGGACGATGCACACTATTGTACCGATCCACAAAGCTGGGGACATGTTGGACCTCGGTAATTACAGGACTATCATGATTGGTCATACCTTGGCCAAACTCTATGGGGCTATCCTGGAGGCAGAATTGAGCACACACGCTGAGAGGGAGGGGCTTCGTGCCCCTGGTCAGGCAGGTTTTCGACGAGCCTTCTCTACTATTGATCACATTTTCACCCTGAGATGCCTGATTGACCAAACTCGGGCACGGAGATAGAGACTCTATTGCTATTTTGTGGACTTCCGCAAAGCCTTCGACACAGTCCCGATAGAGCGCCTCTTCCATCGCTTTTAGACACTGGGCATACCCCCCGACATGATGTGGGGGATTTACAGATTATATGAGCAAGTGTTTGGACGAGTTAGATGCCGAGGGGGACTATCAGATATGATTGCCAACACCATTGGTGTGAAGCAGGGCTGCCCTCTCCCCCCAACACTCTTTGGCTTATACATCGACAAGGTAGCAGACTACATCATACACGGAGGAGGCTCTGGGATTGACATCTCAGGTACGACTGTACACATTCTATTATATGCTGATGATATCATTCTTGTGTCGGATACTCGGACAGGGCTACAAAGGCATCTGCAGGCCCTGGATACTTTCTGTGCGGAGCGAGGACTCACAGTGAACCTTGGGAAAACCAAGGTTATGGTCTTTCATACATCAGCAGCAGCAGTCAAATGCCAGACTATCCTTACACTAGCCCGGGGACAGGTAGAGGTGGTGAGCTCATATGTATACCTTGGGGTCACATTTACCAGCTCACCAGGGAGATTCTCTATGGCACAGGCAGCCAGAGACAGAGTGACACGAGGGTACGCAGCACTAGCAATTTTGGAACGCCAGTGTCACCAGGCACACTTCCAGGAGCCCCGTACTAAGGGGTGGCTATTTGATACACTAGTTACTCCAGCATTGATGTATGCAGCAGCAATATGGGCACGAGGTTTGGCTACATCCTCATGGACACAGATAGAGCGCCCTCAGATTTTGATGCTCTCACGGATGATCCGCAGCAAACCTTCAGTACCACATGATAACCTTCAAGCGGAGTTTGCTGTACCACCTATGTTAGTAGAGGCCATGTTCCAGACTATATCTTTTATACACAGGATGCGGGAGCTCCCACTAAATCGGGTATCTCGGACTGCTCTTGAGGCATCCAGACAGCTTGCTGAGGAGGGACATACCTGGTCATGGTACTCCCAGGTGGTACAGTGGATATCATCACACAGGATTGATATTGATAGATTACCACCCTTACAGTATGACCTAGCTGCACCACACAAACGCCTCTCTCAGACAGAGAGGAACAAAGTCATGAGACATGACATTTGTTCCTCTCTCAGACAGAGAGGAACAAAGTCATGAGACATGACATTTGGCAGGGCCACATACAGGAGACTTGGCTATCTCCCAGTTAGCCACTCCCGACGAAGATGCTCTACTACAGAGACCACTTCTTGAGCACCTCCACAGACGGCTTCATCCAGCGACCACGATACTTGGAGGTCCACTTATCACATGGAGCCAAAGTAGCCATTGGGCGACTAAGGGTCTCATCACACCAACTAGAGATCGAGACTGGGAGAGCAGCATGCATCCTTCGAGCAGAGTGCATTTGCGGATTATGCTAGACGGGGGTAGAGACAGAGGAGCATTTTGTTTGCCAGTGTGGTGCTTTGCAGGAGATCAGGGCATGCTATCCTTAGGTTTTTAGAGGGACCACATCACTTAGATAGATCTGGGAGAGATCGGACCAGAGACAGCTAGGTAGACTACTACTAGCACTATAGAGACACAGGGAGATCTTACTTCAGACACCCGCACATCATAGCGGAGGAAGACAGTCCCAGTTAACTGACTTCTTCCAGAGATTGGCACCAGTAGCCCAGCTACACACATTGGGAGTGACATCTCAGCGAGTGGAGGAGATTCGAGCTAGGCGACGACCCAGACTAGCCGGCTACCAGCAGACACCACGGCTACACCACAGAGAGATCGCGGCCATCTAGTCTCAACACTAATAGGAGGTCGAGGAGCAGCTGGCACATTTTCGCTCTGATCTAGGATGCATGTTCCAGACATTTACGGCATCCTCACATCGGATGTATGACATATTGTACCGAGACTATGGGACTGGATGGAGTTAGGAGTAGATAACATATCATACTTGTATCACCCCTTCAGCATATAGAGATGCATTAGTAGCCCTAGTACTCCATCCACACCCTCTCGTTTGTACACCACCATTGAGTCCCCTATGGTCGTGTTGTCATACTTGTACATTTTATTCTCACTCCACATTTTCCTCTTGATGACTGGAGGAACATCATTGTACTACTTGTTTGTCTCATAGGCCAATTTTGGCCTTTTGCAGACGTTAATATATCTTTCTCTCTTTCTTTCTTTCTTTCTCTCTCTCTCTCTCTCTCCCCACAATGGCCATCTTCGAACCTCCTTAGCTCTACATTGTGCAACCCTAATTTTTGTACCATCAATTGGTATCAGAGCTAACCCTAGCTTGGTTCGCTGCCTACCGCCATCAAACTTCCCTGCTTCACACACCATTTTTCCCACCGACTGGTTCTCTTCGTGCGCCTTCAGTCCACAACCTTATTATTAAATCACGTTGCTGCCCTGGAGTCTTCCTT
Source organism: Cibotium barometz (assembly GCF_041138505.1). Lineage (NCBI taxonomy): Eukaryota > Viridiplantae > Streptophyta > Polypodiopsida > Cyatheales > Cibotiaceae > Cibotium > Cibotium barometz. The sequence goes on from NC_141055.1 coordinate 12,652,626, forward strand.
CGCACACGTGGCAGTCGCCTCATTCGCTGCCTTCGCTAACCCCACCAGACTTCGCTGCCACTTGAGCCAACATCCATGGTTCACAAAGCGTCGTCGTCGAGCTGCCCAACAAACCCCCCTTTGGAGCGAAGGTGGTGAGACCCGAACGCAAAAGAAAGATACTACCTTCTAACCCCATCACATGCTGTGTCAATGCCGACTTATCATGGACACCTCTTGTGTCATGATAGTCCTCCAATCAGATAATACAACCGAGGTAGCAAGGCTAGCACTTCAGTCACTACCCTGGCTCCTAACTCTGATAAACTAAAAATACAAAGTCTTTTGTAAAACAAGGTGGTACAAACATAGAAACGTTCACACACATGACGTACATTTATTACAAATCAATTTTGGGCGACATCCCGGGTAGAGGACCCTGACTCAAACACATAAAAATAGGAAAGATAGAACTTTTGGGGGTAGTTAGAGTGAAGACCCCCCTCGATGCTAGGGATGGTGCCTCTTTCGGTATCTCTTCCATGCTACAGCCCCTTCCATGACCTTATGGGAACTTCAATTTGCTGAATGTAGATATGATTTTCCCAATTTTGGCTGAATTAGGTAAAATCCTCAAATTTATGTTGGTAAACAGGCTTCAATGTCAATATAGAGAGCTGTTTTTTACAAAAGCCTTATTTTTTTCGACTATTGCAGGCGGGCAGCAGGACGACGATGCTTTGTGAACCGTGGATGCTAGCTCAGGTGGTTGAAAACCCTAATAATAAGGTTGCTGATTGAAGGCACACGAAGAGTACCGGTCGGTGGGGAAAATGGTGCGCAACGCAATGAAGTTTGATGGCCGCAGGCAGCGAACCAGGCTAGCGTTAGCTCTGATACCAATTGATGGTACAAAAATTAGGGTTGCACAGTGCATAGCTAAGGAGGTTTAAAGATGGCCATCGTGGGTAGAGAGAGAGAGAGAGAGAGAGAGAGAGAGAGAGAGAGAGAGAGAGAGAGAGAGAAATGAAATGAAATGTTATATTAACGTCTTCAAAAGGCCAAAGTGACCTATGAGACCAAAGTTACAACCATGTGAGAAAGCTGTATTAACGTCTACTAGAGGCCGAACTCGACCTATGAGACAAATCAATGTACAACTATCAATGTCTTTAGGATGTCCAGAAAAAAAAAGGACAAAATGAACATGAAATAAACTATGAAAGTAGAGAGAGAGAGAGAGAGAGAGAGAAATGAAATGAAATGAAATGAAATGTTATATTAACGTCTTCAAAAGGCCATAATGACCTATGAGACCAAAAGTTACATCATGGTGGATCTGATACAATGTCTGGATAAAAAAAAAAAACCCAGAAAATGAAAAATAAAGATGATACTACTGGCACCTAGAAAATGAAACTGGAACTGGAAGGTACACTATGGAGGTACCTCCATCTCATAATATGTGCCGCATCGGACACTGGCGGATCTCCTCAATATCCTCTGTGGTCAGCACCCTGACTGGGTGTCTCGCATGCCTCGCAAGAATAATCCGAATCTGCCGCTGCAACCTCCGTCTATGCTGGGATGCCCTCCTCCGTGGTCGTGGGCGTCTGGACCACCCAAGCTCAATCGCACGATCAATCAGTGTACCCCTGGTGTGGGCGGTATCCATGTCCTGCTGCTGCTGTGGTCCATCTGGTGCAGTGATGGCCGGACTAAAGAAGTCTGTAATGTGCCTCTGAGTCTGGCTCTCTGTGCGCCTAAGCAGGCTATCTCTATGTCTCCGCAGCTCAAGCAAGAACAATCCCAAACACCTCTGGTCCTGGTACCCCATGACTCTGGAAAGTGGTCCAAAACCCTCTCTGAATAAACAGTGGAAACGACCACGTATCTCATAGTATGCAGTACAATGGCATATATAATGGAGCTCTGTCTCTGGCTCCCCATGGCATACTCGGCATATCCTGGCCTCAGCTGGTATACCTCTATATCGGCCAATCTCAATCTCAAGCTGGTGTGAGGATGTGCGAATCTGACCAATAGCACATCGTACTGCATGAGACAAGTGTACATCCATGTAACTGGGTCTGATCACAAAACCATCTGCTGTGAGCTGAAGAAAATGTTCTCTGTAGAAAGCCATCTTCGTGCCCAGCTCCTCAGTCGGCTGTATCCATGTCCTCCTAATGTCGAGCTGAACTAAATCCTGACGGATGAGTCTGGTAATCTCTGTCCGTGTAAGAGTGAGAGAGGGTGCCTCCAGAGAATACTGGAAGGGAGGCAATCTGTCCATGCTAAAACCATGTGCCTGGAACCACGATGTCATCTGTCCATACCAACAAGCCGTGTCTCCCTGTAAAGCTAACTGTCGGGAGGACTCCAGGGCGAGGCGTGCATATCTGTCTCGGGGGAGATCCCACAAGCCATGTATGTAGGAGACTGATCTCGTAAGAGCCTCAATCGCCAGAGGGGCAGCCGCCATCTCTGCTCGAATAATCTCATGAGGTACCACAGCCTTGGCTCTAATAAGCCTAGCAATCATAGATACCAAAGGCCTCTCCATACCTCTCCACCCGCCTGCGCTGTGATGGCCCACTGAAGGTCCCCATATCTGCACTCCATAAAGCATAGCTGATGTCACTAGAGTGTCAAAAAGCCAGAGTTTTGTTCGAGGTTCCTGAAACTGAACCTGCGAACACATCCTCTCCAAACCACCCAGGGCTGCATGTGCTCTAGTCAATCTAGTCTCTGCTGCTCTCCTCATCGAAAACACTGGCCCACTGAATACTACCCCAAGATATGTATATGCATCTGTATACTCCACAATCTCCTGCCCATATGTAAATGTGGAAGCTGATCGCCTAACCCACTGTGGCGTGGTGTTAAACACCATAACCTTGGTTTTGCCAAGGTTGACAGACAATCCACTATCATGTGCAAACTCATGTAAAGCATCCAGATGACGCTGCATACCCTCAGGAGAGTCAGAGATCAACACAATATCATCAGCATATAACAATAGTGGGATCCATGTACCTGCTAGCTGGGCTCCTCTGTCCCCCAATCTCTCAATGTAGTCAGAAGCCTCATCCACATACATACCAAACAGTGAAGGAGATAACGGGCAACCTTGCTTCACTCCTATAGTGGAGTGAACCAAAGTAGAGACCCCCTCTGGGGTGCGTACCTGTCCTGCAACTGATCTGTATAAAGCCATAATTCCCCATATGAGCTCTGTGGGTACCCCCATCTCCTGTAATCGCCTCATCAATCTGGCTCTGGGCACTGTATCAAATGCTTTGCGGAAGTCCACAAAGCTACAATAAATCCGTCGCCCATGCGACCTGCCCTCCTCAATAATGGCCCGGAGAGTCAAGATGTGGTCAAGAGTAGAGAAACCTCTCCTGAACCCTGCCTGTCCCTCTGCTCGAATGCCAACTCTCTCTGCCCATCTACTCAACTGCTGCTCAAGAATGGATGCATACAATCGTGCTAGTGTGTGACCAATCATAATAGTGCGATAATTCCCTGGCTGCATAGGGTCCCCTGACTTGAAGATAGGCACGATGGTGGACCTACTCCAAGTCTCGGGTAAGCCTTCGCACATAGCACGATTGAACATCACTGCTAGAAGCTCTGCCAGCATGTCTCTCGCATGAATAAAGTGCTCAGCAACCAATCCATCGTGATCATATGCTCTCCCAGTCTTCATCCTATCAATGGCCTTCCTTACCATCTCTGCGGTAAAGAAAGTACATGTCTGTGGGCATGGTGCTGGCGGGTCAGGAAAAGGTGTCTGTCCAGGAACTGTATATAGAGATGCTGCATAACTACCCCAGACCTCTGTAGAAGTGATGGCCAAAGCAGGGGAGGACTCATGAAACAGACGCCAAGCCTCCCTCGAATCCTGGCTCAAGAACAGCTGGTATAATTCCTGCTCTAGCTGAGCAAGGAAGGCCCGCTTCTTCCTTCGCACAATGCGTCGGAAGGCAATACGTGACTGTCGGTAAGTAGTGACTCCCAAAGCAACCTCCCGCTGCAGTCGGGCTCTGGTCTCTCTGCACTCCTCATCATACCAGCTGTTCTGGGGCATACATCTAGAATGCTGTCTCTGTCCAGGCTGAGTATGTGGATATGCCTCTCTCGCTGCATCATGTAAAGTCTCTGTCAGTATATGGGTCAACTCCTCCAAAGGTCTCCCTGGCTCCTCTGTGTACAGACGTCTATAAATCCCATCTGTGTAGACAGCATCAGTCTCTGAGGTAAAAGTATATCGAGTGTGATCTGCCCCTCGTGTCCTCTGAGCTGTGGTAAAGTGAAAAGAGATAGTCAATGTCAACAATGCATGATCCACTACTACCCCAATGGGCCGAGATCCAACTGTGAAGTCCTCAATGCATGAAACAAAGCTGGGCATAGCCATAACATAATCCACTGTGCTAGCACCATGTCTATGTGGAAAGCAAGTAAATCCAGCTGCTGACGGAAACCTCTGCAAGCCATTAAGTATGGCCAACCCATGCGCAGTCCCCATATCTACCAAATATCTCCCATACTCTGTGCACTCCACATCCTGTGAGCTTCTGTCTAATCCCATATCCAGAGTGTCCAACTCTCTCAGCATCTCCTCCGAGGTATCATAAAAGGCTGTCTGGCGGTTGCCCGTCCGGGCATTAAAGTCCCCTAACAGGATGATGTCTCCATCCCTAGAGAACTCCCATATGTCATCATCTAGCACAGAGAAAGGAGACTGCCCTCTAGGTGCTGCATATGTCGATGTACTAGGAGCAAAATAGCATATGGCAATATACAGGAATCTGCCTGTGTCGGCCCTCAGTCTCACCCACATATATCTGGCCTGATCATCTCTCCGAACTATGTGTATAAGCGGTTGCAGCTCCTCCCTGAAAAGAACTGCCACCCCTCCTGATCCTCTACTACTGTGTACCGATCTCGTCCCTACTCTGCAAGCTGTCTCCCATCTGTATCCTGTCACCTGTGGCATCATCTGACCAGGGGCCTGGTGAGTCTCCGAGTAGAAGACTATATCTCTATCTCTAAAGCTGTCCTCAAAGGCACCTACATCAAGTCTGAGGGATCCATTGCAGTTCCAGGCTGCCAGCTTTAATTTGGTCCCATAGGTCTCGCACCGTCATGTAGAGCGTCGCTCCACGATGACCACCCTCCCTTCTCTATAAAATGCTATCTTACCCTTTTCTCTTGCTGCTCTAATCTCTGGCATGACTTCCTTCATATGTGCAAGCTGTGAAAGAGTAAGATCATCACCAAGAAAAATGCCTGTATTCTTTAAAGTGGGTCGTCTCTTCAAGAACTCCTTCTTCGCCTCAATAGAAGGGAAGCGAAGTATGAGAGCTCTTTCCTTTGATGTTTCCCCGTTGCCTCCGCTCTTTTTGCCCACTCTCCAGGCTTTTGCGTGTGTCGGACTGTCAATCCCCATCAACACCATAAGCTCTTTCACCTCCTCTTCAACTTTATCCCCGTCTTTAAGGCCGGTAATCCTCACATGCAAAGCACGTGTACGTCTTCGTTGTTCCTCTTCCAAAGTCATATTAATGATTGTAGGTGTAGGGGTTGTTATCTCCTTACCTTTACCCTTCTTGGCGACCTCTATCCACTTCTCCGCTTCATCCATCTTCTTTTGCGTCTTGGTGATGACTTCCACCCATGAGGAAGTCTTTGCTTCCTGTTGCTTCTCTTCTTCCTTAATTGCCCGTACTTGCTCCTTGATAACCTTGAGCTCTTCTATCATGGATGGCTGAATTTCACCTTCTTCAAGTCCACCATTTGCCTTGGCCTCTGCAAGCTCCCTCTGAAGAGCTGAAATTACGCCTTTGAGCGTGTTGACTTCCCCGTGAAGGTCTTTGACTTCCGCTATGAGATCCTCCTTCTCCTCTTTCCACCGCTTACCCTCATTGAATACCATTTGGAGAAAGTTTGCTTTCTCCTTCCACCATCCCTCCATCTCTGCCTTCCATTCCTTCATTTCCTTTTCCACATTTGTTATCCTCTTATTTGTGACCATAAAGGTCGCCTTCGTCGGGTTGCGTAAGGGTGAAGCCATGGAAGAAGTGAGAGAGAGAGAGTTATGCTGCTGCCTTGGGGGCCTGAGCAAGGGTGGGTGGGGAAAGGGGGCCGCCAACCAGCCCACAGCCTAACGGAGAGCACCGGTGACCATTGCCAGCAGACCTGTGCGGCGTACAACGAACAGGGCAGCAGGCGGGGGAAGCGAGCAGGGTGAGAGAGAGTTATGCTGCAGAGGCGAAATGCTGGACAGAGGCGAAATGGCGGGGAGGGAGGCAGAAGCGAAATGCTGGACAGAGGCGAAATGGCGGGGAGGGAGGCAGAGGCGAAATGCTGGGCAGAGGCACAGGCGAAATGGCGGGGAGAGAGAGAGAGAGAGAGAGAGGGGTGGCGCAGGCAGGCAGCGGGAGGGGTGGGCGCAGGGCGAAGCGAGAGGGGTGGGCGGCGGGGAGAGAGAGAGAGAGAGAGAGAGAGAGAGAGAGAGAGAGAGAAATGAAATGAAATGAAATGATATATTAACGTCTTCAAAAGGCCAAAATGACCTATGAGACCAAAAAGGTTACAACAATTGGTGGATCTGATACAATGTCTGTGTAAGGAAAGCTAAAAACAACTAAACAACTAACTGAAACTGAAACAACTATGAGGAAAAGTACGGTACCAGGAGCTCCTAATGGATAACATGTGGGAGGAAAACTCCAGCAACAAAGGTAAGCATCATATACATCACTATCCAAAGATGTCTCTCATCGGTCGATGGCGGATATCCTCAATGTCCTCCATGGTGAGTACTCTGACTGGACGTCTCCCATGCCGTGCTAGTATGGTCCTGATCCTCTGTTGTAGTCTCCGCCGGTGTCGAGATGGGCCTCTCATCTTGGGGCGCCTGGACCGCCCCAGCTCTATAGCCCAATCAATCAGTGTACCTCTGGTGCGGCTGTACTCTGGGGCTAGCTGCAATGCCTGCTGACCTGACTGCTCAATCTCTGGTCGAAAGAAGTCTGTAATCTGCCTCTGTAGGTGTCTCTCCCTCTCTGATCCCCTCCCTCTCAGGAGACCCTCTCTATGTCTACGCAGCTCCAGCAAGTACAATCCGAGGCATCTCTGATCCTGGTATCTCATGACTCTAGAAAGTGGTCCAAAACCCTCTCTGAACAGGCAGTGAAAACGGCCTCGTATCTCATAATATACTGGACAGTGACATATGTAATGTAACTCTGTCTCTGGCTCCATCTGGCACAGCTGACAAATCCTGGCCTCAAGAGAGAGAGATGGTTGTAGAGAGAGAAAGACTGTAAGTTGCACGACTCAATGAATACTTGATTAATGTTATGAAAGTACACCAAGTACATGCATTTTGTAGGTGGCAAACCTTACCTTATGACTCACACAAATCACAAGTACCGATGGGCACATGACACATAGCACATACTTATCTTATACATATAAGAGGGTGTTCACACCTAGGCAAGCACACGATCCCAACAGGTTTTTCACAAGGGATGCATCAGTTAGCTTCATCGGCTTATTCGGAACTTCCTTTAGCCAGGATAAGATGGCACTGTACACACCAGGGCGAGAGGGGCTGGGGACACCATTATTATGCCTAACCAAGAGGGAGGATTGAACATCATTGACCCGGAGGTGTAGTGTAAGGCTTTACTCTGTAAGCTGGTAGTAGTGAGAGGATTTCTTTCTGGCACTAAGCCTTGGAAGGACTTTCTTCTGCAACAACTCTCACACACTTCATAGTCATGTTAAATCATGCATTTTCTCAACTTGGTATCAAAGATAGGCTAGTATGTCAATTACTAGGTGCATTCCGATTAGGGGAGGTGATTGGATTTACAGCCCATGTTTTATCTTCTCGGATGCAAAGCACTGACCACCTCTCTTCTGCGAGCCTAGGATTGCATGAGGAGCTTCTTGGTTCATATTCCTCCGCGAGGCTTACAGGTTTCCCATTGTGTGGAATGACTTGATCTTGGATGAATTTGGTAGACCTCTTGGAGCAGCTACACATATACAGTGGGCTGCCTGGGCTACACTTCTCCCCTCAGTGTTGGATTGGAAGAGGCTCATGAGTCTCACGGAGAATAAGAGAATACTTCACACCCAGCACTTGAGAGGCACTAGTCAGAGGATTTTGTAGATAAATGCAACTATACCTAACCACTGGATCACACAGAACTTCCTGGAAGGGCCTTATCACTTATGGTTTGGGGTATTTTCAGGGACAAGGGCACCTCTTTAGATCGTGTGCCTTCCCACTTTGGGTGAGTACGATGTACCGGTCTTTTACTCCGTTCAGGATAGATGGCTCTTGGAGACAAGTCTTGGGTAGGATATCATTGAGGGTATGGTACCTCTAACCCAAGTGGAAGCACTAAACTGTATCTGCAGACCCCCTAATTTTCAACCCAACCTCACTTATGCGGATCCCATCATAGAGCATATACCAAACATTCGAAGTCTCCAAGATCATTCCATCCCATGTGTCGAGAATCCGATGTCGAGTAGGGTCACAATCCATTGGGGAGGAGCTTTGCATCTACCACTAGCTCCTACAGGATCATCCTCTGCATCCTTCATCTCATTTTATGGAGTGCAGTGTATTACACCCATCCTTACTCCAACAAATTGCAGGGATGCATAAGTGCATCATGCCAGAATACTTTAAGCCAAGGGATAGGGGTGTCTTGCCCCTCTAAAGGTCATGGGTATGGTTGAAACAATCTGTGTCTTTCTCCTCTAGACATTACACAGACCTGCAGTCAACTTGTCCTTCTAGGCTTTCCGTGCACTCATTTGCACCTATAGCTGATGTGCACTGGTTGAAGTGTATTATCATCAGCGAGAAAAGAATTGTAACCTTCTGGCTTCTATCAACCTCACCACCTCTTCCAAAAGAAATCTTCTATGGCTTTAGTAACATGCCGAATCTCCCAGCGCAGTCTTTGAGTGGGAACCCAAGTGGAAGCACTAAACTGTATCCACAGACCACTCAAGGAGTGGTCTTAAAAGGCCCCCTAATTTTCAACCCAGCCTCGCTCATGCGGGTCCCATTATAGGGCATCTTCCAAACATCCAAAGTCTCCAAGGTTATTCCATCCCATGTGTGGAGTGGGGTTACAACCAATGTCTGCTTTATTGAGGAGGAGCTTTGCATCTACCACTGGCTCCTGCAGGATCATCCTCCATCCTCTCTTCTTATGGAGTGGTGTAGTACACCTGTCCTCACTCCAATAAATCCAGTGGTTTGTAGGGATGCATAAGTGCATCATGCCAGTATACTTTCAGCCAAGGGATAGGGGTGTCTTGCCCCTCTAAAGGTCATGGTTATGGATGAATCAATCCGTGTAATTCTCCTCTAGACATTACACTGACGTGCAGTCAACTTGTCATTCTAGGCTTTCCGTACACTTATATGCACCTATAGCTGATGTGCACTGGTTGAAGTTGGTCATCAGTCAGAAAAGAATTGTAACCTTCTGGTTTCTATCAAACCACACCACCTCTTCCAAAAGAAATCTTGCAGGGCTTTAGTAACATGCTGATTCTCCCAAGGCAGTCTTTGAGTGGGAACCCAAGTGGAAGCACTGAACTGTATCTGCAGACCACTCAAGGAAAGGCCCCCAACTGTGCTCATGGTGTGGATCCCATGATAGGGCATCTACCAAACATCCAAAGTCTCCAAGATCATTCCATCCATGGGTGGAGTGGGGTCACAATCCAATGTCTGCTCTATTGGGGAGGAGCTTTGCATCTAGCACTGGCTCCTACAGGATCATCCTCCATCCTCTCTTTTTATGAAGTGTAATACACCCATCATCACTCCATCAAATTCCAATGGTTTTTAGGGATGCATAAGGGCATCATGCCAGAATACTTTAAGCCAAGTGATAGGGGTGTCTTGCCCCTCTAAAGGTCATGGGTATAGTTGAATCAATTCATGTAATTCTCTGCTAGACATTACACAGACCTGCAGTCAACTTGTCCTTCTAGGCTTTGCGTGCACTTATAGAAGAGAGTGGCTGTCTATCCCATCTAGACTGGAATTAATTTGTGCGATCCTCGTCTAGACATTACACAGCCCTGTAGTCAACCTGTCCCTTGGTTTTTAAAGGCTTTCCATGCACCCATAGAAGAGATTGGCTCTCTTTCCCATCTGGGCTCACTGCATATATCCCCTAGTTTCTAAGGTTCACCCCATCTCATCACGAAAAAAGTCATTCCACATAATCAGCTGCACATCTAGGTCATCATGGGAGGACCGTTGCAGACCAAATGTAAATCTGCACCATGCCCTGATGATAAGCCAGGAAGAAAGAGGAGACCATCCTACCTTGGTGAAAATTCATCTCAAACTGCCCACACTGGCTAGGTGTGCATTGCATAAGGTGCCAAGAGCGTACAACCTTAATCGTGTTGTATGTTGAACTTTATTGCACTTTTCTTCTTTCTTCACAAATTTCCGCACAAGCATTTATCATAAGCTACATGGAATTTCGATCTGTGATTATGGATGTTCTTGAACCTGCAGGATGGTCGTGTAAACACTTTCTATTCTACTCCCTCTATTTATACTGATGCAAAGTTTGCAGCAAATGAATCGTGGCCTTTGAAGCAAGACGACTTTTTCCCGTGAGTAGAAAAATCATGTACTGAGGTCTGCCAATAAATAAGCTTTCAAATCTGGTTAAACCTTCTCATTGTAAAAGTCCAACCTATGTTTTAGGTATGCAGACTGCCCACACTGTTATTGGACTGGATACTACACTAGTCGGCCGGCTTTGAAAGGCTATGTAAGAATGTTGAGCAACTACTATTTGGTGAGGCTTTGCAACCCTTCTATGCTGGACATAAGATGGTTTACATGTCTTTAGGGTCTTCAATGAGGTCTCAAAGTCAAGTCACATCAAATCTTATGGTCAGATGGCAAGGCAGCTGGAGGTTCTAGTGGGAAGAAGGTCGTCTGGTCCCAATACAGATTCTTTAGGGGAGGCCATGGCTATTTCCCAACATCACGATGCAGTCAGTGGAACCGAGAAACAACACACAGCGAATGATTATGCTAAAAGGCTTTCTATAGGAGCCTCAGAGGTAAACACTCCTTGTGTAAAAATCCTTTAAAAACCTATTTATTCTTATGACAGTAAGAAAAGAAGGTTAAAAAAAACTCTGAAAAACATTAAAATTCCTTGCTTTATAAGTCATTGTGGTAAAGGAGTATTAACAAAGGCAGCACAATGTCCAGATTTCTTAAGCCCAGGTTTTGATATCTCAGGCAATGAAGGTTGTGAACTTTGCCCTTGGATGTTTGGTTGAGACGCCCAAGAACAGCAATTGTCAGAACACAAACACATTTTTTTCTCAGGTATGTGCCACACAATTCTTAGTTTTGGAAAGTTTATGAACTTCCATGAAACCTTGCTTCTGCAGGATATAAGGAACCAGGCCTGCTTGATGAGCAATGACAGTACGCTGTGGGGGGCGTCTCAACTATGTGACCAAGGATTGTGCCAATCGCTAGCACTGGTCTCAAACCAAGGCTGCATGAAGCAAGGCTCAAACCTACCCATGTGTCGGGTGGCTGCCAACATGCTTGCCGCCTAGAGTGGTGTCCTCCACGGGGCAATAGAAGAGGCCAACAATGGAAATTCCTTGATAGAAAAAGTACATCTGCGAGCTGCACCAGTCCGGGTAGATGGAGCAGCTGCCATAGGGTCCTCCAAGGGGGGGGGGGGGGGGGGGGGTGTCGTCAAGGCAGGGGCCAAGGTCGAGTGGAAAGAGCAGGTCAAGAGGAGGACTGAAGGGAGAAAAGGTGGGAAAACAAGAAAGATGGAAACATGAAAAAAGGGGGGGGGGTGCAAGAAAAGGGGAGAAAACAAGAAAGACAGAAACACAGAAAAAAGGAAGGGGGAGCGGGGGGGAAGTCACGAGGAGGGAGGTGCGGCAGCGAAGAGGGGGGCTGGAGCAGTTTGTGCACAAGGCTGGGGGGCAGGGGGAGAAGCTGCAGAGGGAGGGGGGGCTGGGCAGCACGTGCAGAGGGCAAGGGGGGCTGGGAGTAGGTGTAGTGAGCTCTCTCTCTCTCCATGATGGGATTCCATGGACGCATTGTACACCTTTTGTCTCATAGACCCATTGGGTCTTTTGCAAGACGTTAATATATCTTTTTCTTCTTCATCCTTCCTCTCTCTGGAGGGAGGAGGACACCTATACAGTGGATCCCGTGGACCCACCTCGGGCTGCTCTTGACCCACCTCGCCCGAGAGGAGCTACCTGGGACTGGGCCTCTTCACATTCCAGTGTGCCCGACACCCTCGCCCCCCTGGATGTCGGCCACAATCCTTTCATCAGCGCCAGATCTAGGACATGATAAGTTGCAGGAAGAATTGCAGATCACCAAGAAAGATTGGGTGGAGGTAGTGACGAAGCACAAACTCCCACAGAGCATCATACATGAGACTCTCGAGGAGGATAAACATAGTAAGGATAGGGCCCTCCATATGGGAGTGCAGGGGCTTCCCCCAAGGCAAATGCCATGACGCTTTGCCAGATGATAGGACTGGACGGGACCACACCCCCCTTTGTAGATACATGGAGGGCAAGGAAGGATATGACACGAGAGCGACCGCCCATCATCAGATTCCCTACTGATGCCACCAACAGACAGGCCTTCTTAGATAGACAGGCTGCCCTCAAGGGCACACAGGTCTACATGGGGGATGATCTCACCCCAGCACAAGTGGCACACCAGCGTGAGGCAATGGTGACAGTTTACGAGGCTCGTAGAGCGGGCAAGTGGGATGTCTATAGAGATGGCTGGGTTGTTATCACTGAGCGCCGTCCCAAATGGGGATGTAGGGTCTATGAGACCAAACACCTAAGGTTAGCAATATGGAACAAATAGTTACAAGACAAGGGCTGTTCTTCTAAAGCGTTTTTTAAAGCTTTACGTGCAAACAATTGTAAAGACAACATAGTGCCTATCAGAAAACCTAATGGTTCATGGACCCCGACTAAGATAGAATTGGCAGACACTTGTGTACAATACTTTGCAGGTATCTTTTGTAGATAGGAAGTCACGACTTGCCAAACAAGAGTTTATCGCTCAAGTTCAGTCCATAATGTCTGCTGAAGAAAGTATGGATTTTGAGCGTCAGTTTACATTGCAGGAACTTATTGATGCTTTGAACCACATGGGCAGTTGGAAAGCCCCCAGTTGGGATGGTTTGACACTCGAATTCTTCCAAGCTTTTTGGCTTTGTTTTCCAAAATAGCTCCATGGCTTCCATAATATAAAAGTGTAAATCCACCTTTCGCTAGTTGATCAATGGAAGATACAACTGAACATATGCCTTAATGATCGATTGCACTATGCACAATTGTACGTGCAACGGCCATGTAGACAATTTCCAGTATTTCAATTTTGATTTGAGTCTCTGGAGCACCCAATCACATGCTTGTTTGGCTTTCAACCCCCAACCCAAGGGGTATCCCAAGTGTCTGACAATGCCATCCAAAGGGATTACTTCTCCAAATTATAGTGCCAATCCATACATTTCATTGGGAGCAAGTTGGATTTTGAGAAATTTATACGTAAACCAACAACATTGCCATACATATCTAGCACTTGCATAATACATGTAAGATTAGAAGGTGTATTCTGTGGCATGAAGAAGATATCATCAGCATATGGCTGCGCTCGAAAGCCTTTATTTCCTGGAATGCAAATGCCTGTGAGCTGCATCGCAACCATTTTGTCAAGAGTAAGCAGCAATGGATGGGTGGCAATAGCAAACAAAAGGGCACTCAAAGGACAACCCTGATGAACAGATTTCCCCAGAGGCCAAGCATCATAAAATTCACCTTGTAGAATACATTAGGCAGTACCACCTTGATATAACTAGAAAATGACATTGCATTTTATCTCCGAACCTAGGGTCATCATGACTTGTTTAATGAACTCCCAATGAATCGTGTCAAATGCCTTACCATGATCAAAACATCCTGTTTTGTGTAATTAGCATACTCCATAGTGACGTAGGCATTGGCTATATTATCATATATTTGTCGATGTGGAACAAACCCATACAGTTGTGGATGCAATTTTGCATTCAGCAAATCAGCTACCATCCTCGCAATCATTTTGGCAACCAATTTATAGACCATAGGCATTAAGCTGAGCCGATGGGCAGAGAGGCATGGTCATCGAGCACATGGACAGGCTGGCTTCAGGAGAGGATTTACTACCTTGAATCACATACTGACACTTCGGGCACTTATTGAAGAGGGCAGGGCACAAAAGAGAAGGATATACTGCTGCTCTGTGGACTTCCGCAAAGCCTTCAATACCGTACCACGTGCCAGGCTTATGCACAAATTGCATGACATTGAGGTACCCGAGGATATGCAGTGGGGGATATATGCTTTGTATGAGTCTGTGACAAGTAGAGTCCGAGCTCCAAGCAGACTATCTAATAGGGTGACCAGCATGATAGGGGTGAAGCAGGGATGCCCGCTTGGACTGTACATTGATGTGATCTCTGATTATGTAGATAGATTGGGATGCCCAGGGGCATGCCTTGCAGGGGTGTTGATACCCATCTTGTTATATGCTGATGATATTGTTCTAATCTCAGACTCCATTACAAGCTTTTTGTGCGGATAGAGATCTGACAGTGAACCTTGGGAAAACCAAGGTTATGGTGTTTAACACCACACAGCCATGGGTGACGAGATCAGAGCCTCAGTTCACTTTCCGAGGGGAGCTGGTAGAGTACGTTAGGTCATATGTCTACTTGGGAGTTACTTTCACAGGACCTCGTTTCTCCCTGAAGGACGCAGCAGCAGCTACATTAGCTCGAGGGCATGCAGCCTTGGGGGCACTTGAGAGGCAGTGTGCACACATACAGTTTCAGGAGCCACACACCAAATTGTGGCTATTTGATATGCTTGTCACACCGACTCTCCTGTACGGAGCTCCAATTTGGGGGCCCAGTATACATCACAGATCTCAGAGAGGGACAGATGAGGGATGGAGGCAAATGGAGAGACCACTGTATATGATGATTACCCGCATGATTCGGAGCAAATCATCAGTACCACATGAGATTGTTATGGCTGAGCTGGGTGCCCCACCAGTAGTAATCGAGGCCCTATTCCAGGCAGTTACCTTTTTACAACGGCTATGGGAGCTCCCTCAGCAGAGGTACTCGCGATTGGCATTGACCTCATACATACAGTTGACAGAGGATGGAGATACTCATTGTTGGTACGCTCAGATGAGATCATGGTTTGTGAATAGAGGCACTACCACCCTTTCAGTACAGTCTGGGTTGTCCATTTTTGGATCTCACCCGCTCAGAGAAAAACCGCGTGATTAGGATGGATATCATCAGAGTGGACACAGAGAGGACATGGACTAGCCCCCTTGAGCCCTTGGGCACGAAAATGGCTCATTACTAGAGTCATTTTCTACACCTCTCACCGGATGATTTTATCACCCACCCGGCGTACATGGATGTACACCTATCACATGGAATACGTTGTGCCATTGGACAGATCCGGACCTCATCACACCAGCTGCGGATTGAGACAGGGCGATATGTGGATCAGATCTTGGATGACCGCATTTGTCAGCTATGCTACCAGGAGGTAGAGACAGAGGAACACTACATTTGCCGATGTACAGTCTATTATGAGATCTGAGGGAGATATCACTGCCTCTTTCAAGAGGGTTTTGGGCCGTTACGCAAGGTCATGGAGTTTGAGGATCAAAGATGCCTGGGATTGTTTCTAGGTGAGCTCAGGAGACACAAAGAGACCCTCTTGGCAGACAGGAGGCCGAGCCATGATGTACCTGGACAGAGGACCCTGACAGATTTTTTCGGCACGAGCACCAACAACCTAGCCCACACACCTCCTGATACCTCCTCCATTGGGCCATCAGGGCACCGACCACGCTCCCAGGGAGTCACCACTGATAGAGCAGTTATCTTATGTCATGCTCGTCGGCCACGCCCACCAGGATCCTGACCATGGCATCCTCACCATCGCTGGATCAGAGCCATTATTTCTCGACATCGGAGGCGCCTACCTCGCTTCTACGACCTCTGCATTCTAGACAGCCCCATGGCGGAGATACTTGATCTAAGGAGAGGGCAACACTTCAACTGATCAACATACATGGATCTACCTGATATACATTTTTCAGTATTTTCCAGTATTTTCTACTCACTATTATCTCGGAGTCTTACAGTTCTGTTCTTATAACTGTAGGACAATCAATTTATTGTACTTTTTAGTCTCATCTAGTTATTCTCTTTGATGAGACACCAACTTCAGATGTACTCTCAGTTTTGGTCTCATAGGCCACTATGGCCTCTTAGAGACGTTAATATATCAGCTCATTTCATTTCTCTCTCTCTCTCTCTCTCTCTCTCTCTCTCTCTCTCTCTCCCCTCCCTGCCTGTGGGAAGCGCTGCAGAGCAATCTCGAGGAATGGCTCCGAGTCTCCAAGAGAAGCTCGAGGCCCTCGAGACGGCAATGAAGGCACTAATCAAGGAGAACAAGAAGACATTTGATTCCAACCTCAATGAGGTGGAGAACAAATTTCACCGGCAC
The DNA here is from genome assembly GCF_041138505.1 of Cibotium barometz. NCBI lineage: Eukaryota > Viridiplantae > Streptophyta > Polypodiopsida > Cyatheales > Cibotiaceae > Cibotium > Cibotium barometz. Next base: position 12,669,279 of record NC_141055.1, read on the forward strand.
ATCATGGCCCTTGAAGCACGGGTCATGGACCTTGAACAAGGCACTCAAGGAGGAGGTGAGTACATTGAAAGTGGAACTGGTAGCCGTCAAGAACACCGAGAAGGAAGAAGGGGAGATCAATGACAACACTCTCACAGCCATCAAAGAAGAGATCTCCAAGGAGATCACAAAGGACATGGAGGGAAAACTCGAAGCCAAGCAGTCAGGATGGGTTGAAGTGGTGAAGAAGAACATCTGTAAAGAAGTGAGGGAGGACTCTAAAAGGGAAGAACACCAAATCATTCACACCATCATTGACGAGGAGAAGATGAGGCAGGCCCGCCGCCTCAACATTTGAGTCATAGGTATAGCCGAGACACCCAACTCCACTCCCGAGAAAGATGGAAAGCTTTTATGCACGAAGCTCGGCTACAGGGAAGAGGACCCTCTCCCCTTCACCAAAGCATGGAGAGCCGGGAAAGACTCAATACGCAAGCGAGCCCTCATCCTACAGTTTGCAGGAGAGACAGAGAGGGTCACCTTCATGAGGAAGAGGGTGATTCTACGAGGATTACAGGGAGATCCCATCTATTTGGATGACGACCTTACAAGGATGCAGATAGAACACAGGAAAACATGCATGCCGAGAGTCCTACAGGCCTGGAAAGAGGGCAAGAGAGCATTCTATCGCAATGGCCGTGTCATCATCGATGGCAAGGCCACCGATTAGCGCTAGGCGGCCTATTAGACATCGGCTATGGAGGATCCAGATTCACAGATACACATAGCAGTTTGGAACTGCAATGGAGCACTTTGGACACATCTTGGGAGGATGGAGGAGGTCATGGAGGGACGGCAGGATTTATGGCAGCGATACACTCAAGAGACTTGGATTACATCCAGTCAGCCTCTACCGCCGAAGATGCTATACTACAGAGATGAGTTTATGCGTATCTCAGCGGATGGATTCATACAGAGACCTAGATACATGGATGTGTACATGTCTCACAGTGCCCGAGTGGCAATTGGCCAGCTCAGAGTGTCATCACACCAGCTTGAGATTGAGGCAGGTAGGGCAGCACGGATCCCCATAGCAAAGAGGATATGCAGACTGCCAGGAGGAGGGGAACATTATGTATGCAGATGCAGAGCATATAGTGTCATTAGAGAGAGATACACCACCATCTTCAGTGGACATCGCTCACTCCGCCAGATCATGGAGTCCGTAGACCAGTGCAGATTTGGCCAGTTCTTGCTAGAGACACAGCGCCACAGAGAGACACTGCTATGGATTCATACCATAGGGAGAGGTGGGCGATAGCTCCAGCTCATTGATTTCTTCCAGAGATCTATCCCAGTGCCTACCCTGACACAGGACGGGGTTACACTTCAGCGCGCTGCGGACCTCCGAGCCAGACGGAGAGCGAGAGCACCAGGCTACGAGACTCCCAGACTACATCAGAGGGAGATCACAGAGATACGGGCTCGACATCAGCACCATATCCAGGAGCGGCTAGCTCACTTACACTCACACCCGGAGATCATGCTCCGAGGTATTTTTACCTCGCCATCGCCTATGTATCACATTATTACACCCCCATTATGGTACTGGTTGGAGCTAGACAAATCTGCATTGCATTCTTGTATACCCTACGCATAAAGGTTGCATACTGAGCCTCTAGCAGTAGTGCTCCATCCATCACACCCCCCCACTAGCTCAGTACTTTCATAGTTTATTTCATGTTCATTTTGTCCTTTTTTTTTCTGGACATCCAGAAGACATTGACAGTTGTACATTGATTTGTCTCATAGGTCGAGTTCGGCCTCTAGTAGATGTTAATACAGCTTTCTTTCTTTCTTTCTCTCTCTGTCTCTCTCTCTCTCTTTTACATGAGATGAGTTGCCGATGCACGTTTGGCCAGAGCATATGCATGCCTAGCGTGCCTAGATCGGTAGTGTTTCCATGCTGATTTCCAAGAACCCCTTACCAAATGTTGGCTATTTGATACCTTGGTGCATGCATTAGTGATGTATGGGCCCCCTTGCTTCTTGAGACGGGATCTTAGTGAGGATTCGTGGAAGACCATAGAGAGACTCCATGTGATGATGCTCTCCCATATGATCGGGAGTAAGCCATCTCTGCTGCATGAGATGAGATTGTGCTAGCGGAGTTTGGAGCCACCCCTTTCATAGATGCCCTCTTTCACAGAAAATTACTTATATTCATCATGTATACACTCTTGATAGTGAGTGTCTCCCAAGATTGGTCCTTGAGTCATCAATGTAGATACTTATATTCATCATGTATACACTCTTGACAGTGAGTGCCTCCCAAGATTGGTCCTTGAGTCATCGATGTAGTTACACAGAAAATCGTGGTACTCTTGGGTGGTTGATTTGTTTGATGGGCACGGCCTCCTGATGGATCTCCTCCCTTCTAGTGCAGGTTGGATTCTCCATTTTTGGATTTCTCACGGCAAGAGATCAACCGTCTCATTCACTGGACTTGCTAGGGTTGCACACGAGCCAGACATGGTTGTCCCCACCAGCGCTTACCATGAAACCTGAGTTTTACATAGCATTTTTTGAGACTTTCAAAGGATGGGTTCATTGAGTGCCCAAAGTACTTACAGATGCACATGTCTCATGCCATGCGGATAGCGATTGACCAGCTGAGGGTACCTTCTAATTGTCTTAGGGTTACGTGGAAAAGCCAAGAGCATACCTTGAGATGCACATGTATGTAGAGTATGCACAACTGGTGAGGTGGAGGATGAGGAGCACTATTTGTTCAGATGCCCACCCTTCTATGGGACCCAAGGGAAATTTCATTCTCTACGGATTTGGCCCCCTCTCAGAGCCTCCCTCTCACAGGTCATGGAGTATGAGGAACATAGATGTTCAGGCATGTATTTATTGCTCAAGCAGCACTCCGAGAGACAGAGCCAGTGAGGCGCCTTGCAGACCTCCATTGCTGATTTCTTTGGGTCACAACCACCAAGTATAGTGATCCGAAAGGAGCAGCAACATGACCAACTGGGTGTCACTAGTGAGCATACATGATTCCTTCTGAGAGGCAATCGCCCCAGACCTCACAGGCCTCATCCCTCCACCCAGCAGGTGCAGACCTAGAATATCCTTCAATGATATGGCATTCTCACATCACAAAGGGGAGATGCTATGGCTGCTTTGGGTTTAATTCTTGAGGAGAATGTGGTATCAGTGTATGATCACACATTGTCATTATGTAGCATCACACGGATACTCACTTATGTGGCTAGTTCCATTGAAATTTTTTTATTTTCCATGGTTCATTATTTACCATGGATACATTGTACTACTTTTTTTGGTCTCATAGACCTTCTGGGTATTTTGAGACGTTAATACTTTCAGTAGAGTTTGGACTCCCCTTTTCTTTGGCTCTCTCATGAAGACACCAACGAGGTTATCCGGTTAGATCTTCTCAGCCTCTACACCCACTGCACATGGATCACACCTTAGGAGCTCCCAACCAAAATGAACTTCTACAGAGATCACTTCCTCACGCTCACTAAGGATGGATTCATCCAGTTGCCGGGCTACCTGAGTATTCACATGTCCCATGCCATGCGGATTGCGATTGGCCGGATACGGGTTTCATCCCACTGTCTCAGAGGTAGATATAGGTAGACCTGAGTGCATTTTCAGAGGTGGGGAGCTCATACGGAGACCTAGAGAGGAAAGGATCTGCCAATTATGCCACACAGAGGTTGAGATAGAGGAGCATTACATATGCCGCCTAGTATACTATGAGATCTACGACAGGTTTCACTGTTTGTTTCGTGAGGGATTTGGTCCACACTCTAGGACCATTGACTTCCGGGACCAACATTGCCTAGGCCTTTTCCTGCTTGAGCTCCGTAGGCACAGGGACACTTTCTTGAGAGAGCTTCGTCCCTAGCCACCCCGACCCCCCCTCACCAGCCAACCATCGCTAGTTTCTTCCGGACCTAGGAGTGGAGGACACCCATACAGTGGATCTTGTGGACCCACCTCGGGCTGCTCTGGACCCACCTCGCCCGAGAGGAGTTACCTCAGACTGTGCCTCCGCATTCCAACGTGCCCGATGCCCTTGGCCCCCTGGACCCCCGGACGTTGGCCATATCCCCTCATCAACTCCAGATCTAGGACATGTTGCACCGCCATTGAGCTACCTTCCCACGTGACATAGCTAAGGGAGACCTCTCAGCCATACTCATTAGCCCCATGCTTGATATTTTGGAGAGTGGTATACCATCTATTGGGCGCTCATGTTCCATGTTCCTAGTATTCCATGATGAGTTTCCATGGACAGTTTTGTATCACCCCAGTGAGATAGCTATGTTTTGTTTTTGTGGTGACCTTCACGATAGGGGTGAAGCATGGATGCCCACTATCACCCACCCTCTTTGGACTGTACATTGATGTGGTCTCCGATTATGTAGACAGATTGGGAGGCCCAGGGGCATGCCTGGCAGGGGTGCTGATACCCATCTTGTTATATGCGGATGATATTGTTCTAATCTCAGACTCTCCGGAGGGACTACAGAGACATCTGGATGCATTACAGGCATTCTGTGCGGATAGAGATCTGACAGTGAACCTTGGGAAAACCAAGGTTATGGTGTTTAACACCACACAGGCATGGGTGTTGAGATCAGAGCCTCAGTTCACGTTCTGAGGGGAGCCGGTTGAGTACGTCAGGTCATATGTCTACTTGGGAGTTACTTTCACAGGACCGCGTTTCTCCCTGAAGGAGGCAGCAGCAGCTAGATTAGCTCGAGGGCATGCAGCCTTGGGGGCACCTGAGAGACAATGTGCACACATACAGTTTCAGAAGCCGCACACCAAATTGTGGCTATTTGATACACTTGTCACACCGACCCTCCTGTACAGAGCTCCAATTTGGGGGCCCAGTATACATCACAAATCTTAGAGAGGGATGGATGAGGGGTGGAGACAAATGGAGAGACCACTAATTCTGATGATTGCCCGCATGATTCATAGCAAATCATCAGTACCACATGAGATTGTTCGGGCTGAGCTGGGTGCTGCATCAGTAGTGTGACCGAGGCCCTATTCCAGGCAGTTACTTTTTACAACGGCTATGGGAGCTCCCTCAGCAGAGGTACTCCTGATTGGCATTGACCTCGTCCATACAGTTGGCAGAGGATGCGCCATCCTCACCATCGCCAGATCAGAGCCATTATTACTTAGCATCGGAGGCGCCTACCTCGCTTCTACGACGTCTCCATTCTAGATAGCCCCATGGTGGAGATATTTGATCTGAAGAGAGGGTATCACTTCAATCGATCAGAATACATGGATCTACTCGATATACATTTTCCAGTATTTTCTACTCAGTATCATCTAGGAGTCTTACTTACAGTTCTTATAACTATAAGACAGTCAGTTTATTGTACTTTTCAGTTTCATTTGGTTGTTCTCTTTGATGAGACACCAACTTCAGATGTACTCTCAGTTTTGGTCTCATAGGCCATTATGGCCTCCGGAGGGCACATGCCTTACATGTACGTGTAGTTGGGTGGGAAGATAAGGGAAATCCCCAAGAGGATGCAAAAGCCCTTGCAACAAAAATTGGAGCCACTGATGTACCCATTACCGGAGCATGGCGAGTAGGCAGAGATGAAACCAAGGCGAAGATATTGATCATCAGGTTTGGTGACTTGGAGAAGAAGAAGGCCTTCCTCTCCAAAAGGATGGCCCTTAAGGGGGAAAAGATTTATTTGGATGAGGACCTTACACCGGCACAGATAGCACACCGGAAGGAACACATGCGCGTGTGCTTGAGGCAAGGAAAGAGGGGAAATGGGCGGTATACAGAGATGGCCGAGTCATCATTACGGAGAGGAGGCCCGCTTGACGGTGCGCGGCCTATGAGACCTTGTGATTCACTGTGTGGAATTGCAATGGAGCCCTTAGAACAGATGCAGGATACTCTGAGGATAATTTCAGACACAGTGATATTGCTATGTATACGGAGACCCATCAGTGCACAAACAAGAGGCTTCCTGACGTCCGGGGTTATAGATGGGAATCAGTTTTCCGCCCCCTCAGCCACGCACAGTGGGAGGTACCAGAGGATCGAGAGGAGTGGCAATACTTTACAGGGAGGAGCTTCGTGACAAAATACATGTGGTACATAGAGATGCAGATGCGAGGTACATGTGGGTCCGAATATGCAGAGAGGGGCTCCGCGAGCTATATGTGGCGGTATGCTACTTTCCCTCAGCCCACTCCAGGTTTGCACCATCCGGAGAGTCGCCCTATATACCACTATATGATGATATCATGAGGTTTGCCAGCATGGGAGACATATTACTATTGGGAGACTTTAATGCACGTACAGGCACAGAGCAGACAGAGTTGTATGATACTCTCGAGGCTATGTACCGGGAGATCACGGCAGAGGATGTAGGGTTGCAGAGATCAGCACAGGATGAGGGGGAGATTACAGATTATGGCAGGTATTTTCTCACACTCGGGAGTGCACATGGGTTGGACATATACAATGGCTTATTGAGATGGCAAGGATCAGATGCTCTCACACACTGGAACTCTAAAGGGGGAGCGAGCACAGTGGACTACTTGATGGGATCTCCTTCATTGATACCTGATGTGCGGGGTTTCACGATTTCCAGTAGGCCCATTGGCATAGCAGCCGATCATGCATACCTGAGTTTCACACTAGTAGGTAGATCCCTAAGAGATGGGCCAGCCACTCATCTACCTAGGTACCCGAGATATCAGTTTACACGTGAGACAGTTGGGGTTTATCGGGATGCAGTATCAGATGGCTTGTTCGCTTTAGACCCGCATAGCCCTCTGGACGAGATCACAAGAGGATTGGCAAGTGTTCTACATGCATCCGTCTCATATGCGTTTCCTTGCACTATGATCCCTTCCACCCACCCCCGCAGCACTACCCCCCATAGAACAGTTGGTATGATGATGAGTGTCGTGAGACACGAGCACAGCTACAATGTGAGATTGCCATTGGGTCTCACACGCATAGACAGGCCAGGATGATCTTTCGGCGCCTTGTGCGGAGGAAGAAACAAGTCTATCTGGCTAAGCTAGAGGAGGAGATCTACCAACTCTTCCTGGGGAAGGACAACAAGAGGGCATGGAAGATGTTTCAGGAGAGACAGCCTAGTACTCCGATTACTGCACCTGAGGCATGGCATACTTATGCTAGCGAGCTATATGATGCACCAGGACAGCCCCCCACCCCCCCCTCCACTTGGAGCTAGACCGTCTAGCAGCACCTTTTTTACTATGCGGATGGTGCTAGATGCGATAGACAGGTTACAGAATGGAAAGGCACAGGATCATGATGGGCTAGTTGGAGAGCACTTCTCATATGCATGAGACACTTTGGCTCCGCTCATCGTACATTTGTTTAATCTTGCCATTTGTGAGGGTTTCCCGACAAGCTGGACAGAGCATATCATTGTACCACTCTTTAAGAGTGGGGACCCCATGGTACCAGGCAACTACAAGACGATCATGATTGGTCATTACTTGGCCAAATTATATGGCTCTATATTGGAGTCGGAGCTGTGCTGATGGGCAGAGAGGCATGGTCATCAAGCACATGGACAGGCTGGCTTCAGGAGAAGATTTACTACCTTGGATCACATACTGACACTTCGGGCACTTATTGAAGAGGGCACGGCACAGAAGAAAAGGATATACTGCTGCTTTGTGGACTTCCGCAAAGCCATCGATACCGTACCACGTGCCAGGCTTATGCACAGATTGCATGACATTGAGGTACCAGAGGATATGCAGTGGGGGATATATGCTTTGCATGAGTCTGTGAGACAGGCAGAGTCTGAGCTGCAGGCGGACTATCTGATAGGGTGACCAGCACGATAGGGGTGAAGCAGGGATGCCCGCTACTATCGCCCACCCTCTTTGGACTGTACATTGATGCGGTCTCTGATTATGTAGACAGATTGGGAGTTCTAGGGGCATGCCTGGCAGGGGTGTTGATACCCATCTTGTTATATGCTGATGATATTGTTCTAATCTCAGACTCTCCGAGAGGACTACAGAGACACCTGGATGCATTACAGGCTTTCTGTGGGGATAGAGATCTGACAGTGAACCTTGGGAAAACCAAGGTTATGGTGTTTAACCCCACACAGGCATGGGTGACGAGATCAGAGCCTCAGTTCACTTTCGGAGGGGAGCCGGTAGAGTACGTCAGGTCATATGTCTACTTGGGAGTTACTTTCACAGGACCGCGTTTCTCCCTGAAGGAGGCAGCAGCAGCTAGATTAGCTCGAGGGCGTGCAGCCTTGGGGGCACTTGAGAGGCACTATGCACGCATACAGTTTCAGGAGCCACGCACCAAATTGTGGCTATTTGATACGCTTGTCACACCGACCTCCTGTACAGAGCTCCAATTTGGGGACCCAGTATACATCACAAATCTCAAAGAGGGACAGATGAGGGATGGAGGCAAATGGAGAGACCACTGATTACGATGATTGCCCGCATGATTCGGAGCAAATCATGAGTACCACATGAGATTGTTCGGGCTGAGCTGGGTGCCCCACCAGTAGTAACTGAGGCCCTATTCCAAGCAGTTACCTTTTTACAGCGGCTATGGGAGCTCCCTCAGCAGAGGTACTCCCGTTTGGCATTGACCTCATCCATACAGTTGGCAGAGAGTGGCAGAGGATGGAGATACTCATTGTTGGTACGCTCAGATGAGATCATGGTTTGACCTACATGGTTTGCGGATAGAGGCACTACCACCTTTTTCAATACAGTCTGGATTGCCCATTTTTGGATCTCACCTGCTCAGAGCAAAACTGCGTGATCAAGATGGATATCATCAGAGTGGACACAGAGAGGACATGGACTAGCCCCCTTGAGCCCTTGGGCACGAAAATGACTCATTACAAGAGCCATTTTCTACACCTCTCACCGGATGATTTTATCACCCGCCCGGCGTACATGGATGTACACCTATCACATGGGATACGTTGTGCCATTGGACAGATCCGGACCTCATCACACCAGCTGCGGATTGAGACAGGGCGATATGTGCATCAGATCGTGGATGACCGCGTTTGTCAGCTATGCTACCAGGAGGTAGAGACAGAGGAACACTACATTTGCTGATGCACAATCTATTATGAGATCCGAGGGAGATATCACTCTCATTTCTCTCTCTCTCTCTCTCTCTCTCTCTCTCTCTCTCTCTCTCGTTTCCATGGACAGTTTTGTATCACCCTAGTGAGATAGCTATATTTATGTTTTCATTGTGTTTTATTTTCCATTCCATGATGAGATATGCCATGGACATTATTGTACCACTTTGGTCTCATAGGCCCATTGGGTCTTTAGTAGACGCTTAATATATCTTTCTTTCTTTCTTTCTCTCTCTCTCTCTCATTATACCGACTTTTCTTAGGGCCGAACTGCAAAGAGGCATGGAGGAAACTTTGAGAACATTGCCCTCCCACACCTATCACCTACTTGGAGTCTGGACACATGGCACTCCTATGCACGCTCCCTTATATCCCCCATCAGCCACCCGTACCCCCACCACCTCCACCTTCTTCACAAAGGGCATGGTCCTCAAGGCCATTCGTAGACTATGTAATGGGCGAGCCCAAGATCATGAGGGACTTACTGCCAAGTACATCTCGCATGCCCATGATAGCCTGGCCCCCCTACTAGCATACATGTTCAATAGAGCCCTTTATGAAGGATTTCCACCCTCTTGGTCCACCAACACCAACACCATCACCCCCATCCTCCGGAGATCCACTTGATCCTAATAACTACAGGACGATCATGATTGGCCACACATTGGCCAAACTCTATGGATCAGTGCTAGAGGCGGAGCTCAGTTCATTTGCAGAGAGCCAGGGATGCAGAGCCTCAAGACAGGCTGGCTTTCGGAGGAGCTACTCTACCCTTGACCACATCTTCACCCTCCGTGCCATCATCGAGGAGGGTAGAGCATGACATCAGAGGATTTACTGCTGCTTTGTGGATTTCCGCAAAGCTTTTGATACTATACCCCGAGCCCACCTCCTACACCGCCTACAGGAGATCGGAGTCCCGTCTGAGATGTTTTGGAGTATCATCGCCCTCTATGAGTCCGTCACCAAACGAGTGAGAGCCCCAGGAGGTACATCACAAGAGATTTCCAGCACTATTGGGGTGAAACAGGGCTGCCCTCTATCACCCACTCTTTTCGGCCTCTACATTGATGAGATTTCGAGCTTCATTGATGGATTAGGCGGGGCTGGTCCCACACTGGCAGGCATATTGATCCCCATACTATATGCAGATGACATCGTCCTCCTCTCAGACTTAGCCGAAGGGCTTCAGAGACAGTTGGATGCCGTACATGACTTTTGCACTCGGCGGGACCTCTTTGTTAACCTTGGTAAAACCAAGGTAATGGTCTTCAATACCTCTCGCCCCTTCACATCCATATTGAGCTTCACATATAGAGGGGATCCTGTGGAGATTGTCTCATTCTATGTCTACCTTGGTGTCACTTTCAGTGGCTCACGCTTTACCATGCTTCCCGTAGCACATGCCAAAATGACGCGGGGATATGCAGCCTTGAGCTTACTTGAGCGGCAGTGCTTCCAGGCACATTTCCAGGAGCCCAAGACGAAGGGCTGGCTTTTTGACAGCCTCGTCACACCAGCCTTGATGTATGGAGCAACTCTCTGGGGCCAGATTTATCCGATGAGGATTGGCAGCGAGTTGAGAGGCCCCAAGTCATGATGTTCTCCCGTATGATCCACAGCAAACCATCAGTCCCACACCAGATTATCTAGGCAGCAGCCCCGATGGTAGTGGAGGCACTCTTCCAGACAGTCACATACCTCCATCGCATCAGTCACATGGATCCCCACCGGTACCCGAGGCTTGCCTTGGAGTCCTCCAGACAGCTAGCACTTGAGGGGCACTTTGGAGTATGGTATGCACTAGTTTCCGCTTGGTTCTCAATATATGGGCTCTACATGGACCGCCTACCCCCCCTTCAATAGTACAGTTTGGACTCCCCTTTTCTCCGGCTGACTCACGGGGATACCAACCGGGTTATCCGGTTAGATCTTCTCAGCCTCTACACACATTGCACATGGATCACACCTCCGGAGCTCCCCACGAAGATGCACTTCTATAGAGATCACTTCCTCACACTCACTGAGGATGGATTCATCCAGCAGCCAGGCTACTTGAGTGTTCACATGTCCCATGCCATGCAGATTGCGATTGGCTAGATACGGGTTTCATCCCACCGCCTCAGAGTGGAGACAGGTAGAGCTGAGCGCATCTTCAGAGCCAAGAAGCTCGTACGGAGACCCAGAGAGGAGAGGATCTGGCGACTATGCCACACAGAGGTTGAGACGGAGGAGCATTACAGATGCCGCTGCCCAGTATACTATGAGATCCGCGGGAGGTTTCACTGTCTATTTTGTGAGGGATTCGGTCCACTCTCTAGGATCATTGACTTCCAGGACTAGCGTTGCCTGGGCCTCTTCTTGGTTGAGCTCTGCAGACACAGGGACACCTTCTTGAGAGAGCCTCGGCCCCAGCCACCCCGCCCCCTCCCTCGCCAGCCAACCATCACCAGTTTGTTCTGGACCCAGGAGGTTGAGGACACCGACATAGTGGATCTTGTGGACCCTCCACGAGCTGCTCTAGACCTACCTCGCCTGAGAGGAGTTACCTCGGACCGAGCCTCTGCACTCCAGCGTGCCCGACACCCTCGACCCCCCCATCGGCCACGATCACCTCATTAGCTCCAGATCCAGGACATGCTCCACCGCCATCGAGCTACCTTTCCACATGACATAGCTAAGGGAGACCTCTCGGCCATACTCATCAACCCCATGCTTGATATCTTGGAGAGTGGTATACCATCTACTTGGAGCTGATGTTGCTCCCATGCTTTTATGTTCTTAGTATACCATGATGAGTTTCCATGGACAGTTTTGTATCACCCCAATGAGATAGCTGTGTTTATGTTTCTTCCTGTTTTAGGTTGACGGCACTATAGAGCAACTCCTCATCACAAAAGAGTTCATATTCACGGATCTATCCCCACTCAAAGATTCAGCTCTGACAAAATATTTGGGTGTCCTAGAGTCCACCAGACCCCTTTCACACTGGGAAATGTCTAGGCTGGTGACATCTCCTCCATTTAAAAAGCATCAAAAGGGAGCACAAGTCCACAAATCCCAAGGCAAGAACAAGTAGAGAGAGAGAGAGAGCATGAAAAAAAAAAAAAAGAGAGAAAAAGATATATTAAGCGTCTACTAAAGACCCAATGGGCCTATGAGACCAAAGTGATACAATAATGTCCATGGCATATCTCATCATGGAATGGAAAATAAGCATAGTCAAAAGGGAAGGGACCTTGGGATGCGGGGACGCCGTTCTGGGACGCGGTAGCAACAGGGACGGATGGGGACGGACGGATGTTCCCCGTGGAGGCGTCCCTCACAAGGGACGAGGTGGCGGGGACGGCTACAAGCCGGGACGGTGTGGGGGACGGCAAATAGCCGTTGCGCTCTCCAACGGTCAATTTTGTGACCGTTTTTTTGGCTGTTTGGGGACGCCGTCTCCTCTTGCCTTGGCCCTTGGCCCTTGCCTCTTCTCTTGAGTCTTGCCTCTCTCTCTTGCCTATCTAGTATCTATATAAGAACAAGCACACACACACACACACACACCCCCCCCCTTCAAGCCTTCAAGGAAGTTCAAGTCTCTTGAGTTTTTACTTATTGCTCAAGCTTCAAAGCGGCAAGCCACACTCAGTCTCTACTCTCTCTAGTCTCTCTCCCTCAAGCCTCTTCCAAGTTCCAAGCCTCTCACACAAGGCTCAAGCCTCAAGCACTCTAGTCTCTACTCTCTACTATCTAGTCTCTCTCCCTCAAGCCTCTTCCAACTTCCAAGCCTCTAGGCTCTCACACAAGTACTCTAGTCTCTAGTCTCTCTCCCTCAAGCCTCTCTCCCTGTCAAGCCATCTTCAACCATGGCATCCTCCTCACGTGCCGGGGCTTCCCGTAGAAGGAAGACGGGATGGACATGGTGGGAAGAGATTAACTACACCGCATTTACTCATGGAGGAGGTTCTCGGCCATGGGCATGCAAGCTTTGCCCATACCAGCGAATGGGTGGCGCCGACAAAGTGCGAGCCCACCTCTTGCATGAGAGTGGACATGAAGTGCGGTTTCGCACGAATGTCACGCCCGAAAATAGACAGGAACTTCTCAACAAGCTTGCCGTCTACGAGGCGATCGAAGTGGCAAGAAGGACATCACGAGTGGCCATGGATCCCGCGACGATGCGGAGAGGAACTCAAGCCTCTACGATGGAGTCATGTGGTCGATCAGGATCATGCACACTATCACCTTCACCATTGAGTCGGAATGTTGCTCCATCCATGACGCCGACACCCTCCATCTCCACGGCCTCTCCACCCTTGCGTGGCCCACGGCGACAATCTACAATTGGGGAGAATTGGAACCCCAAGTTGAAGGAGGAGGTGGATATGGCAATGGCCCGCTTCTTCTTCCATGACCACATTGCCTCTCAAGCGGCTAGGTAAGTGCGATCGATCATACTAGTCCCCTTCTCATTAGTAAATTGCTTTCTTGAATAGGTCGGAATACTTCAAGGTCATGGTTAAGAAGATTGGGGAGTATGGCTCAACCTATACGTCCCCCTCATCCGAGAGCTTGCGCACTACATTGCTCAAGAAGGAGAAACGCATTGTAGAGCAAGCGGCCAACAACACAAAGCGGCAATGGGAGAGGAACACAGTCTCCCTCATTGTGGATGGATGGAGCGACACCCGCAAGAGGAGTATTCATGGCGTGGTTGCATATTCCCACGGAGAGATGTACATCTCATCTCATGATGCATCCGGCACCGGGAACAACGCGGATGTGCTTGCGGCGGAGTGGGCTACCACCATGGAGATCATTGGCCCCAAGCATGTAGTGGGCTTTGTTGCGGATGGGGAGTCTTCGAATAGGGCAGCAGGAGCTATCCTCCAAGGTATGTATGGACATGTCACGGTGTCCTTTTGTATGGCTCATTGCCTAAACAACCTCCTCAAGGACACAGGGGCATTGCCATGGATCAACCCGCTCATTGAGGAGGCCAACACCATGGTCTCCTTTGTCCTCAACCACCAACGACTTCGGCATGAGTTCAACAAGAGATCCTCCCTCTCTCTCTCTCTTCAAATATTCGGACAACTGGTTTGCCTACAACTTCCTCATGTTGGGCCGGTTGAGGATTGTAGCGGTGCTTTGAGGGGGCTTTTCCTTAGCAACAAGTTTGTCGACATGCAAGAGTCCCATACAAACACTGGCCGAGAGTGTAGGTTATGGGCGGATGACGCCTCTTGGTGGGAGAGTGTGAAGACCATGGATGCTATAGTGAGGCCCATCGTCCACCTATTGAGGATTGTAGACGGTATGCAACCATGCATAGGCAAGGTCTACGAGGCCATGGATCACATGATAGAGAAGTTGAAAGACTTCGTGCCTGACGAAGACAAATATGAGGAGATCCATGTCTTGTGTCTAGGAAGGTGGAATTCCTACTACTCTCCGTTTGCATGCAGCAGCTTATGTGTGTAGAAAATATGAAAGCAAGAGCAAAACTAGAAATGAAACAAAAACAAATGAAAGACAAAAAGTTACCTTGAGATGAGTGTAGACAAGACACAAGATTGATGCTTTCATTGATGTGACACCCACAATATATAGGTGAGAAGTACAAGATTGAGTAGACTGACTTATGGGATAAATGTAGAGGTGCCACATGGCACTAGACTCAAGACATAAAGACTCAACTGAAACTAGACTAGAGAAATAGTACACCTAGTGTGCACTTATTTCCAACACCCTCCTTAAGTGGACACTAGGAGGAAGACAAAAGGTAGAAGACAGACATAAAGACTGATAGACTGAGAGACAAGACATGAGAGACAAAAGATCCTGAGACACCCCTCCTCAAGTGATATCCTCATATGGGTCCACAAGGATAGGGACAAGATGGATCTAAAACAAGACACAGTCAGATTGATAGACAGATAGATAGACAACAGATAGACAGACAGACAAGACTAGATAGACAGAAGACTGACTGTAGACAAACAGATGGACCTTGAAGACATCCCCTCCTCAAGGGCAATCTCTGCCTCTTGGTAGGGACAAGAGAGAGGTCAAAAAGCATAATGAGTAAGACACTAGAACCCCTTGACCTACATCATCGGTGGTCAAAGTGGTAGACAAGAAAGGTGAAGTAATCAGAAAGCCCATTCCTCATCATGTGAGGAATGAACAGCAAGATTTGCTGATGTAGATGCTGCAGCAACATGGGCTGAGGTAGATGCAGGGGCTGATGTAGAGGTTTTAGAGTAGCAGTCCTTCTCCCGGTGATTATCACGGCCACAAATGGTGCATGGATGAGCCTTGAAGCAATCCTTCTCCATATGATTAGTTTTCCCACAATGGGTGCAAGGCTTTCTTACCTTAGAACCTCCTTTCTTTGCTAAAAAAGCAATGTCAGTTACCTTTTGTTGTTTTGTTCTTTCCTCTTCTTGGAGAGCATTGATGATACCTTCAAGAGTAGGATTATTGTGATACTTGAAGGTAGTGACAAGAGTAGCATAGGTTTCAGGTAAGCTTTTGAGAAGCACAGCAATAGCAATATCTTCGGAGATGGGGGACTTCACTGAAGCAAGCTGAACCATAAGACTGCGAAAATAATTGACATGAGAGGCTATAGTAGCTCCCTCCTGCATATATAGATCAAAGAATGAGATCATAAGTGCAATCTTAGAGTTTTTAGAACGAGGTCCAAAAAGGGTATCCAAAGTGATCCATGCTCGAGAAGCAGACTGTATGTCGGAGATGTGATGAATGTAATCATCGCCAAGACCGAGCAGGATGATAGCATAGGCTTTGTCATTCTTGGCAGTGGGAGCATAAGTGATAACTTGCTCAATGTCTGAATCTTCGGGAGCAGCATGGTGAACAACGTCCCAAAGACCTTCTTTCATAAGATGGCACTTGATTTTGATTTGCCAAGTATGAAAGTTGGAGCCATTGAATTTGTCGATAGACATGAGAGAATGAGTAGAAGAGGCCATGTGGGAAGGTCTTACCTCTTGCTAAAATGCAAGGGCAGTGTCTATTCCCTTACAAGATTGCAGAAATGAATGAAAAAGAGATCCAAACTGTTTTTAGAAGCCGGCTCTCTCACCACTTGTCAAGGCCATAGCATGTGACAGCCCATCGAAGCATGAGGAACTAGCAGTTTGCAGATATGAGGAAAGGACTGACCAGCAAACTGAAGGAGACAATGTAGCATGTACCTTGTAGATTCTTCAAGAGGAGAGGGAGACCGACAGTAGCTGCAGGTATGGAGTGATGCGCAGCCTGTAGAGGGTGAAGCGCAGGCAGCAGCAACTGTAAACAGGCCAACGCAGGCAGCAAAAACTGGCGCAGAAAATGGCGGGCAGATTCCTGAGTGGAATGGCGCAGATTTGGGGCAGGAAATAGGTGGCCAGAACTTGAGCACGATGGAGAGGATAACGAGCGACGAGGCAAGGTAGAAGAGAATCAAGGCAGCATCAAGCTGGAAATGAACTAGGAAAGGCTGGCTCTGATACCATGTAGAAAATATGAAAGCAAGAGCAAAACTAGAAATGAAACAAAAACAAATGAAAGACAAAAAGTTACCTTGAGATGAGTGTAGACAAGACACAAGATTGATGCTTTCATTGATGTGACACCCACAATATATAGGTGAGAAGTACAAGATTGAGTAGACTGACTTATGGGATAAATGTAGAGGTGCCACATGGCACTAGACTCAAGACATAAAGACTCAATTGAAACTAGACTAGAGAAATAGTACACCTAGTGTGCACTTATTTCCAACAATGTGGTGGATACAGAATTCCAAGGCAACAAGCAGAGAGCGACCGGGAGGTGAGCGCTAGGTGGAGGATCATCTTGGACCGTCTTGTGCCTGATGCATCGGTTAGGTGCAAGATTAGGGACCAGCTTTCCGTGTACAAGTCATTTCATGGCTCCAATGGTTGTCATGATGCACAGATCCACCGCTCCAAAGCTGGTGCCACTCTATGGTGGGAGGACTTTGGTTCGTATGGACCAGAGCTATAGCAGCTGGCCATTCGCATACTTGGCCAGGCCGTCAGCTCCTCTTGCTTGGAGCAACTTTGGAGCACCTACAGCCACATTGCCTCTAGGAAGAGGAACCGACTCGGGGTAGAGCGTGCCAATGACCTTGTCTTCGTCAGCGCAAACTTGCGAATGCTTTGCAAGAGCGTGACCAAGATGGCAAATCCCTTCACCTAGTGGGAGATGAGTTAACAAGAAGATGAGGTGCAGCAACAGCATGCCAGTGAGGATGAGCTTGGTGTTCCTTTGGCACAAGCTACCCATGACCATGAGGCGAGCACTTCATGTGGATGAGCATTCATGGATCATGATTCATAGGCCCATAGTTGTTTCTCGTACCAGTATGAATGGGTTCGTACCGTACGGTTCGTACCGTGCGATACCATTCGATATCGTACAATACGAGTTTTTTTTTTTCCCAAAAAAAAAATTTCCTTGAAAAAAAAAATCCCAAATGCTTTTAAAAATATAGAAACCCTTTAACAGGCATGAGGATGACATTTTGAGGAGTCCATCCACTCTTCTTTATTCATGGTCTAACAGGAGAAGAGATGTAGGATGTATCTATGCACAATTAGACAGATTTTATGTGGATGATTGGGTGCTTGACAGAGGTGGACATACTTTGATTGCTACAGGCACCCCCAAATTGGATCATTGCCCAGTGGTTTTATGTATTAGAGATCCGAATTGCCATGGATCAGCACCCCACGTACGCATCCGTGATCATTTGTTTTCAGATGCAGAACTATCGCGTCGTATGCTTGATATTTGGAGATCTCATGACTTCTTACAGGCCTCTCAAAGCCTGGCCTTTGCTCTCTGTGATATTAGTGACTTTTATCACACATGTGCCCTGTCTAAGAGGCAAGAGGCCTTGGACTTAGAAAGGGCTATTAGACGTAGATTGGCTGCCTTGCAGAAAGAGCACGAGAAACATCCTCATGCTCAATGGGTTGCAGATTCTTTATGTACTGTTAGAGCAGAACTTCATCACTCTCTTGAGCAACGCGCGGAGTACCGTTTCCATGCCCAGGAATCCTTTTGGACACAGATGGGTGGCAGATGTAACAAACATTTCTTTGCTTCTCACGGCCCATCTCATGCCAGAGATAGTGTCAAGCAGTTGCACGATTCACATGGCACTCTTCACTCAGATCCTCTTATGGTTAGACAGATTGCCACCGATTTCCATTGCCAGCTTCTTAGTACTGAGCCGCATTCTGATCTGAGACATAGGGCACAGAGGAAGGTTTGGAATGCATTGCCACATTTGATCACCGAGGAGATGTGTGCCGCTCTGGATGCCTCTTTTTCTATGCAGGAGTTCAGTCATGCTCTTCATGCCTTACCTCATGGTAAGCGTCCAGGGGAGGATGGCCTCTCCCCTATTTTTTTCACTACTTTTTGGGATGAGATTGGGGCTGAGATAACATCGGTTTTGGAGGAGATGTGGGACACAGGTTCTATGCCTTATTCTCTCACTGAGGGGCTTATTTATCTTATTCCTAAGAGCGGGGATAAGACATTGATTGGCCAGTGGAGACCTATCACCTTACTTGGGACTGCCTATAAGATTCTTGCTAAGGCAGTGAGCATCAGGTTGCAGGCAATTTTGTAGGATGTTATTTATGATACCGAGAATGGATTCTTACACGACAGGAGCATCTTTGATAACATTTTCTCGTTTTGGGAGGTCGTCGAATGGGCTAAAGCGAGCAATCAGCCCGTAGCCATTGTGCTCTTGGATTTTGAGAAGGCCTATGATAGAGTGGATTGGGACTTCCTTGAGGGTACTCTTAGTCATATGGGCTTCTCTCAAAGATGGATCAAGGGAGTTGCATGCATATATCGTGATGCCCACAGTAGAGTTCTTGCTTGTGGTGATAGAGGAGAGCGGTTTCAGATTTCTCGCTCAGTACGATAGGGTTGCCCATTAGCCCCTTTATTATATATCATAGTTGTAGAGACCATGAGCATCTTTCTCCGCTCCACTGCTGGTATTTCAGGATTGAGGTTGCCTCTTCGTAGTCATGAGGAGTTGGTTGACTCTGAGTTAGCTGTCGACACCCAGTTGGCTGGGAGTTTTTTCGAGGATAGGCATCCCTCTGCAGGTCATTGCTCTGCCAGGCCAAGAGGATACAAATTTCCTCCTTTATTCTATCATGCCCGGTGGGAGATTGAGGAGATGTAGTATGGAGGAGATTATACCAAATACTAGGCTTAGTCCAGTGAGGATTGTTGGTCACTCGGGGAAGCACTGGTTCATTGACCCTTCTCCTCAGATAGTGACTCATGGCTCTTGGTGTTTGTGGTTATATTGTCACCAGCCTGGACATTTCCCAGTCTGAAAGGGGTCTGGTGGACTCCAGGATGTTTAAATATTTGGAAAGTACAAGCTTTGGGAATGGGGGATTATCCTAGAATACAAAGGACCACACTCCTAAAATTTAGGAGAGTTGCTATTTTTGGCCCGACTCCGATGGAAATTCTGTTCGCGTCATTACATCTGGAATTGAGCAGATACCAAGAGTTGGCAAAGTGCCTATGACAGAATGTCTACCAGTTGGGATATTTTTAGAGGTAAAGATTATGGAAGGACCCATCTCTTAGATTGGGACATGTGGCAAGAAAGTGGACCAAAGTGAGACAAGTGGCCTGACACTTGTTAGAAAATGGATCAAAATGAGACAAGTGGCCTCACACTTGTCACTTCAGCTATTGTGTGGCTCTCCACTTGTCATTGTAGCCTTCTCTTGCCATTTTAGCTCATGGGAGGCCCAAATCTATAAATTGGAGAGCTCTCTCTTCATTAATGGAGGCTCTCTTACTGCACACTAGCCTCTACCACCGTTGAAGGCTTCTCTAATGATGGCTACTCTCTTTCTCTCTCTCTTGAAGGCTGCCCATGAAGAATACTGGCTGTTGGGGACTGTTTTGGAGGCTTCCATCGCGAAGAAATACTGAAGGCAAGGGTATTCAATCATTTATTATGATTTCTAGCCATTGTATGTGTTGTACCAGCATTTGTACTTGCTGTACCTGCTGTACCGCCCACCATACCGGCTGTACCAGCCACTGTACCTGCTGCACCAGCCCTTGTACTGGCTGTACCAGCTTTTGTACGTACTGTACCACCCATTGTACCGGCTGTACCTTCTGTACTTGCTGTACCTGCTGTACCAGCCACCGTACCGGCTGTACCAGCCACTGTACCACTTGTACCGGCTGAATGGAGAGTTGTACTTGCTGTACCCTCTCTATTGCATGAAGACCCGTGGTTTTTGGGGAAGAATCAGTACCCACACGGAGGTATATGGATTATATTGTTGGCTCAGCATTTCTACAGCCTATGTTCCGGCTTGGTTGCCTCGTGTTGGGCTGTGTTATGGCATTTGTATATGGATAATCCGGCATCTCCCGTGGGGAGAGTAAGGCCCTCAAAGCTTGTACATGATATTATTCTCCTTGGGTAATAAAATACTCCAAGGGGGGGGGTCGGCCCATTCCGGCCTCTATGCGGTGTCACACGTGCAAGCTCCATTATCAGCATTTGTGGATGTTTTGTCCAGCTTTATGTTTTATGCAAAGTGATGATGGATATGTGTTAAGGCTGTGGCCATGTTTAAGTGTTTTAACATGCATTGATGGTATCAACAAGTGTGTAGAAGGCCCTAGTCCCCCGGGCACCCGCTGCGAGTTACATTGGTATCAGAGCATAGGCTTTCTTGGAAGCGGAGGCTTCCTTCTATCAATAAGGAAGAGAAAAGATCTGGAGTGGGGACCACACTTACCATCATTGCTATTCAGCCGCTTCAGAGCCTATGAAGCAAGAGCATGAGCAATAGACAGCTTGGTCTAAGGATTTATGAATTCACAAAATTTATCTTGGAAGTATGGAGTTGACTTTATGTGCACACGTTTAGCACTCTTTCCATATGGATATTGTGGATTATATTATCAAGCTTACAGCCAAGCTATATGGAGAAATATCTCGGCCCTCGGGATATCTTAAGGATATGGTGAGGAGATATTTCTTTTGGCTTCATGACCAACCTGGCAAAGAACAGCTAAGTATACTTTGAGTTTGCAAAGTTGGTGCTTTGGCTATTTACTATGAAGTGTTTTTGATGTTCACTAACCCTTGTATAGCTATGCAAGGAGAAAGGTATTGTTGTTTGCCTTGAGATGGTTTCAGGGAAACACTGTTTATGGCTCCCTTTAATGGGATGAATTCTTTTCATGGCTCCTTTTATTGGGATGGAATATATCTATGGAGATTTCTTTCTTGGAGGAGATTTATATACATATTGGGCTTCACAAGCAATTTCTATGGACGAATCTGTCCCAGTTTATCGAGAAGAAATCTTTGGATATCTCATGGATATGATGCTTTTATGGATAAAGTCCACCTCTACTCCAAGGTGTGTGGATAGCACGGAGTATGTGGTAAGAGTTATGGTATACAAAGATTATGGTATACAGGTCTATGGATTCCTGGACTTCTTTTCTAGGGATTTGGATCCATCCTCAGGTTTATGGATTATGTTTATGGCTCCCTTTTACTGGGATGGATTATTCTTTTTGGCTCCCTTTATTTGGGATGCATTGGACTTATGAAACTCATGATTCACATACCCTGTGTAGTGTTCTCTTGTCCTACGTGCTCTCTTGAAGATTGTTTCTACCATGTGTGGGTGGAACAATAGAGAGCAGATGGAAGGGAACATGGGCACTTGAGAGGGTAGTGTGAGTTGGTAGCCGAAATGCCTACAAACTATTGGTGGCCGAAATGCCTATAAACTATGTGTAGCAGAAATGCGTATGGAACACCAGGTTATCTATGCCTGCGAGTGATTGTTTTCAGGACTCCTTGTTTAGCCGCCCTGTGTAGTATTTCTCTTGACCTAAGTGCTCTTCAAGATGTTGCTACCTTGCTTGGTAGAACATAGAGCCAATGGTAGAGAATATGGGCACTGAAGTCGGGCCGGGCGTCAAGGCAGCTCCTTGGTGATCTACATGGATTATGATATCTGGACTTATGGGACTATTTTGTCTCGCCCATTTACTTGGGACATGGATTATGATATCTGGACTTATGGGACTGATTTGTCTCGCTCATTTATCTTGGGACATGATTATGATATCTGGACTTATGGGACTGTTTTTGTCTCACCCATTTATCTTGGGACATGATTTTGATGTTGGTATTATGGAGACTTATTTAGTCTCACCCATTTCTTTGGGACATGGATTCTTCAGTTATATTGGATTTTTTGAGACTGTCTCGTCTCGCCCAATCGATGGGACATGATTATATCTTGAATATATGGCTTGAAGCTTAAAGTTGCGGACAACTTTTAAGAAGTTGGGGAGGATGTCACCAGCCTGGACATTTCCCAGTCTGAAAGGGGTCTGGTGGACTCCAGGATGTTTAAATATTTGGAAAGTACAAGCTTTGGGAATGGGGGATTATCCTAGAATACAAAGGACCACTCTCCTAAAATTTAGGAGAGTTGCTATTTTTGGCCCGACTCCGATGGAAATTCTGTTCGCGTCATTACATCTGGAATTGAGCAGATACCAAGAGTTGGCAAAGTGCCTATGACAGAATGTCTACCAGTTGGGATATTTTTAGAGGTAAAGATTATGGAAGGACCCATCTCTTAGATTGGGACATGTGGCAAGAAAGTGGACCAAAGTGAGACAAGTGGCCTGACACTTGTTAGAAAATGGATCAAAATGAGACAAGTGGCCTCACACTTGTCACTTCAGCTATTGTGTGGCTCTCCACTTGTCATTGTAGCCTTCTCTTGCCATTTTAGCTCATGGGAGGCCCAAATCTATAAATTGGAGAGCTCTCTCTTCATTAATGGAGGCTCTCTTACTGCACACTAGCCTCTACCACCGTTGAAGGCTTCTCTAATGATGGCTACTCTCTTTCTCTCTCTCTTGAAGGCTGCCCATGAAGAATACTGGTTGTTGGGGACTGTTTTGGAGGCTTCCATCGCGAAGAAATACTGAAGGCAAGGGTATTCAATCATTTATTATGATTTCTAGCCATTGTATGTGTTGTACCAGCATTTGTACTTGTTGTACTTGCTGTACCGCCCACCATACCGGCTGTACCAGCCACTGTACCTGCTGTACCAGCCCTTGTACTGGCTGTACCAGCTTTTGTACGTACTGTACCACCCATTGTACCGGCTGTACCTTCTGTACTTGCTGTACCTGCTGTACCAGCCACCGTACCGGCTGTACCAGCCACTGTACCACTTGTACCGGCTGAATGGAGAGTTGTACTTGCTGTACCCTCTCTATTGCATGAAGACCCGTGGTTTTTGGGGAAGAATCAGTACCCACACGGAGGTATATGGATTATATTGTTGGCTCAGCATTTCTACAGCCTATGTTCCGGCTTGGTTGCCTCGTGTTGGGCTGTGTTATGGCATTTGTATATGGATAATCCGGCATCTCCCGTGGGGAGAGTAAGGCCCTCAAAGCTTGTACATGATATTATTCTCCTTGGGTAATAAAATACTCCAAGGGGGGGGGTCGGCCCATTCCGGCCTCTATGCGGTGTCACACGTGCAAGCTCCATTATCAGCATTTGTGGATGTTTTGTCCAGCTTTATGTTTTATGCAAAGTGATGATGGATATGTGTTAAGGCTGTGGCCATGTTTAAGTGTTTTAACATGCATTGATGGTATCAACAAGTGTGTAGAAGGCCCTAGTCCCCCGGGCACCCGCTGCGAGTTACATATATGGTGGCAGTCCTATCAGATATCTTCAGTGGGACCCAAGAGAGTGGGAGTGGATTGATGCCTTCGATCCTTTGAAAAGCCTTCCTTTTTTCAGTTTCACTGTTCGGAATGCCAGGCTTCTCGTCACTCGACAGACGCATAGGATCCCTACTCTCAGGCCTCATTGGGAGAGCTATGATATTTCTCCAGTGATACAGTGCAGGTATTGGCATAGACTTTGGCACTCATACAGAAGGAGCCAGATCTCTCATTTCTTTTGGTTATTCTTACATGGTGGTCTCCCCACCAATCAGTGGAGATCAGTTCTCGGTGTAGCACCTTCCTGTCCTAGATGTGCGGCAGATTCTGAGTCCATACAACATTGTCTATGGGGATGCAGCATTGCACAGCAAATTTGGGGTTCTGTAGCCCAACTTATGGGCAAATTGAGTGGCCGAGCCATGCATGTGACTTGGGGGACAGTTGCTTGGCTCTCCCAGTCTGGTCCGCAACTTTTTTATGAGGGCAGTGGTATAGATTCTGTTTTTTTCATTCGTAGAGGTATTGCCCAGCATGGTTTATTGCAAGATGTTCCTCACTCTGATTATACACCCCCTAGACAGAGGATTGACACCAGTTGGGAGATTATTGCCAGTATTACAGCATGGCAGATCTAGAGAGCTAGATGCATGGAGGCTATTGAGGGTGTCCAGATTTTTGGGTCTCAGTGCATTAGTACTATATGGGGTGATATCATCCACACTCTTATGGCTACTTGGGCTCGCATTCAGGGGCCCTCTCGTTCTGCGCAGGCAAAGCGTGTGATATTTATGTGGGAATGGGACCATGGCATCTTCTTTTCCTCTTGTACCACAGGTCTTACATGGCATCATGATGCTCCTCAGTGGTTGAAATCACCTTACATATTGGGGTGATTCTGTTCTCTTCCGGCTTATAGCTGTGATTGTTGTATGTTTTTCTCATACTTAATAGAAGTCTCTTTCTGAAAATATATATATATATATATATATATATCTTGGGCCTTCTTGAAGGTGATTTAACACGGCTATATCTTAGTACTTATTTGTAGAGTAGAAACATCTGATTCTCTAGATGGCCCTTTTCACCCACATGGTCTTCTGATTTCATCCTTTGGATTTAGCTGCAAAAGAATATGAACAACACATGCATGGTAGAAGCATGGCTTTGTTTGCATTCAAATAATAAATGGCATTAAAAGAAACTGTGTTAAATGGCATTAAAAAAATCTATTTAAATGGCCTTTTAATAGAATGCTTTACATCTTTTTGTATGGGCTTATTAAAGAATGATAAACACAGTCTTTATATATTCTTTGCAACAGTGCCGTCTTCTAAATGTGAGCTACTGCCCAACCTCTGAATCTAGTATTGGAACAAATCAAAGCCTGGTGAGCCAACTCATGTTGTATTTAGATTGTTATAATGTTTGCAAGACTTGTACACAATCAGGATCTACATCTAAATTTTACCATGCATTTTTAAAATTGATTTTGATGCCAATGTGCTGCTATGTGGATGTGCTAGGTGGAGGTAGTATACAATGCCCTAGGATGGAACCCCACAGATTATATCCACATTTTTAAATTTGACTTTGATGCCATTTTTAAAATTGATTTTGATGCCAATATGCTGCTATGTGGATGTGCTAGGTGGTGGTAGTATACAATGCCCTAGGATGGAACCGCACAGATTATATCCGCATTCCGGTAACTTCTCCAGGATAATGCTTCATACCTCTCATGTTTTTGAGCTACATTAATGATACGTCCTATTCCAACACTCCACATATATTTCAGGTAAATAGCAAATCTATTCAAGTCACCGACTCTACAGGGAGTGCAGTTTCTTCTCAGCTTGTACCCATGAGCAACATAACTAAAGAACTGCGAAGCAAATATGTAAAGGCATATCTAGGGGTGTCACCAGGAGCAGCACCCGCTTACTCACTTGTATTTCCTGCCACGGTGCCTGCCCTCGGATACAATACTTACATTGTGTCAGCTTCTGATGGAAAAGGTTTGTAATGAGGAACCCTAATGTGGAAGCAAGAAAGTTGCTGTGACTGGAAAGATGGAATTGTGAGCTCCCTGTACTGCTGATTGTGCCCTCTGTGTGTGCTCTTCACCCACCTTCTTCCTAACCCCCTTCTCCTTCTGCTTGCCCCCTCCTGGCCTTCCCCCTGGCCCACTTTTTCCAGCCTGCCCCGTGTGTGCCCTTCATCTGCCTCTCTCCCACCCGCTTCTCCTTCTGCCGCCCCCCTCCTGCTGCGCCTCCCATCCTGCCCCCTCCTGCCACCTTCCCTGCTGGCCCCCCGCAGTCCTCCCCTCATCCACATCTCCCACCCGCTTCCCTCCTGCCCGTCCCCTCCTGCTGCGCGCCTTCCCTTAGCCTTTCGCCCTTGCTCCTCCACCCGCCATTCTCTCTCCTGCCTGTCCTCTTGTCCTCTTCAGCGTCAACGTACATTAAAAAATTTGTTCGAGTTGGCCTTCCGTATTGATTGGCATTATGAGCTCGGCCGAAGCCAACGAAAAATTAATTTTTCCCAAGACGAGCTCCGAACTCTCCAGCAAGACATTGAGAATGAGGTACAGAAAACCCTCATTGGTGGAATATATGGTTCTCATCTTGTCCGCTCTCAAGTATGGGACTAGCTACTGGCAGCTCTTCACTTGCTTGGTAGAGGCTTTTTCGAAGTAGATTTTTGACTCCTTGGAAGCCACGTCCCAGGCATTTTCCTGCAGCCCTCTCCCCCTCGGCTCGAAGAAAATTTTCTTCGTCAAATGTTATCTAGACTTTGATCCAGAGTCAGAGGACCAGCTACTTACCCGTATCTCACTCAGATTCCCCCAGCCTCTGATTGGGAGAGATTCATCCTCTCTGTCCATGGCAGGGATTGTTGGATTGAGGATGACATACACAGGAAGCCCTCCTCCCTTCTTAACACTTGGTCTAATAGACGGAGAGATGCAGGATGTATTTATGCCCTCCTAGACTGCTTCTATGTTGATGATTGGGTTCTTGACAGGGGAGGATGTATATGCATTACAGCTGGCACTTCTAAGTCCGATCACTGTCCAGTGGTTTTGAGCATCAGAAAGCTAGGGCAACATGGCTCTTCGCCCTGTGTGCGCATTCCTGACCACTTTTACTTGGATGTCAAGCTCTCCCGCCAGGCAATTGACATTTGGAGATCTCACGACTTTTCTGATGGCCCACAAAGTGTGGTTATGCTTTACATCTGATCAATGACTTCTTTGATGAGGAGAGAGGAGGTTATTGATCTTGAGAGGGATCATAAAAACACCCTGATACCCTTTGGACCTCAGACACTTTGTGTATTGTTAGGGCTGAGTTTAGATGATCTGGAGCTCTGGAGCTCTATAGTTCAGCTTATAGGCAGATTGAGATTATCACCAGCATTATAGCCTGGCAGATCTAGAAAGCCAGATGCACGGAGGTGATTGAAGGTATGACACCCAATGCATCTGTACTATTTGGGGAGATATGATCCATACTCTTATGGCCACTTGGGCTCGTATACAGTGGCCGTTTAGATCAGCGCAAGAAAAGCACACTATCTTCATGAGAGAGTGAGATCATGGGATCTTCTTCTCATCGACTCCCACTGCACTTTCTTGGCATCACTGTGCCCCTGCTTTCAGCCGTGATTTTGTACTTGTTCTTTCTTACTTTAATAGAAGTCTCTTTTTTGCCAAAAAAAAAATGAAAGGTTTGTAATTCAATTGTTTAACCAATTCTTGCTCAAGAATATGATTAAAGTGTTAACAATCAAATGGGTTTGTAACCAGGCTCTGCATCATTGTCCGGTGTTGAGGTGTCAAAGAGGGGTACGATGACTGCTGGGCTTGGCAATTTACAGCTGAGGTTTTCTGCTGAAAATGGCCATTTAAGTGAAATGATCCACACAAAAGTTCAAGTAAGTGACAAAGATTGCAGGCTACCAAAGCATTGTAGAATCTTTGGCAGTTCTCTCTCTCTCTCTCTCTCTCTCTCTCTCTCTCTCTCTCTCTCTACGTATAGTTATAGGGTGCACCGCGAGCGTAGACCGGGGAGGGTATTGGATTTGGGTTCCCTTCCTTGGGAGCGCTCATTCTTCACCACCAGGCTATGGGTGCATGGGCAGATGTAATGAAGGTTCAAAAAATACAGTCCTTTTCTTTTAAAGTTTTCTCTGCTTGTCTGATCGAAAGGAAGGTTGTATGGTGTTGGTGGACAGGCTAATGTTAGTGTGCAAGTATCATATCTCTATTATGGAGGTAATACGGGTGCTGATGGACAGGTATGCTTTATTGAGCCATTTTTGGGTTTTCCTATATTTTCCAGTAATTAATCATCCTCACTTCTATTTTCTCCCTTTAAAGGGTACGGATGGTGCATACTTGTTTCGGCCAGCCTCCAACACTCCAACAGTTGTCAATACCTCTGTGAGTAAGCTGATTCAGAAATTTGCATGTTGTTTTATCATCTTGGAGCAAGGAATCAGCCTGTATGGGATTTCATTGGTAACAGACATACACGATGGTTGTGAGCGGTCCATTAGTACAAGAAGTTTGGCAAGAGTTCAGCCCTTGGATTCACCAGGTATTAGCTTTTTCCAACAATGGACTTGTTTCCTTCATTGAAATTGCCAAAACATTGTCTCACAACAAAAAAGGATTTCCTCTCCCGCTCCCCCTCTGCCACTTTGCTGCCCCCACCCCCCCCAGCCCCTCTGCCCACGCTTCTCTTTTCTGCTGCCCGCTCTGCCCTGCCTCTCTTCCCCCACTTCCCTGCCCGCATTTCCCTGTTGCCCATGCTTCTCTCCTTCCCGTGCTGCCCTTTCCTCTGCTGCCTACATTGCCCTTCTCACTGTTGCCCGTGCTGCCCGGCCTCCTCTTCCGCGCCCCTTTTTTTCTGCTGCTTGCCCCACTGCCCGCCCTTTCGTTCTTCCCTGCTCATATCCCTCTTCCCCTGCTGTCTTCAGCATGGAACACTTTCCATCAGGGTTCGAGTGGGCCTTTTTTCCATCAGATTAGTATCATGGATAATCATCCTCCCCCGGTCGCGCAAACCATTTATTTTACAGAAGCCGAGCTTACAACCCTTTTTGCTTAGATCGAAAAAGACACCATGACGACCGTTATTGCCAAAATCTTTGGGTATCATCCATCCCATCTCCAAGCCTCTGATTGGGTACTTGTGGCATTTCCCTACTCCACTTGATGTGAGGTTACTTGGGAGAGGTTTCTTCCAAGTGGACTTCGATGCTGAGGAAGCAACCTTAGAGGTGCTGAAGGGCAGCCCATTCCCATTGGGCCCGAGGAAGATGTACTTCCTACCCTACACCAGCTATTTTGTCCTTGTTGAGAAGAAGACTGGAACCGCTTTCCTCTTACACTCAGATTTGCAGGCCTTCCACACGCATATTGGCCGTTGGGCTAGCTTTTGGGTTGGTCCAACAAGTGCCCCCTATCCTTGCCTTGCTGACATCTACCGCCTAGGTGGTCATTGCCTCAGCATACGCTGTCCCCAAGGTTATGGTGCTTGCTCGTGATAGTGATTGAGGACTTTGTGTTTCTTCCGGAACCTAACGGTCCATTGAAGCAATGTATGAAGATTGCAAGTAGACCTCACCAGCAAGGGCACTTTGCCAGGGATTGAGCTCTAGGGCCAGGGATCATAGGAGATGGCGCAAATGTGCCTGTCAGGCGACACAGCCTAAGGCTCCATCTCGGCTAGCGTTTTGCCAAGATTGGTGAGTTGTCTCTCATGGCCGTCGTCCTCTTGGTGAGGATGCTGGGGCATAAGATCATGCATCACCCACACACAATGTATTGCAAAATGATGATGTATTGGGTCAGAGTAATGAAGGAAGATGCATCAAGCCAGAATGACTTTGTTGAGTCCTCCTTGTTGGGGTTGGACAATATGCAAGACGCCTTGGCCGTAGGCAATTGGTAAAAAGGCACAAGAGTATATCTTAGAAGCTACCTATCAAAATGCCAATCTTGAAGTCTTTGTGCCTCCTCAAGCATTGGGACTGGCTGAAAAGGTTGCATCATTTCCGAAATGACTTTCCAAATTGGCCTGTGATGCATCCCCAAATTACATTGCCTGATGGCCTATGGAAAGGTGAAAACATAACAATTTTCATCCACGATGTCACATACGTGACGAATCCCCAATGTAGACATATTGTAGGCCTTTCTTGGATGAGACAAAGCAACTGGTCAATCAAATATCGTGCTCCAATGAATATTATGCAACAACATTGAGTTACCCCGATTCAGAGGTCTACCAAACCATTGTAGATTACATAGGATAGCTTGCCAATCTTGAATAAGAGCAGTTGTATATGGAGAACGAGGAATACGGTCAGTGAAATCCCCAAATCATAATTGATAATCCAATGCCCATAGGCATCTGTACGCATGTTAGTGCACATAGCTCCCAACATGCGTGCCCATGCTCTGTAAAATCAGGTAGAAGAGTGGCCTTCCTTGCAAGTATATGATAATGAATAATAAGGACATTGAATCCACCATGCATTTTGGGTGAACATACAAGCTCTTGCCTCAATAAACATAGCCCTTTTCTATCTGCTTTGGTTTTCCATAGGCATTCCATTGCTTTAGACATGAAACCGTCAAAATGCGACCAAGCTTTGCTCACACTCTTTTTTAGTGAAACCACTGCCTCATTAGAAAAAACAATGTACATTCATAGCTGTCCCAGAGTGGGGCAGCTACTACTTAGTTCAGAAACAGTGGGAATTGGGAAAACACTTCTAGTCGCTCACACACGCACGGAGAGACACACACACACACACACACACACACACACACGGACACACAAATGAGAGCAATGAACAAGAAGAGGCAAAGGTCAGCAAAAGACACCAGGCAGATGGGAAGGGAGCAGGCAAGGGCGACAACAACAAGAGGAGGATATGCTAAGCAGGAACAGACGATAGACAGCAAGAAAAGGCGGCAGCCCACTGTAGGACCACGTCACAGCCCAAGCAGACGACAGTCTGCAAAGAAAGGCAGAAGCTCTCTGAAGATGAAGGCGACAGCCTGCAGCAAAGACTGACAATGGCCTAGAGACTGGCAAGAAGAGGCGAG
Source organism: Cibotium barometz (assembly GCF_041138505.1). Taxonomy (NCBI): domain Eukaryota; kingdom Viridiplantae; phylum Streptophyta; class Polypodiopsida; order Cyatheales; family Cibotiaceae; genus Cibotium; species Cibotium barometz. Next base: position 12,700,419 of record NC_141055.1, read on the forward strand.
CAGACTCAGCAGCATAGGAGCAGAGAAAGGCGAAAACACCAGCACAAGCAGATGATGAACCTCTGTGCAGCTTCTCTTTCTCTCACGCACACCAAAACACACACACACGACTCTCTCACACACACATGCATACATATTGCATACATACATACACATACACATATTGATTGTATGTATGTGTGTGTATGTGCGTGCGCGCGCACATGTGTACGTAAGTACAGGCATGCACCCATATTGTTTGCATGTTTCTGAAGGTTTTGACAACGCTGGTGACTGCCATGGGTTCCTCTGAAGGGTCATTTGAAATGTTGTGAAAGACGGGAAACTAGTGCTAGGCACCAAATCTTTCCTTACACGTGGTTGTGTGGTGAGTGGTCTTCATTTTGTTGATGCAATGCTTGTATTCATTTCATTGGAGTGTCTGAAGGGCTTGATGGTCAGAATTTTGTGCATTAAGATTTTTCTAACCAAATGGAATGCTGTGTTTGTACGATTAAGATAACCAGGTTATACAAGGGGAAAGAACATACTGAGGTGGAATTTGTGGTAATTTTACATTCAAACACCTTTGTCCTTCCAAAATTTGGGTCTTATTGAGAGACATACTATAAATAAAATCATTCTACTTGTTAACAGGCGCTCATGTATCTCTGCAGATAGGTCCGATCCCCATTGAAGATGCTGTTGGGAAAGATGTAATTGTACGCTTTACGACCAATGTTGAGAGCAAAGACATATTTTACACAGATTCAAATGGCCGGGATTTTATTGAGAGAGTAAGTCAAGACCAAGAAAAGGTGGAAGGGCATGCACAATAGTTGAGCCACTAACAATGTTCCATGTCTTTGGTCATTGTAGGTTAGAAACTATAGAACAGACTGGAACCTGCAAGTTAATGAGCCAGTGGCTGGCAACTACTACCCTGTGAGAATTTGTAACTATTGATCTGCTTGGATAGGAGTCTTTGTTTCTCCTAAACCCTAAACCCTAAACTTTTTAAGCCTCGCACTTTTTTATCTTTTTCCTTCCAATGTCCATTGGCAGATAAACCTTGGAACGTTCTTAAAAGATTCAAAAAGCGAGTTCTCAGTGTTAGTAGATCGTGCTGTAGGTGGCACAAGCATTGAGAATGGGCAACTAGAGCTCATGCTTCACAGGTTTATAGTGTAGCTTACAGCGTTTTGATTTTTGTTGTTCCCAATTTAAGAGAAAGTACTAAGCATCAAGATCTGGATTTTTTTTGTGAAGCAGGCGTTTGCTGAATGATGATGGGAGGGGAGTTGGCGAAGCTCTAAATGAGACTGTTTGTTTGAAAACCAATTGTGAGGGCTTGACTGTAAGTGACTACCTTGGAATATTATCATGGGTAGATCTTATCTAGCTGCCAGCTTTTTTCTGGCCTGTCTTGGATCCTTAGTGATACTTCTTGAGTTAAGGTCCTTTTTAGCGTGGTCGAGTGTATTTTTTTGAAATCAAAATAAAGTAATGAAACTTATAGGAGGTTCCTCCCCTCCTCTCTCTCTTCCTCACCGGCACAGATAGCACACCGGAAGGAACACATGCCGCGTGTGCTTGAGGCAAGGAAAGAGGGGAAATGGGCGGTATACAGACATGGCCGAGTCATCATTACGGAGAGGAGGCCCGCTTGACGGTGCACGGCCTATGAGACCTTGCGATTCACGGTGTGGAATTGCAACGGAGCCCTTAGAACAGATGCAGGATACTTTGAGGATACTTTCAGACACAGTGATATTGCTATGTATACGGAGACCCATCAGTGCACAAACAAGAGGCTTCCTGACGTCCGGGGTTATAGATGGGAATCAGTTTTCCGCCCTCAGTCACGCACAGTGGGAGGTACCAGAGGATCTGGAGGAGTGGCAATACTTTACAGGAGGAGCTTCGTGACAAAATACATGTGGTACATAGAGATGCACATGCGAGGTACATGTGGGTTCGAATATGCAAAGAGGGGCTCTGCGAGCCTATATGTGGCGGTATGCTACTTTCCCCCAGCCCACTCCAGGTTTGCACCATTAGGAGAGTCGCCCTATATACCACTATATGATGATATCATGAGGTTTGCCAACATGGGAGACATATTACTATTGGGAGACTTTAATGCACGTACAGGCACAGAGCAGACAGAGTTGTATGATACTCAAGAGGCTATGTACCGGGAGATCACGGCAGAGGATGCAAGGTTGTAGAGATCAGCACAAGATGAGGGGGAGATTACAAATTATGGCAGGCATTTTCTCACACTCGGGAGTGCACATGGGTTGCTCATATACAATGGCTTATCGAGATGGCAAGGATCATATGCTCTCACACACTGGAACTCTAAAGGGGGAGCGAGCACAGTGGACTACTTGATGGGATCTCCTTCATTAATACCTGATGTGTGGGGTTTCACGATTTCCAGTAGGCCCATTGGCATAGCAGCCGATCATGCATACCTAAGTTTCACACTAGTAGGTAGATCCCCGAGAGATGGGCCAGCCACTCATCTACCTAGGTACCCGAGATATCAGTTTACACGTTGTCGTGCCATGGCACGTCTATGGTGTGAAACCATGCATATGAGACTATCAAATGCAAATCTAGATGCATGGGATTAAGTGCTATGACGAGTCATTATATGATGCCATGTACATATGTTCATATTGTAAATGAGGTTCAATAAGACGAGCTGAGGCTGAGTCAGGTCTCGAAGCTTTTGTATATGAGTGTGGTGTGAAATATGGAGCCTTATGCTTATGGTAAGCCTTGCGGTAGGGAACACCCTTCTCAACATGTATGGAGATGTGAGAGCATGTATGATATGAGGAATGGTTTTAAAGAATACCTTTTGGAGATATCGTGGAATGAGCAAAACAAGAAGAACTTTAATAAGATATGCACACATTCAAAGTTTTTGTGTATCCTCATAGGCAAATTGATCCCTTCAATAATATCTTCATGCCCATGGATGGTGAACTTAGTGGCAACTATGTTAGTGAGAGCTATTTCAAAATGACTCTTGTGAGTATGGTGGTGGTGGTTCTGTTCACACTCAGATCTCATGGGTAAGTTGGAAACACTCAGTTATATACATGGTCTGTGTGGCTATGTAAATGATGGTATGACTGGCTCGTCAAAGGGATATGATAATGATGTGAATGGCTACCCATGTGCATGATGTGTAGTAGCTTCTCAATGGTATCGATGAGCCGAGTCAATGATTACCTCTTATGGGAGTGCAAGCATGATGCGTGCTTTAGTAGGCTCATGATATGAATATGATATTTGATGCTGCTTTGGTCCAAGCACATACATATGAGTAGATATATCATGTGTATAGAATGTAGTAAAGACGGCAGCTTGCGTGGCCATGACAAAAGTAGAAGAGTAGCATGGGCGGGTTGTAAAGAATCAAGTTGGAAACAAGAGCTTGGTTATAAGCAAATGCAATGCATGGCAATCAGTTTACATATTTGGATGCAAGGACTTTGTGATCCAAGAAACGTCATAGAATAAATGCCGCAAAACTGGAGTTGATTTTTTTTTAAGATATACGAGAAGGGGAGCTTGCGTGGCAGCAACGAAAAAAGAGACATCCGAAAATAATGAAAAAAAAGAGGGCGCAAGTGTTTTTCGAACGGAGGAAATACGGAAATATTGCTGCAAAAGGTGGTGGGCGCCCGATTTCCTTGCGGGGAAAAAGAGGAAAAAACCAGAGAAAACGAGGGGGGGGGGGGGGAGATATCAGAAGACAGTATGTGCAGAAATGGAAGCAGGGTCGCCATCTACCAGAGAATTTCAAATCAAAACAGTGTCTAGTGTTCATAGCTTGTAGGTGCTAGAATTGAAGAGGGATTTGAGTACTATTTAAAGAGATGCTTTTCAGTTTTTCCACGTTCTCTTCATTGCGCAGTCTGCAGCGAAGCGACTAAAGAGATTAGCAAAAAAATCAAAGAAAAATTTCACTTGGTTACTTTCAGATAAGTGGGTTTTTTTTTATTATTTTTGTTACTACTTCCTATGATTTAGAAAAATCGTATAGCTTATATATCCTTAAAGGTTTTGGAGAATGAGAAGATTTTGGGACTTGGAGAATTGTGGAATAAAGGTATCAAAAATACATTAAGGCTCTTGAAAGTTGGTTTTATTTTCTACTCGATCGGATTTTGGAATGCAAGCCATGGAGTTTTCTAAATCTCATGAGCATGTTATAGTTATGCCATATGTCATCTTTTGTTTGTGAGATGTTAGAATTTAAAAGCAGGTTTTCAGGTGATAAAGAAACATCTTGAAATGATGGAATTGATGTCACTTGATGTATGGAATGTAAATGGTCACATGTATGTGGGAAATATTTGAAGATTATGTTATGCCTACATGTGATTGGTTTGAGGGATTTGGAAAAAGGAGCCAGTAAATCTATGCTTGGAAAGGGACAATCACTTGATACACAATTTATGTGCAATCATCAGGCTGAATTCATGGATGTATTGAGATGAATTTGAACATGTTTATGATATCAAAAATGGAGATGCCTTGTGCTCCTTGGAGAGTTATGTGTTTGAGTTTTCTTGTGGAAATCAGAAGCTACTCTCACAGCTAAAAGTCTCGCACTTTCCCAGCGACATCGTCCACGTCACGACAACGTGAGACAGTTGGGGTTTATCGGAATGCAGTATCTGATGGCTTGTTCGCTTTAGACCCACATAGCCCTCTGGACGAGATCACGAGAGGATTGGCAAGTGTTCTACATGCATCCGTCTCATATGCGTTTCCTTGCACTATGATCCCTTCCACCCACCCCCGCAGCACTACCGCCCACAGAACAGTTCGTATGATGATGAGTGTCGTGAGACACGAGCACAGCTACAGTGTGAGATTGCCATTGGGTCTCACACGCATAGACAGGCCAGGATGATCTTTCGGCGCCTTGTGCGGAGGAAGAAACGAGTCTATCTGGCTAAGCTAGAGGAGGAGATCTACCAACTCTTCCTTGGGAAGGACAGCAAGAGGGCATGGAAGATGTTTCAGGAGAGACAGCTTGGTACTCCGATTACTGCACCTGAGGCATGGCATACTTATTCTAGAGAGCTATATGATGCACAAGGACAGCCCCCCACCCCCCCCTCCACTGGGAGCTAGAATGGCTAGCAGCACCTTTTTTACTATGCGGATGGTGCTAGTTGCGATAGACAGGTTACAGAATGGAAAGGCACAGGATCATGATGGGTTAGTTGGAGAGCACTTCTCACAAGCACGAGACACTTTGGCTCCGCTTATCGTACATGTGTTTAATCGTGCCATTTGTGAGGGTTTCCCGAAAATCTGGACAGAGCATATCATTGTACTGCTCTTTAAGAGTGGGGACCCCATGGTACCAAGCAACTACAGGACGATCATGATTGGTCATTACTTGGCCAAATTATATGGCTCTATATTGGAGTCGGAGCTGAGTCGATGGGCAGAGAGGTGTGGTCATCGAGCACATGGATAGGCTGGCCTCAGGAGAGGATTTACTACCTTGGATCACATACTGACACTTCGGGCACTTATTGAAGAGCGCAGGGCATAGAAGAGAAGGATATACTGTTGCTTTGTGGACTTCCGCAAAGCCTTCGATACCGTATCACATGCCAGGCTTATGCACAGTTTGCATGACATTGAGGTACCCGAGGATATGCAGTGGGGAATATATGCTTTGTATGAGTTTGTGACAGGCAGAGTCCGAGCTCCAGGCGGACTATCTGATAGGGTGACCAGCACGATAGGGGTGAAGCAAGGATAACCGCTATCGCCCACCCTCTTTGGACTGTACAATTGATGCAGTCTTTGATTATGTAGACAGATTGGGAGGCCCAGGGGCATGCTTGGCAGGGGTGTTGATACCCATCTTGTTATATGCTGATGATATTGTTCTAATCTCAGACTCTCCGGAGGGATTACAGAGACACCTGGATGCATTACAGGCTTTCTGTGCGGATAGAGATCTGACAGTGAACCTTGGGAAAACCAAGGTTATGGTGTTTAACACCACACAGCCATGGGTGACGAGATCAAAGCCTCAGTTCACTTTCGGAGGGGCGCCGATAGAGTACGTCAGGTCATATGTCTACTTGGGAGTTACTTTCACAGGACCGCGTTTCTCCCTGAAGGAGGCAGCAGCAGCTAGATTAGCTCGAGTGCATGCAGCCTTGGGGACACTTGAGAGGCAGTGTGCACACATACAGTTTCAGGAGCCATGCACCAAATTGTGGCTATTTGATACGCTTGTCACACCGACCCTCCTGTACGGAGCTCCAATTTGGGGACCCAGTATACTTCACAAATCTCAGAGAGGAACAGATGAGGGATGGAGGCAAATGGAGAGACCACTGATTATGATGATTGCCCGCATGATTCGGAGCAAAACATCAGTACCTCATGAGATTGTTCGGGCTGAGCTGGGTGCCCCACCAGTAGTAACCGAGGCCCTATTCCAGGCAGTTACCTTTTTACAACGGATATGGGAGCTCCCTCAGCAGAGGTACTCCCGATTGGCATTCACCTCATCCATACAGTTGGCAGAGGATGGAGAGTCTCATTGTTGGTTCGCTCAGATGAGATCATCATGGTTTGAACTTTGACCTACATGGTTTGCGGATAGAGGCACTACCACCCTTTCAGTATAGTCTGGATTGTCCATTTTTGGATCTCACCCACTCAGAGCAAAACCGCGTGATCAGGATGGATATCATCAGAGTGGACACAGAGAGGACATGGACTAGCCCCCTTGAGCCCTTGGGCACGAAAATGGCTCATTACAAGAGCCATTTTCTACACCTCTCACCGGATGATTTTATCACCCGCCCGGCGTACATGGATGTACACCTATCACATGGGATACGTTGTGCCGTTGGACAGATCCGGACCTCATCACACCAGTTGCAGATTGAGACAAGGCGATATGTGCATCAGATCGTGGATGACCGCATTTGTCAGCTATGCTACCAGGAGGTAGAGACAGAGGAACACTACATTTGCCGATGTACAGTCTATTATGAGATCCGTGGGAGATATCACTGCCTCTTCCGAGAGGGTTTTGGGCCGTTACGCAGGGTCATGGAGTTTGAGGATTAGAGATGCCTCGGATTGTTTCTACTTGAGCTCAGGAGACACAGAGAGACCCTCTTGGCAGACAGGAGGCCGAGCCATGATGTACCTAGACTGAGGACCGTGACAGATTTCTTCGGCACAAGCACCAGCAACCCAGCCCACACACCTCCTGATACCTCCTCCATTGGGCCATCAGCGCACTGACCACGCTCCTAGGGAGTCACCTCTGATAGAGCAGTTATCTTATGTCGTGCTCATCGGCCACGCCCACCAGGATCCCGACCACAGCATCCTCACCATCGCCAGATCAGAGCCATTATTGCTCGACATCGGAGACGCGTACCTCGCTTCTACGACCTCTGCATTCTAGACAGCCCCATGGCGGAGAAACTTGATCTAAGGAGAGGGCAACACTTCAACTGATCAACATACATGGATCTACCTGATATACATATTTTAGTATTTTCTAGTATTTTCTACTCAGTATCATCTTGGAGTCTTACAGTTCTGTTCTTATAACTCTAGGACAATCAGTTTATTATACTTTTTAGTCTCGTTTAGTTGTTCTCTTTGATGAGACACCAACTTCAGATGTACTCTCAGTTTTGGTCTCATAGGCCACTATGGCCTCTTAGAGACGTTAATATATCATTTCATTTCATTTCTAGACAGAGGATACGGGTTTCATCCCACCGCCTCAGAGTGGAGACAAGTAGATCTGAGCGCATCTTCAGAGAGTCGAGAAGCTCATACGGAGACCCAGAGAGGAGAGGATCTGCCGATTATGCCACACAGAGGTTGAGATGGAGGAGCATTACATATGCTGCTTCCCAGTATACTATGAGATCTGCGGGAGGTTTCACTGTCTATTTCGTCAGGGATTTGGTTCACTATCCAGGATCATTGACTTCCAGGACCAGCGTTGCCTGGGCCTCTTCCTGCTTGAGCTGTGCAGACACAGGGACACCTTCTTGAGAGAGCTTCGGCCCCAGCCACCCCGCCCCCTCCCTCGCCATCCAAACATCACCAGTTTCTTCCGGACCCAAGACCGATACAGTGGATCTTGTGGACCCTCCACAACTTGCTCTGGACCTCGGACCGAGCCTCGGCACTCCATCGTGCCCGACACCCCTGGTCCCCCCGTCGGCCAGTATCACCTCATCAACTCCAAATCCAGGACATGCTCCACCGCCATCAAGCTACCTTTGCATGTGACATAGCTGAGGGAGACCTCTCGGCCATACTCATTAGCCCCATGCTTGATATTTTGGAGAGTGGTATACCATCTACTCGGAGCTGATGTTGCTCTCATGTTTCTATGTTCTTAGTATTCCATGATGAGTTTCCATGGACAGTTTTGTATCACCCCAGTGAGATAGCTATGTTTATGTTTTCTTTCTGTTTTATTTTCCATTCCATGATGAGATATGCCATGGACATTATTGTATCACTTTGGTCTCATAGGCCCATTGGGTCTTAGTTTTGTTATAAAACAATTGTTCATGATGAAGTATTTTTTTATGAGCAACATAAATGAACTACTAGGCAATTTACATCCCCTTTCATACTTTTTTTAAAAAAAATGTCTGAGTGAAAATTTGGTTGAAATAATAATTATAAATTATTTGTTTCTTAATTATGTTACATTTTATTAAATTTATACATAACCTTTTCAATTATTACTCAGATACTTAATTGATTTTTTTTGCTCTTTGATTTTTTCACTCCTACAAGTTTCAAAACGTGGGGGAACGTTCCGGAACATTCCCCCACAAGAAACGGCCAAGGAGAAACGTTTTTCCCCCTGGTATCAGGCCCAAAAACCCTTTAAAGAAGGATAAAATGTTTTAAAAAAGTATTTTTCCTCTATTTTTTCCACTCAACTATGCATACAGAACATAAATTTTCAAAGTTTTAGCCTATCCTACGTAAAATTCATCATTTAAAATGACATTTTTCAGAATTCCATTAGTTTCTCTTGCTAACATGTTGTTCCCCCATTCCCATTCCCATTCCCATTCCCATTCCAAGGGTTCAAAACATTCCCATTTCCAAGGGTCAAAACGTTCCCCCGTTCCCGTTCCTTGGTAACTATGCATCAAATCTCATGACCAAGCTTCCTTGCTTGAGTTATGGCTTCTTTTTCTTCTTTGCGAGAGAATTATGCCTTGCCTTGCACCGTTCTTGTGCTGCCTCTAAATTTTGAAGTGCTCTCATCCAAGGTCTCAAGTTGTACTAGGCATTGCTAGCCACAATCCATCACGGTCATGATGTCGGGCCTATGAAACCTCCTTAGGGTTTTGGTTCTAAGTCAAATGATCCTTGGGCATGTTCTATGGAGATCTTACGCTCTTCGTGGACTTAGTTGCCACCATAGGCAACCCCTACCCCCTTACTCTAGCTGCCTCCTAGCAGAGTGAGTGTAGCCGCCTATAGTCCCCGAACCTGCATAGCCCATGTACAAGTCTTGCTATCAATATTCAAACCCAGTGCAGACCTTCATATTTTCCTCACCTATTTCAGCCTCTTCCTAGAGTCTGTTGGAGGCCTTTTTCAGGTGCCTCCTGCTTGACATCAGTCCCATAGCGGAGATGGTGGGGCTACTCCATGTGTGCATCATTCATCACTATCAACACCACCCCCCCCCCCCCCCCGCCCCCGCCCCAAATAGTTGTAGGAGCGGCAGTCTATTGGCTTCTCACACTCCCTGGTGACCTTAGGATCCCAAAGGCCATTGGCCAAGCTTGGTCGTCGAGAGGCCGGCTGGAGCCCAAGGACTTCCGGGAGAAGGCCCAAGAGGTTCATTTGTTCATCTTCTTCGATCTCAACTTTGCTACCAAGAGGGGGATATTCAGGTACATACATGGCGACTTGGTAGCAAGTGCCAAGTGGACCTTCGTGTCTTCAAGTATTGGTGCTCATCCCAAGCGGTTGTCGCCTTGGACAGATTGCAGTGACTCCTCTTCAAACCGACTCCCAAAACCTCACACATGCGAGGAGAGGCCCTCTAGGGCCAGCAACCTCTTCTCTTAGGCATGTGGATTGTCTCATGCAAAGTACATGGTCTCAGACGTGCCACTTTCATTCGGCACAAGATGGTAGTGCGTTGAGAGCTTTTTTTTACTCCCGCACTAGCTTTAACTAGCTATCACTGCAAGAAGGCTAGATGAGATCAGGTATACAAGACACCACGCCCAAACACCAAACAAACAACACCCACACTGAAGGCCTTGGCTTGTCTCTCTTGTGCTCAATGGTCTTTGCTTAAATGCAGCTCCAGACACCTCCTGATCCTGACAGCTCCTGTTTTGGATACCTTTCTGATTCAGACAGCTCCTAAACCCCTTCAGACCCTTTCCCTAATTTAGAGAGCTCCTGATCCGAATGCTTCATCTTTGACTAGCTCCTAATCTGACAGTATCTGACTCAAATAGTTTCAGTTCTGCGAATATCTGATCCAAACAGTTTCAGATCCGACAGTTTTTATCAGACCAGTCTTACTTCGCATAGCTCCTAATCCGATAGCTTTTGATCCTGAGTCTTCCTACTTCAATCGGCTATAATTCAGACAACACTAATCCAGATGTCTCCTACTTCAGTCAACACTCATTCTGATAGTTCTTATTCAAACAGTTCTTACTCAGCTCTTGCTCCAAACAGTTCTGAACTGACTACCTGCTTCAGTCAACTGTGATTCTGCCACTTCCTCCTTCAGTCAGCATTGTTCCAGTCAACACTCTTCAGTCAGCGTCTACTCCTAGCTCTTCCTCATTCATTCAGCACTCTAACTCAGTCAGCACTCTATTCTGACAGCTCTTGATCTGAGAGCTCTAAACTGACTTTCTTCTGACAACTCTGATTCAACCAGCTCCTGAACAGTCAGCTCTTCAGCTCACTTCAGTCAGCTTCTGATCTAAACAGCTTCTAACCTGACAGCTTCAGTCAACTCTTGATCCGACAACTTCTGATCCAAACTGTATAACGCCAATCAGATTTGATTCCGACCAACTCTTGATCTGAACAGTGTCAGATCTAACAGCTTCTGACCTTTACACTTATGAGAAAATGCAAAGCTGCATATAGCTAGCTCTATAAGGGGATTGGGTCAGACTAATCTAATAGAAGAAACCACGATTGAACCCTTTGTCTACCATACTCACACTAATTGATAACCTGCACCTGTAAGAATTTCCCTTCTACAATCTATTTTTATATTGAATCGCTCTACACTGAACTTTCAATTGACACCACTCATAAAGACAACCATTAAAAAAACCATAGGTTGCTAGGTCCTCCTTGACCCTATAGCTCCTAACTCATAGAAACCCAACAACCAGCATTTCAAAACTGACACCAAACTCGACCATTCTGACAACTCAGTGGCAAGATTCAGCATGAAAACAGAAAGACTCTCTGAGAAAATAAATTATCATGAAGATGCTCAGTTCTCATCAACTAGTGAGTAAGATAACAGGCTACAAGATTCAAACAGAGTCCTTTAAGCTTTTTCCTATGTTGGATTGATTGTGCTAACCTTACATCTCATTCATACATGCACAACGAAAGAGCAGAGACAGAGACAACATAATGCTTACAAATTTAGTCATAGTTGCTGCATCTTCATCAAAAACCCCTCATCAAGCATCTTTCTCAAAACCATTAGCTTCACAAAGCATATATATATATATATATATATATATATATATATATATATATATATATATATTCTACAAAGCCAAAATTCATAGCTCCCCACTCTCCTGCTCTCACCATCTATCTGTGTCCCTACGTGTGTGTGTGTTCCCCGCAACCCTCAGCCAAAGTCCGTTTATAGAAAAATCCAAAGAGACAACTTTTTCCTACCTTCCTTCCTTTAAAAAAGGATTGCCGCACGATCTCTTCCAACTCCTCGCCTTCACTTTCCTTTTTCATCATCTTCGTTCTTCTGGATCTCTCCCCGCACATCTCCACGAGCAACTTTCCCTTTTTAGTAGGTATATGGCCTTCTATGACTACCCACCTGCCTCGGTTGATTAGATACATTTTAAACTACGACGACCATCTTGGCCAACAAAAGCTAAGTGTACAGCGATATTCTAGACCAGCATATGTATATTGCAACTTCCTATCTAACACAATTGTGCTAGCTCCTAGACACATCCTAAAGGAAAAAAAGAGTTTCCAAAAAAACTGAATCATACACTATATCATCCTTTTGGCATTCTTAAACTATATCAGAATATCCACAAACATCTAGAAGCCATGCTGACTACCGTACTTTATAATTTTGATAAAATACATATTGAATATCCTAACATATCTCCGGAGGATATCATCGAGCTACAAGAATTTATGAAGCTCAACAAACTCAGCCACCCATCCCCTAGTTCCGGAGAGAGTCAAGAGGAAACATCAAGTTCCTCATCTAATCCAACTACCCTGTATTTTCAAATGTCGCAAGTAAATTACTTAATCCATACCCAAGTGCTCTTCCTACTGACAAATCTCAAGCCGATTGTATATTTTCTAGACTTCTTGCCGATTGAATAGGCACCCATCCCCCTGGAAGATGGTACATTTATGTACCATCAGCAAATGCAACTGTATTTGTTCTTTAACCATACTAGGCTCTTGGTTTTATGATCTTCTTGGCCACCTCCTGATGCTCGTGTTCCGAACAGCCTTTCTGCTCTGGACAGCTGTTGATTCTAACCAATCCTGATCCTCCAGGATCAAATGGCATCATGACAACCAACCAAAGTGTTATCAATAGACATGCATACTCTCTAGGATCAAATGGAAAATTAGAAGTCTTAACAATCTGCAACATATAGGCGTACCTATCTCCTTTAGGATCAAATGGCATATCCATATACCTATCTTTTAAGAAATCTCTATCTTCAAACATCATGTTTTCTAAAACACATGTAGCATCATATTCTTACTCATCAAACATATTATGCCCATCCAAACTCATAAAATTCTATTGTGCATCATCCAAAATGGTCTTGAAATTCACTTTCATATTCACTTAAGTTTGCATTAAAAAACATCCTCATCTTGCACAGGAAGAGAAGGATTGATCCCCATCCTGTTCTCATAGGTCATCAAGTCCGAATCTGGATAATCTGCATAAAACCCATCTGAACAACCACACATATCATCAGCATTCTTTTTCACATGCAAGCATTCTGTCTTCACCACCTGGTTACCTCTCCCAATAATTGCTTCTTCATGTTGACTTGCGCAAAATTCATCAAAATATTTAGCATCACTGAAAGCTTCCTTCAGAATCACATCCATGCAGGTATCTAGATTCTTGCTCGCATAATTACCACTTGTATTCATTCTGACCAAAGATTCCATGGTCAGCAAATCTTCCAATGCATCGTTCCAGCAGCATGTCAAGTTTGTCGTTTATGTCTTGTTTACCTAGCTTACCTGTTTCAACATTCTCATAACATGTGGACAAATCCATGTACATAGCTTCAAGATGCATCCCTTCTCCATCCTTCTTACCAAATTCATGGCAACCATTCTCTGATGAGCAATCCGACAACATCACTTGGCTTTCCATTACCATGGGCATCTTTTCTTGCAAACACACAAGGCTCCACCAGCCCTACCTCTGCACTAGACCCTATCTCTAACATGGACCCCATCTTTTCTTGCAAACACACACAAGGCTCCACCGGCCCTACCTCTGCACTAGACCCAATCTCTAACATGGACTCACCATGACTATTGTTGTCACCATCCTCATCAAACAAGCCATTAACTTCACACAATTCCTCAAAAACCATGCATTCGTTCATCAATTGACTATCACACATAGATCCCACATTGACATCCTCCTTATTAAACCAGAAATCACCCAATACATCTTTTTCTTCCATAGGAAAAAATTCAAACAAACCACCCACCTCATCTAAACTCTCACATTCATGTTCAGCTGACATACTTTTGTCCATTGTATCTGTGGATGAACACATAGAAAGATCATCTTCCATTGCTTCCATTGTATGTGTGGATGAACACATAGAAAGATCATCTTCTTTTTTTCTTTTTTCTTTTTTTTTTGGAAAAACGATCCTTCTATTAGTTAATGAGAAAACGCCATAAGGCTACAAAGCTCACCTCACAAGGATGGTCGCACTGCCAGGGACGTCCTCATATCCAAGGGCCAGGCCGCTGTCCGTGGCCCAAGCCACCGCACCCCACGTCACCATCATCTCACCTGGCGAGCCTGCAAAAACCATCCTGAGAGCGCGCTGCCAGACCTGCTGTGCCTGTGGACAATCCCATAAGCAATGCCGCTACGACTCCTGTGCATGGCCGCACCGAGGGCAGGACGCTGGGTGTCTGCCAAAAGCTAGCCAGGCCCCCACAGCCAGTCCTCTATGCGCTGTAAGCCAGAGAAAAAGCGTCACCTTCCGGGGCCGGAAGCTGGCCCAGAGGCGCTGCCAGAAGTCCCTAAGAAAGGCAGGGGAGAGCCCCTGTCGCCGCCAATGCTCGGCCGCCGCCGGGGTGCCCGCTATCCTGTGCCTCTGAATCCGCCGCCCCAGCCTCGCTGTGTACTGAAAAAAGGGGATGCCTGGGCTGGTAGGGGCGGAGTAGGGATCTCGCCAAAACCACTCACCTGGATCCCACTGAAGGCAAATAAGAGGCCTGCTGTCCCAAGCCCATAATCTCCAAGAACAGTCCTCCCCTATCGAGGCCGGTGAGGGGTCTACATGCCACTGTCTCTGATGAAAGCCGACCACCCGCACCCTCTGAAAAATACAACCCTGGAGCTCATCCAAATCTAGTCGTGTCCTCTGAAGCTGGCCACCCTCTCCCACCTCGAAAGTGAGTGGGGCGGCTCTCTCTGCTGTGCCGCAGACCGCTAGAAGGATCTCATGCCGAGTAAAGACGCCCATCCACTGTGGAGGTGGAGGGTCCTGTACTGGGGTCCGCCACTCCCGGGGGATGGCCGCCTCAATGTCCTGTCTCATCAACTCTCTGCCCCTCATCCCGCTGAGTCTCCTCTCCTGAGCCTCTAGAGGCAGCTGCTGAAAACATATCCAGTCGTCTAGGGACTGGGCTGGGCCGGAGCTCAACGGGCCCCACGACATGTGAGACTGCGATCCAACCATATGACCACTAGGAAGTCGGATCAAGGGGTTCCAGATCAATGGCTGCCTCAGGCGCTCCTCATCGGTGCCCGGGGGAGTCTGGAAGAGTGACGGCCTCAGATGCGCCCAGGCCCTCAGAAGGCTAGCTGCAAAACGCTCCTCGAAGCCAAGGCCCACTCCTCTGGATCGCTGCTCTGTAAAGATCCACCTGATGCTGAGGGTCCAAGGGCCGCTAAGAGAAGGAGTGCGGCTGAGAATCCTGGAAACAAGAAACTCCTTCCACGGCTCAGCACCTGGTAGGAGGCCACGAACCACCAACTTGCCAAGCAAAGCTCGGCTTTGGCAAATAGGATCAACAATGCCCAGGCCGCCTCTCTCCCTCGGCTGAGTGATCACAGCCCATGCCACCTTGGCCCTGGCGGGCCGCCCGTCGCCACCGGACCAAAGAAAGTTCCTGATGAGCCTCTGCACCTGGCCAATGCACGCCCGAGAGAAGGCCCAGCAAGACGTGATGTACCACATGGTAGCAAGCAGAACCTGGTTGGCCACAACCACTCGGCCAGCCAGAGATAAACGAGCGGTACTCCATAGTATGAAGCTCATTCTTCAACTGAATCTTTCGTGCCTTGGTGTTAGTTTCATACAGCTTCACCAAGGTGAACAGAAGCTTCTTCCGAATGCTCAGAAGAAGGGGGGCTATCTGCTGCTCCGGAGATATGTCGATGCCCACATAGCATCCCAAATAGCGCACTGTAGTGCCGGGGGGCAGCCACTGAAAACCATCAACTGGCCTCCAAGTCGGGGGGGGCATAGAACTGACCCACAACCCACACGACTTGTGCCAGTTGATCAAAGCGCCCGAAGCTCTGCAAAACCTATCCATGGCTGAGGCGAAGCGGCGGAGGTTCTCCTCTCCACCCTGAAGATAGACAGCAGTGTCATCCGCAAACTCCGAGTCTAGGAGCTCCTCCGAGGTGCGGATGGGGAGCTGGAGGCCCCGCAAACCTGTATCGTGTGCCGTCAAAAAAGTGCTCATGGCCTCCGCCACAAAAAGAAAAAGAAAGGGCGCCAAGGGGCACCCCTGCCGCACCGAGCGCGAGAGCTAGAATCTCTCTCCGCGCACGCCCTGTAGTAGCAGCACCTGGCTGTGAGCCGATGTGTAGAGTGCAGAGACCCCACGGATCCACTGAGGGGGGAAGCCCATCCTCTCCATAGTGCCTTCCAAGAAGGCCCAGTCCACCCGATCATATGCCTTCTCGAAGTCGAGAAGGAGCACTGCCAGATCCTCCTGCCGAAATCTAGCCAAAGCCGTAGCCTCCCAGAAAGAGAAGATGTTATCCAGGATGCTCCTATCCTGGATGAAGCCTGTCTGCGTGGAGTGGATGATGTCTGGAAAGTGAGGCTGAAGCCGCCTGCTGATCGCCTTAGCTAGGACCTTGTAGGCCGTGCCTAGCAAGGTGATCGGTCTCCACTGTCTAATCTCCAGTCTGTCTCCTCCCTCTTTGGGGATCAGGTGAATCAACCCCTCTGCCATGCTGTCCGGCATGTCTCCCGACTCCATAATCTCCTGGAATGCCAATCTGAAACCCCTATGTAAGAGACCCCAGTACCTCTGGAAGAAAGCCACTGAGAGACCGTCCTCTCCTGGGCATTTGCCCCGAGGAAGTGCCTGAAGAGCCTCCTCCAGTTCCGTATCCGAGAAGGGGGAGAGAAGGGAGTGCTGCAAATGGGCCGGCACAACCGGTCTCGTGAAGCTCCAGACTGCCTCCCGAGCCTCTCTCACCCTGGCTCAGCAGAGAGCAGATCCCTGTAAAAATCTGTGGCTATCGCCCGAACCCTGGGGGGATCCACCACAACCTGGCCATCAGCCTGCCGAAGACGCCTGAGACCCTCTCGCCTGAAGCGAGGCCCTGTCGCCTCAAAGAAATCTCGAGTCACTCTGTCTCCTGCCTGTGTCCAAAAAGAAGCCCGAGCATGGAATCGGAACTCCACCCTCCTCTCCTCGATGGATCTGATCTCTGTGCGAGCTGACTCCATCTGCTCTGAGATCCAAGGGCTCGTAGGATCCCTCTCCTGGAGTCTCTGAAGGGACGCTAGACTCCTCCGCAGGCTCCTCTCCTGCTCTCTGAAGGCCTCCAGACGGTCCAGGGCAGCCTGTCTGAGCATCCTACTGATCTCCTGCAAGCCCCTGGCAAGATCGCTGGCTGCCGATCCTCTCCTGAACTGCAGCTCCTGCCAGACCTGCTCAACTCTGATCACAATCTCGGGCTCCTCTATGAGACAATCTGGAATCCGGACGCTCTGGCCTCGCTCTCCTCTCGTAGGGTCCTCGATCTGGAGAAGCACTGGAAAGTGGTCTGAAAACAAGGAGCCTGCAAGTATGCCCACAGTGCCACCTCTATCACAAGCCCACTCATCAATGTAAAACCTGTCGATGCGGGAAAGGTTAACTCCTGTGGCCCGTCTATCCGAGCGCGAGAAAGATAAACTCCCCTGCAACCCGCCAAACTCCGAGAGAGTCCACGGATTCTGGCCTCTCACCTGCAGCACTAGCTCCTCCCAGGCAGCGAGCTCCGGCCCATGAATGGTCTCCTGGCTGCCCCCCATCCTGTCCTCTGCATCCTCCAGCATGTTGCAATCCCCCCCTAGGCACCAATGGTCTGCCATGGGGAGGGACTGCCTAATGGTGCTCCAGAACTCGGCTCTCCCGGTCGCCCCATTGGGGGCGTAGAAGTTGAGGAAGCCAATGCGGTCTTCCCCAACCCGAAGGATGATCCACTGCGCTCGACCCTGGACCAGAGTGCCAGAATCCACAACCTCGGATAGAAGCTGCTCGCTGACTGAGATGCATACTCCACCCTGGTTCCCCTGGGAGCCATATGTCGGTGACCAAAAAGTGTGACTCCTGCCTGGCAAGATCTTCCCGCAGGTGCAGGTACGCCGGGCAGAAAGGTGGTGTTCCTGAAGAAAAGGATATCTATGGGTCCTCCAACGAGAGCCCTCTGGATCTCCTGGCGAAGTCTGCCCCGACCAATGTAGCAGCGATGTCCACCGAGACCCTGGATGTTCCATGAGAGGATCCTCATGGATGAGCTATGGCAAGTGAAGCAGCCGCCACTGGCTCACCCCTCTCAGCCGGCCCGGATGATCTGCCCTCCACTCTGTGAGTCTTGGGCGCCGGCTTGGAGGGAGAATAGTCACTGTCTGTCCGGGTGCGGAGTCTCTCCAAAAAAAGGGTGACCTGTCTCTGTGTCCAGCCCCACTCCGCCTTCGCCCTGTCCAGGGCATAGGCGTGAGACCAATCCTCTGCATATATGTATCTAAAGGTAGGCTGCACCCTCGGGGCGGCGTGGAGGAGAATCAGTAGCACCGCCTCAACTGAGGTGTGGACCGGATCCACCCGTCAATCTCCTATACCAAACAAGCTCATGCGGGCTGAGTGTAATCAGGTCTGCAATAGGTCCGTGAGCCCCAAGTCAAAACTCCAGTATCTGATCACGCAAAACTTCCTCTACAGAGTTGCAATCCCATGCTGTGTCTGGGGCAACACTGAGAGGAAAGGAGAAGGCCACCATGCTGCTCACCACTGAAGGAGAACGAGAGGGATGGCACACCACGCAAACTCGCAAGGGCGCGACCAGTGTCTCGAACGGGCCAGCATCCAGCTGGAAGCACCTGAAAAAACCGTAATCCACTGGGAGCCCCATCACTCGCGGGGGCCCCCCAGGGGAGGCTGGAGAGAACTCTGTGGCGGGCGAAGCTAGGATCGCCATCTCCACCGGCCCGGAGTGGCGGTGGAACAGCGCTGGACTGAACTCTGGCCTACCCAGCTGCGCTGCCCGGGGGCAGTGGGTGGTCTGGCGAAGTATCCTGGAGAGGCCGAGGGAGGGATGGGGGCTCGCGGAGAGGAGGGGGGAGAGCGAGGAGAGGATGGAGAGGCATCTGCCAGAGGATAGGTGTCAGGGGGGGCCGCCGGGGGAGGCGGGAGGGGGGGGGCTGGGGGGGGAGGGGGGGGTGGAAGGAGTGCTCTCCGGGTGAGGGGAAGAGGAGCCGGGGGTCGCAGAGTGCGGCCCGGGATCCTCAGGAATCTGCTCCATGGAGGGGGCGGGCCCCCCGCGGGGGGAGGCGGGAGCGGAGTCTCCACGTGGGGGGCTCCACCGGCGGCCTCAACGGGCACTAAGTCTGTATCCTCGTCCATCGGGGTGGGACTTGCTGGCCGCCTATCCTTGACTGGAGCACAAGTGCGGGTAGGTGCCTGGACGCCAGCCAGAGTCGCCTGTCCGCCAGCCTGTGCTGCCTGTTGGCGTCTGCGGCGGTCCCTGCGGGCCGGGCGTTTCCGCCGGCGAACCTCCTGCCATCCGCCAGCCTCCTGGGTCTGCACGGCCTCCTCCGCCGGGGCCTGCTCGTCAGATGATGGCGCCTGTTGAGACGAGCCAGGGATGTCCAGTCTCTGAGGTGGGTGGCCACCCCTCGGGTCTCCTGCTAGGGGTCCAGAGGCGGCAGAGCGTGAAGGATGAGCCCCCTTGCGGGGACAGGCGCGTGCGAGATGGCCCATCTCCCGACAGGTGTAGCACTGGCCAGGGAGGCCCGAATACTCCACGCGCTGTATCAGATGTCCTCCAGAAAGACAAGGGAGGAGGATCGTCTTCGGGAGGGACTCCGGTGAGACGGAACCACAACACGAATAGCCGGGAGTCTTGCTACCCGAGCTATCACTGAAGCCGCTGTCTGAGGCGTCTCCACCACCTGCCCGAACGCCTTGCCAATGGATGACAAGTGGGGCAAGTACTCCCTACGGAGTCCAGGAAAGCAGATAGTGATGGGAAAACCTGTCGCGCCTGCTAGCGGCTCAGAAGTGGGGTCGAAACCGCGAGTCCATCGCGCCAGGAACGCCCGGGATGAGCGGAGGGCAATGGGGCTCCGAGCCAGCACCATCTGAGCTGCCTGGGGGGACTCGAAATCCACCTGGTAGTAGCCACATCCCAAAAAATCGACGCTGACGATCTTGGCAGGCACGCCAACGAGGCTGCCTTGCAGAAGGTCGCGAAGCTCTCTCCGCATCGGACGGCTACCCACTATCTTGCAGACCAAGGAGGAGGCCTCAAGAGCGGATACTGTGGAAACAAACAGCTGATGATCTGCAGCTGTGAACTCCAGACAGAGACTGGAATCGGCAGGGGTAGTCGGAGCGGCTTCCATGGAGTCCTCCAGAGGGAAAAGGCCAGAAACCGGGGTCACCAACGGGAGGGACACAGCCCTACGAGGAAACGGAGAGGCGGAAGGTTAGAGGATAGCGGGGGCGGGGGGGGGGGGGGGGGGGGGAGGGGGGAGCTGAGGCGGGGGATAGCGGTGGGGGGAGGGGGGAGCTGAAGGGGAGGAGAGGGAGAAGGCGGGGAGGAAGAGATGGCGGGGGAGAGAAGCGAGGCGGAGGAGAAGGCGTGGGGGGAAGAGATGGCGGGGGAGAGATGGCGGGGGAAGGAAGCGTGGGAGGAAGGAAGAGAAGGCGGGGGAAGGAAGAGAAGGCGTGGGAGGAAGAGATGGCGGGGAAGGGAAGCGAGGAAGCGGGAGAAATGGTGGGGGAGGAAACGAGGAAGGAAGGCGGAGGAGGGGAAGGCGGGGGAGGATGCGAGGAAGGAGGCGGGGGAGGATTCGAGGCAGAAGGCGGGGGAGAGATGGCGAGGAAGGGTGCGAGGAAGGAGGCGGGGGAGAGGACGGAGGAGAAGGCGGGGGACAGGCGGGGGGGGAGGGGGCGCGACGGCGAGAAGCAGCGGGAGGGGGAGAGGCGGAGCTCGCAGGAGCAGATCTAGAAAGATCATCTTCTATGTGGATGAACACACAGAAAGATCATCTTCCATTGCTTCATTTGGCTACTCCAACTCAACCAAGTATACTACCCTCTCTCATGTTTCCTATGGTAGTTCTTGAGCTCATGGATTACTGAGTTGATTTCCTCCTGGCACTTGCTGATTTCCCCTTGCTAAAATATGTAGTGCTTGTGGAACAACCTGTGGATAAGCTGGGAAAGCTTGACCAAGCTCCTTTCTAAGCCAAGGGCAACTATACATACCATGTCCTAACTCCCCACAATTTTAGCACTGCAAATTAGGGATCCCTCCTCTATCTCTTTCCATGGCTACTGCTTTTCTACTTCTACTTGCTCCACCTACTTCTCTGCTTTCACCTTCTCTCATTCTTATGCCCTGCGCCAAGTTAATAGAAAGATTCAGCATATTCTCATTCAACTTGTCAACTACCTCAGAAGTAATTGTTTGAACTACTTGTGGATGTTCTCCTTGCATAACTTGCTCTTCCTTGCCTTCTATTTCTGTTTCCCCCCCCTTTTGTTGTTGATGGTCCTTCATCCTCCATTGTCCCTTGCATGTATTTCCTATGTTTGTACTTCTTTGCCTTATATAAGGCTCTAGCTTCTGCTTCTTTAAAGTTACCAGGTTCAACCTCTTCCACTTTGACTTTCAGCAAAGGATGCAAACCTGCTATAAACCTGTCCTTTTTCAAAAATTATGCCATCTCTCTCGATTAGTTAAAGCCCTGATCCACCTACCCCATAACCTCATAAAATCACCTTTATATTCAGCATACTCATTCAATTTCCTATGTTTCAGGCCAAGAATTTTCTGCCAGAATTTTCTGCCATAAGGTTGCTATTAAACCACTCCTTAGCCTCTTTCCTCAGTCCCAAAACCAAGGTAGTCCTCCTATGCTGGTGTATCTTCGTTGCTCATAATGCATGAAGTAGCCACATTTTCTAAAAATGTATGTGCATCTTCTCCTTCCTCTCCAAAGAACAAAGGAATTCCCAAATAGGTAGGCATATATCTGTGCTCCATAGTACCTGCTTCTTCACATAAGCTAGACCTAATCCAGAGCCCTCCTCAGTGGGGGCACTAGTCTATGAGAGCTTTTTTCAACTCTCACACTAGCTACAACTAGAAGCTAGCACTACAAGAAGGCTAGATGAGATCAGGTATACAAGACACCACCCCCAAACACCAAGCAAACAACACCCACAGTGAAGGTCTTGGCTTGCCTCTCTTCAACTCAATGGTCTTTGCTTAAATGCAGCTCCGGACACCTCCTGATCCTAACAGCTCCTGTTTCGGACACCTTTCTGATTCAAACAGCTCCTAAACCCCTTCAGACCCTTTCCCACATTCAGTCCGCTCCTGCTCCGAATGCTTCAGCTTTGACTAGCTCCTAATTTGACAATATCTGACTCAAACAGTTTCAGTTCTGAGAGTATCTGATCCAAATAGTTTGAGATCGGACAGTTTTTTATCAGTCCAGTCTTACTTCACACAGCTCCTAATCTGACAGCTTTTGATTTAAATAGGTTTTAATCTAAACATCTTCAGACAGCTCCTCTCCTGACATTCCCTGATTCGGACAGCTCTGATCCTGAGTCTTCCTACTTCAATCAGCTGTAATTCAGACAGCATTGATCCAGATGTCTCCTACTTCAATCAACACTCATTCTGATAGTTCTTATTCAGATAATTCTTACCCAGATCTTGCGTCGAACAATTCTAAACTGACTACCTGCTTCAGTCAGCTTTGATTCTGTCACTTCCTCCTTTAGTCAGCATTGTACTAGTCAGCACTCTTCAATTAGCGTCTGCTCCTGACTCTTCGTCATTCATTCAACTCTAACTCAATCAGCACCATATTCTGACAGCTCTTGATCTCAGAGCTCTAAACTGACTTTCTTATGATAATTTTGATTCAACTAACTCTCTCTCCAGTCAGCTCCCGAACAGTCAGCTCTGCTTCAATCAACTCCTGATCTAAACAGCTTCTAACCTGACAGCTTCAGTCAACTCTTGATCGGACAACTTCTGATCCAAACTATTTAACTCCAATCAGCTCTAATTCTGACTAGCTCTTGATCTGAACAATGTCAGATCTGACAGCGTCTGACCTATACACTTATGAAAAAATGCAAAGCTGCGTGTAGCTAGCTCTATAAGGGGACTGGGTCAGACTAATCTAACAGAAGAAACCATGACTGTACCCTTTGTCTTAAATACTCGCACTAATTGATAACCTGCACCTCCAAGAATTTCTCTTCTAGAATCTATTTTCATACTCAATTACTCTGCACTAAATTTCAACTGACAGAACTCATAAAGAAAACCATTAAAAAAACCATAGGTAGCTAGGTCCTTCTGACCCTATAGCTCCTAACTCATAGAAACCCAACAACTAGCATTTCAATTGACACCAAACTCGACCATTCTGACAACTCAGTGGCAAAATTCAGCATGAAAACAGAAAGACTCTCAGAGAAATTGAATTATCATGAAGATGCTCAGTTCTCATCAACTATTGAGTAAGATAATAGGTTACAAGATTCAAACAGAGTTCTTTAAGCTTTTTCCTCAACTGGATTGATTGTGCCAACCCTACATCTCATTCATACACGCACAGGGAAAGAGAAGAGATTGAGACAACATAATGCTTACAAATTCAGTCATAGCTGCTGCATCTTCATCAAAAACCCCTCATCAATCATCTCTCTCAAAACCATTAGCTTCACAAAGCATATATTTATTTATTTTTCTACAAAGCGAGAATTCATAGCTCCCCACTCTCCCGCTCTGACCGTCTGTCTGAATCCCTGCGTGTATTTCTGTAAATGAACAAAGGATCAGGAAGGCATTTTTCAATTGCTTTTGAAAGAAAAATGGATCTGGTAATCCAAATTAATTTTTAGGCTAGGGTATGAGATAAAGTGTGCTCATATATTAACAAGGATTATAGTATCCATGGGTGTGTGTAGCCTGGTGGTGAACAGTTTCACCTCTTAGGGCAATGATCTGGGTTCAATATCCACCAAGCTACACCCCACTGGTGGAGGCACTACACATATTTATTTCATTATATTTTTTGTGTGTACATGTTGAAGGTCCAAGGAACTATATATATGTATTTTCTTCACGTTGAAAATTCACCATTTTAATATTGTGTGTATATGTTGAAGGTCCAAGGAAAGTTGTTCTTACGTGTGGACCCTACAAATGAGGGCTCCAGGTGGCGCCGCTCCATGGGACAAGAAGTGTACTCTCCTTTGCAGCTTGCTTTCACAACTCTGGTGGGAAGACAAAGAAAGAAAAATCCTCAAGAACAAGTCATGTTTGGTTTTCTAGTGCTTTTAGAGTCCTCTGATTTTATTATTTTATTAAATCTCTACTTTGGGGACAGGATGAAGGAGAAAGCTGGACTCCTTCACACATCTCTGCATTCTCAGCAATGAACAATGACTATAACTTGCCTGAGAATGTTGCACTCATAACTCTTCAGGTATTTGGCTTGTGAAGATATGAACTGATTTACTTTCCATGATTAAAAGTCTAAATTTTATGACCCTCAAACAGGAGCTTGAGGATGGGCACACTCTTCTCCGCCTTGCCCACCTTTATGCGGTAAAAACTCGTAGTTGCATAAACTCTCTGCATTGACAATTAAAACTTTGTACATGTAAATACGTGTAGTGACGTGTGTATTTTGGAACCTAGTCATTGTTTTCATTACCTAACCTTGTTGATGAAATGGGTGTATGATTTGATGATGTGGCATTGCGGCGTGGCATTGAGATTCAATGACATGGCATTGTGATGTGGCAATATAGTATGATTTGATGGTGTGGCATTGCTTATAACAGAGTATGATTTGGTGATGTGGCATTATGACTAGGCATGACAGAGTATCGTGGCATTGTGACACGGTTTGTAGTTTATGATTTGATGATGTGGCATTGAGACAGCATGTAGCACTCAGTTGACATTGAGAATGAAATGATGAATAAATAAAGCCTCCGACATTAAGAAAATATGCACTGCTCTGATTCTTAAATTAGAACAACATTGTTATTTTCAGGTAGATGAAGACAAGGAGCTTTCCTCAAAAGCATATGTGGATTTGAAGAAAGTGTTTCCAGACCAAGAGGTGACCTCTCCTTTAGGAGGCTTGTCTGAGTTGATGAAGTGTATTAAAGTATAAAACCAGGGGATTAGTAGATGAGCTGTAATTTTGGGGTTGCTTTCTGTGTAATTAATATGGTCTTTTACAGATAAAAAGCATTACAGAGATGAGTCTTTCGGCCAATCAAAAGAAGTCTGCCATGAAAGCACGTTTGAACTGGAAAGTAGATGGAAGTGGTGATCAAGTGCAGCAGGCAATAAGAGGTGGCCCTGTTGATCCGGATGAACTCATGGTTGAATTGGGACCTATGGAAATACGCACTTTTGAGCTGAGCTTCACTTGAGCATCTGCACATAGAGCTCCTATTTGATCACAGCAGCTTTTATTGGATAACAGTAGCATGTAGAACCCATAACACATGGAACGCTGAGTAGTGCAAAAGTACGATAGAAGTTAATTGGTCAAAATTGCTCAGTAATCTTTCAAGTGTCTTGAATGCAAGCTACTGTGATCCAACTTCTAACTAAGTTTATCAAGGATGTATGATTCCCTAGGCACCTTGCATGTAGATGTTTTGGAGTAGGGAGGTGCATCCTCTCTCCATACAATCGTAGCAATGCGACCACCTTGCAATAGTGCTCTCATTTTGATGTTTAGTTTATCTAATTTTAAAGTGTTTGCCTTTCTACAAGCAATGCGACCACCTTGCAATAGTGCTCTCATTTTGATGTTTAGTTTATCTAATTTTAAAGTGTTTGCCTTTCTACAAGCAAGGCCTTAGGGGTATTCATGGAGACCAATGTATAATTAATTGTTGGAAATCAATGCCCCACCCTCAAGACCAATGTATAATTAATTGTTGGAAATCAATGCCCCACCCTCATCATTGTAATTGTGTGGGTGACTGTCATGTGCATCCGTTAATCTCAATGCTCATAGACATGGAAATTCTCATTAGCAAATAAATATATGGGCAAATTTAGAGCAGATTTCGTAGCCCTACAAGCTTCTAGAAGTGCCCAAGACATAGCCCAATGGTTAGGACACCTTTTGGGCATAGTTTGGACACAAACTATGACTTTTTGGACAATGTTTTGTGGGAAAAATAGGCAAAACCGACTTGATTACGAATTCATACCTTTTTCCTATAAATAGGATCATTAGGCATTCATTAGAATGATCATTCAAAGATCAAGAGGATCCATTTGTCAGAGTCTGCGAGGCAACAAGGACACAGTGGTGGATCAGTAGGAGCTTCTCTTGTCCGACTGTGAGTAGAGGGCTGCATGGATCTTTGGTATGCATCATGAAGCTATGAATCAGCAAGATCATTGTATATATAGCATGTTTTGGCAATATACAGTAGATTAGGTCTATCTCTCCTTCTCTTCAGTGTCTTTGCTAAACATAAGATTAGTGTTAATCTTCTTTGCTTAGTGTTAATCATGAACATGCTTCCGCAACACATGTTACATTGGTATCAGAGCTTAGGTCATCCTCGAACAATCCTTAGCTTACGTTTTATACATGTTGAATTAGGGGTTTCTGAAATTAGGGCTTGCGTTCTAGGTCTTCCAGAAGCTTTATTTGATGTGCTTCTCTCTCGCGTTGTCGACGGTCCTCATCTATGAGTTGTTACCTAAACTTGGCGATGTTTTGTTCTTATTGGGCTTGGCGTTCTTGTTTCCTTTGTATCGTTCTTCATCTTCCCGTCTCCGACGACTCTGCATAGTCTCATACTTATGCCGTAACTCTTCGTTGGATAAAGTTTTGAGAAAGTCGTCGTCCATTAGCTATGAACTCGTGATATTCTATTGCTATTTTTTTTGTTATAATCAGCCCAAAAACCCTAACCCTAGAGTTCTACATGCTTTCTAAACTCCCTAAGATCATGCTAGGTTGAAATATAGACTTTCTAGCACTATACTAAGCTGAAAATGAGCAAAAAGCTGATGCAAAAACGCAAACCCTAATTTTGCCTAAAAACGGCACGTCAAGGCTAGCTTCTATACGAGCAAAGATAGGCAGAGCTCAAGGAAACATGGACACAATTCATGGCAGCATCAACAAAGGCCAAGGAGAAATCACCTACGGTTGTGAAGCAGCCCATGGTCGAGAGCGTTGACCCAATGAGAAGAGAGCTTCTAAGACGAGTTCTCGGGAGACGTGATCACAAAAACAAGTGTTTCCAAGGAGGTGCCATTACTCGAGATGCACATGCCAGAGCCGAAACCAGAACCATAGCCAAACCCAAACCGGAATTGCAAATCAAGCAGGTGGATCTTTCCAAATCCTATTGGATGAGGTCAACCCGATAGTTTCCAAGGAGGTGGATCTCCAAATCCTATTTGGTGGAGGAAGAGGTCATCTCGACAATTTCAGAGGAGCTTACAAAAAACCTCTCCGAATCCTGTGAGGAAGAGACTACATGTAATTCAAAAGACAAAGAAACCGAGCTAGAGAACTTGAAGACCAAGTCAGAGAGCTTGAGGATTGAGCCGATGGATATGAAGTGCAGTCTTCAATTGGACCGGAACGGAATCGGAGCAAAGGTGTATGGATTACCCCAATGCTCCAAGCTTAGCAAGAGAGGATGTCATGTGCATCTGGTAATCTCAATGCTCATAGACATGGAGATTCTCATTAGCAAATGTATGGGCAGATTTAGGGGCAGATTTAGAGCGGATTTCACAGCCCTACAAGCTCCTCGAAGTGCCCAAGACATAGCCCAATGATTGTGGCACCTTTTGAGCATAGTTTGGGCACAAACTATGACTTTTTGGACAATGTTTTATGGGAAAATAGGCAAAACCGAATTGATTACGAATTCATACCTTTTCCCTATGAATAGGATCATTAGGCATTCATTAGAATGATCATTCAAAGATCAAGAGGGTCCATTTATTAGACTCTACAAGGCAGCAAGGACACAGTGGTGGATCAGCAAGAGCTTCTCTTGTCCGATTGCAAGTAGAGGGTAGAGGGCTGCAAGGATCATTAGGCATTCATTAGAATGATCATTCAAAGATCAAGAGGATCCATTTATTAGACTCTACAAGGCAGCAAGGACACAGTGGTGGATCAGCAAGAGCTTCTCTTGTCCGATTGCAAGTAGAGGGTAGAGGGCTGCAAGGATCTTTGATATGCATCATGAAGCTATGAATCAACAAGATCATTGTATATATAACATGTTTTGGTAATATACAGTAGATTAGGTCTATCTTTCCTTCTCTTCTGTGTCTTAGGATCAGCATTAATCTTCTTTGCTTAGCGTTAATCATGAACACGCTTTCGCAACGCATGTTACAGTGATGGGTTGCTCTATTTTGTAAGGTCTCCTACATGAGGAGCACCCAAGCGCCTGCCAATCCTTAGTTTGGACATCGCTTGTTGGCCATGTGTGGCGGGATGGTTATGTAGACTTGGCACCATGCCAAGTAGAACTCATGCAAGTACGGGTCATTGGACCGCACTCTAGGATAGAAGGATATCTGCCTAGGACACCTTATCCTTGGGTTGCGGATTTTGTTCATGTACTCACGTACCTATGTACATACCCAATTGGGGTATGGTAGTCAAGGTATGGGCGGCTGCGATTTGTTGGTCCAACAATAGTCGACTGATACATAGTCTGGTGGCTCCTATCTTGCATATCTTATCTTGTAGATATCGAGATCTATCTTCACTAGAGTAGTGCACCCTTGTATGTGCATGACATCCTCTGTCTAGAGTGTACCTAGATTGCCATCACAGCTCCTTGCTAGAGCGCACGGCAAGCAGACGTCGTCAGGTTGTAACTTTGGTTTGCAACTATGATTTAATGTTATTCTCCACAGCTTCAAGTGCTTTGTCTTAAGATTAAGTCCAGCTTAGTGTGTTTTCTTACATGGTATCATAGTTCAAGCTCTAGACAAGCTTGAGGGCAAGTGGTTCTTTTGAGAGCAGATTTGGAGAAATGGCACAACCTACAGGAGTCATAGGGGCTCAACCACCACCATTTGGCAAAGGGATGTGAAGCCATGTCCAACTGTAGCAGGAATAGTGCATAAAGTTTAGTCTTTCTTTGCATAGAATCCTAGGAGTGATGGCTTCTACCTCTACTACTACTGGGCTGCTGCTGCACCAGTCTTGCGCATTTGTCCACCTGCCTTCACGGAAGGCAAGCTTGATGGGACGAACTATACTCTTTGGAAATTCAAAATTAATGCCATTCTAGACTCTTATGAGCTCCTAGAAATTATTCTAGGAATGGATGCAAAACCAGTGAGAAGTCTCGACCCCAACAACCCTACAAACATGCTTTCGCCAGATGCTACACTTCTTTGGGCATGGAGAAGACGCAATGCTAGCGCACTTTGTGCCATTGTCACCAGCGTAAGTGATTCTGTTCTCACTCTGATTCAACATACTACCAAGGCTACAGAGGCTTGGATCATACTGAGAAATCAGTATGAGACTCGCAATCAGACCAGGATTTTGAACCTGGAGAATCAACTTGCTACTGAAAAGTTTGCTGAAGGAGAAGCTGCTGAAGCATTTATCTCGCGGATCAAAAATCTGCGAGATCAAATGGCTGCTGTAGGGATTACACACACTAGTGAGGAGTTGGCCCGGAGGTGCATTCGACTTCTTCCACAGAATTATGACGGCTTGGCTATACATCATTAAATACTCAGGTTAGAATACCATCTTTATCATTTGAAGAATTTAGTGCTATGCTACTTGAGGAGGAGATGTGACTGAAGACCCGCGAGAGCGATGGTAGTGATGCTGCATTTTCGGCCAATACTAAAGGCAAAGGCACGACATCTTTTGATGAGAAGAAGAAGAAGCCAGAGAAGAAGAAGTTTCAAGGGAGCTGTTATTACTGTGACAAGAAGGGTCACGTTGTCAAAGGCTGTAGAAAGAAGCAGGTTGACGACGAGAAGAACAGCACCTTGAAGTCTTCATGGAAGGGAAAGGAGTCAGTCAACAATGTCGAGACCGAGCTTGAACTTTGGGTTGCCATTGAAGGCGTATGTTCATCTACTCAGGCTCTAGTTGATGACTCATGGATTTTGTTGTTGGGAATAATGCTAAATGTCCAGCCGAAGGGTCTGGAACCATATCTTTTGTGGCAACTATAGGTGAAGAGAAGAAGCTATCAAAGAGAAATCTACTATCAGTTTGTTGTGCGATGAGACAGATCGTGGGCTTGAAGTACGCTTCAAGAAAACTGAAGCAAAAATTCTAGATGTTGTTGCAAGGTAGTCGGCAAAAGAACTTGGGACCATGAAAGTCTTAAATGGTTAAATACTCAAAATGAGTT
This sequence comes from Cibotium barometz, assembly GCF_041138505.1. Taxonomy (NCBI): domain Eukaryota; kingdom Viridiplantae; phylum Streptophyta; class Polypodiopsida; order Cyatheales; family Cibotiaceae; genus Cibotium; species Cibotium barometz. The sequence continues at coordinate 12,730,875 of NC_141055.1, forward strand.
AAGAGGTAGGAAGGCTAGATGGGTTGAAATCCAAGAGTTTGATTTAAAAATTAGATATAGAAAAAAAAAATGTCGTATAACAAATGCTCTCAGTTGAGCACCCATGATAAATGAGTTGAGTTTTACTTAACTAGAAAGTGAATTGCTGGCTCACTTAAAAGAAAAATGTGCTAATGGCCCTAGCTACCAAGTAGTTTGGAATTACTTGATTATAAAAAGATAACTCTCAAATAGAGAGTAAAGAAAGAGTGTCACTTAAAAAAGATGGTGGTTCAAAGGAATCACTTAAAGAAGGGTCAATAAGTGAAAAAGATCATTGAAATTTTTTTCTATCGATAATGGGTACTTGTTATATATAAAGGTCACATTTGTGTATCTAAAGACGAATATTTTACTTCAATGTCATGACAATCCAAGTGCGGGGCACCCATGAATTTCTAAGACCTATGCACTCACCAAAAGGTAGTTTTATTGGGCAGGTTTAAAGAAGGACGTCTAGAATTATGTTATAAAATTTCCTAAGTGCCAAGTCAATAAAGCTGAGCGCCTAAAAGTAGGTGGAATATTCAAACCACTACAAATACCCAAGGGTATGTGGGAAAGTATTTCTATGGATTTCATAGTGGGACTACCTTGAACAAGTAGAGGGCATGATTCAGTGTGGGTTGTAGTGGATAGGTTAACCAAATTGGTACAATTTATACCAAATAAAAGAGAAATAAAACACAAGAATTGACTAGAATATTTATCCATCATCTATACAGATTATATGGATTGCCAGCTGCTGCCGATATAGTAAGCGACCAAGATACTAAGTTTACAAGCCATATTTATATATAAAAGATTTGCATATAAATAAGTTTAAGGGAATTTCAAATAGGAAATACATAAGCAATGATTAATAAGCATTAAAGTTAAAGTAAAATGGGAAGTAAATGGTGCACAATGGAAGCCCAAGGGACATAGAAGAGGGTGCTCCCTTCTAGGGGGTAGTTGAAGAGGCATTGGTTAATGAAAATGCAATGTTTAGCCAATGAAAGGTTCAGGGCCTGAAGTTGGAAGGTCATGCACCACTTCGGCCTATATAACCATGAGTTTAGGATCCATTTGGGATATAGTTGGGTTGAGAATACTAGTCTTACAAGGCCTCAATCTTATAATGCAAGGAGCATTACACTCTCTTCCTTCCTTCTTCTTACTTGATTACATGCTATTGTATTGTTACATGATTGAGAGATGCTTGTTTGAATAGGTATGATTATAGGTTTCGCTCTTTTATTTGATTATAGGGATGCTTGTTTGAATAGGTATGATTATAGGGATGCTTATTTAAATAGGTATGGTTATAGGTTTCCCTCTTTTATTAGCTTCTTCTTGCCCATAACTTTAGGTGAGAGAACCATCACAGAGGACTATCCATTCTTGCCTCTATCTAGATATTGAGAGCTCTCCCTTCACCCCTTGGCAACAAGGAGCATTCCGATGGGATAATGGAGTGAGGACACAATGGACATGCCAGCACACCCACAATGGGAAGTTGCATTTATAGCTCAAAGGCGAGACCCAATGGCACACATACTTCGGCGAGGCTAAGGTAAGCTCTTAACTTGAACATATTTGGCGCCACTAGGGACTAGCCTAGGGCTTAGTTGTGTTTTTTGGTCCATTCAAAGCTATTGGGATTACCTAATATTACCTAGGATTGATTTGGAGGTTACACTCCAAAAAACATATGGCTTTGGAGCATTGGATGTGTTTGTCTATTAATTTTGATTTGGATTTTGAAGTTGTTTACATTAGGGCATTCTTTTTCCATATATTGGTAGGGCAAAACCCTAGTTCTTTGGTGATTTTGGAGCCCATAAGCTTCAAGCTCATTAGGTTGAATTAAATTGGGATTGTCAAACTTTGTTCATATATTTCATAAATTTTCAAGCATTATTGGAATTGGTAGAGTAGAAGCATACTAAACCATTAAAAAATAATTAAAACACTTAATTAGTTGTATCATAATCATTAACTAGGACTAGGACCATTAATTACATCCCATCAAGCTTAGAAATTTAAAAAAACCAAGCCAAACCAGTTCTCAGGTAGGGGACGTGAATCCATAGTCGCGTAAAAAAAGACGTGTTTAAACATGTGAGCTTGCAATAGATAAGAGCCTGGACACTTGAGTCTGGACACGTGAGCTATGACCCTGGGATACATGAACTTGTAGACGTGAGTCTAGAGACACGAGTTTAGAGATATGTATACTTAAAATAATAGGGACCAATTATTACTACCATAAAGACTTGTATACACACACCTACCTATGTACTTTCAAGTTTTTCTTGTCATACTATATGTACCGGCTATAAATTCTAAGGAAAATTTTTGTTCTTCATAATATTGGAGAATTAAGTACAGTTATTACCCAATAATTATACACCAACCCTATCATTGGCCTAGTTTCTAGATTTCAGTGCCTTGGGTAAGCTTCTTTCATACAAGAGAAGTATAATTATTACCCAATAATTATACACCAACCCTATCATAGGCCTAGTTTCTAGATTTCTGTGCCCTCGGTAAGCTTATTTCATACAAGAGAAGTACGTGAGGAGATGATTTAATATAAAAAAGACATGAGCCTGCACACATGAGTCTAAAGTTATGAACCTACATACGATATGTGAGCCTGCATACGTAAGCCTACAAACATGAGCCTGGAGACATGAGCCTAGAGGCATGAACCTGCAAGCATAAGCCTATATACGTGAACCTATATACGTGAATATGTATAGACATGAGTCTAGAGGCGTGAACCTAGACATGTGAGACTAGCAAAAAAAACAAACAAACAAACAAACAAACTTAAAAAAGGACATATTATCTACAATACGGTCAAATGTAGCACAATAAACAACACTTCCTCAAACCCCACCAAGTCTTTGTGATCCCAATACTCTCAGCAAAGTTCTTCCCAGTTCTTAAGAGGCTAGAATCCTTTGGATCCACCTCAAGCAAGGAGCTTTAGGAAGAAATGGGCTAAGAAATGAGCCAATGAAACACAGATGTGAGTGGAGAAACAGTGGAACCCTTGGAAACAGGAGTCACCATGGCTTTCTGAACTCTTGATTCACCAATTAGCTCTATCAACACCTTAAATTTTATGAAGGCGGCATTCAACCATCTTATTTTATGGTGTAGCTCCCATGAAGGAGCGGAAACAGGGCTAAGAACCTCGAGGTTAGCTCCTACAAGGAAGCGATTAAACCATGTGTGGCACCGTAATGTTTCAAACATTTAGTGTCAATCCTGAGCTGGGAGCGAGCATGACCAACAAATACCCAACAATCACAGTTACAACAATTGAGATGTCTATTTTGTTGTACCACACTAGAGATAAATGTTCCACAGTACATGCAATAGCAAGCACAACAACACAAACAAGAGTACAACGCAATCAAGAGTCTCGCTCTCCACATGAGCCCATTATAAAACTATCTTTACAACGAAACCCAAATTCAATTCTTATATATTTTGACGAATAGGGGAACATAGGGAGGGGTAAGGAGCCAGTGTCTGAGACTACCTCGTCACAAACGGATCCACAAGGGCATTCACAGAATGTGTTCTTTGTTGCACAGTGAGCTTGCAAACTCAAAGCCAGGTTGGTAGCAAATAATAAGTGCCAATGAAAACTGCACAACCCAACCCCATCGGGCAAGAGATCCCATCATACCCTAAAACATAGGGTTTCACACAACCACATCTTTACATTTTACTGCCTCGTGAATACACAAAAGACATGCTGAGGATGTTGTTTTTGAAATGGAGAGGGTTACAACCAACATAGCACATAGAGGCAACCGCCTCCTTATGTTTCACTCCCCACGTAAAAACGTAGAAGACATGCTAAGGATGTTTTGAAATGGAAAGGGAGTTACAACTAGAGTATCCCCTAAAAGGGCTGATGAACTGGCCAAAGGTTCAAAAGTAGAAAACCTCGAAAAGCACACGAAAACACAACACACAATCAGTTGTTGTCAAGGATAACAACGTCAGGACCATTGAAAGTGTTTCGGATGATAGCTCCAAAGTTGCCTCCCTTATGGAGACAACGTCTGATCTCTCATTCAAACCAATTCTTCCCAAAGAGAAGAAACCCATTGACTACACAAACCTTCCAAATAAACTCAAAGAGAACCCCAAGTCTGTGTTGGAGAAAGAACGAATGAAATAAGCCGTAAGGAAGATGTAGGTTGAACTAGAGCCAAAACTTGAGCAAGTGATCAAGTACGAACCACTTGAGACCATGCCTAAGGAGATCTATGACCTAATTACAGAGCCAATCATAGAACCATTGAGATATCGATGCCTTTCAAAGGCCTTGATCAAAACCATAACCATTATTAAGCGCTCGCAAAAAGACTTATTTTTGGAGCCTTTACCTCTCGAACTAATTTGAATAGCTTTTGCATTACTACATGTAGAGAAGGAGGGCTGAATGGGAGGTGAAAGTTGGCCTTCCATGGGTCATCATAGTCACCATAATATTACCTCCAATGTAATAGGTGATGACTTTAATTTTAACCCCATTAGAGGCACCACCTTCTCGGGAAGGATCAATGCACATACCATATATATTAGTAGGTCCCACAGTCTGATTATACCAAAGAGGTACAAGTGATGGTACTGTCCACCCGTGTGCTCTCAAATAGAGCTTAGATGATGATCTAGACAGACTCTGGATGGAGTATGTACAAGGTGTAGAAGGGGGTGGATATTCATAAGCATTGGATACCTTAGCTCATGGCAACCATGTCCATATATAGTACTGTAGCCGGTGTGGTAGACACGTACACAATGAGGGCGATTACACTGCATAGATACAGTCATCGCCCGCGTATCAAGAACGTGGCCCACCGACCACTGACCATCGCCCACTAATGATGGACCTAGTATCCGAGGGAATATTCCTCATACTGTCGCCTCGGGGGCTCCCACTAAAGACATATGCACCATGGATACTCCTCATAATGGGGGCCTAACAAATATGCATTATACATCCAAGTGCGATACATGCTGAGAGGCGGGCATTGAGTGTATACTAACACCCCCCCTCAATGTCCACCCGAAGATGAACTAGGTTTTTGGCCCAATGCCAAGTCGATGATGAAGATGCCGAGTGAGCTGGTCCTTCCCAAGAGCCTTGGTGAAGATGTCGGTGCAATTTTGCTCTGTAGAGCAATACTCCAACTCCACTATCTCATCCTCTATGAGCTCCTGCACATAATGATACTGAATCTCAATGTGCTTCGTGCGAGCATGAAACACAGGGTTCTTGGAGATAGCCATGCAACTCTGATTGTCGCACCTCAAGACTATAGCCTTCTTGATCTGAACTCCCATGTAAACCAAGATTCTCCTCAGTCATACTACCTCACATGCAGCAAAGCAAGCTGCCTTATACTCAGCCTCTGTGTGGAATAAAGTGCCACTGTAGGTTACTTTTTACTGGTCCAAGAAAAAGCACCGGAACTAGCAAAAACAATATCTAGAAACTGATTTCCTAGAATCACAATCTCCTGCCCAATCTGAGTCACAATGACCTATTAGAGTGTCACCCATGCTATAAGTGATACCATACTCAAGAGTACCTCTGATGTACCTAAGTACCCTCATCCCTTCCTTCCAATGACTCTCTCATGGCTTGTTGGAAAACTTACTCAACACACCACCTGTGAAGCTGCTGATATCAGGTCTAGTGTTAAATGAGAAAAATCAAACTCCCCACCAACTTCCTGTACGTCCTGATGTCAACAAGTGATGAAGAATCCTATGTAGAAAGCTTCATGTTCACTTACATTGGCTTAGACGTAGGCTTGCAGTTTGTCATCCTAAATGCTTTGAGAATCTCCCAAGCATACTTTTGATGCGAAATGAAGATTTTACTTAACTCTTGCCAGACCTCAATCCCCAAACAGAAATGCATAAGACCCAAGTTTGTCATCTCAAACTCATGGCTCAACATATCCATTGTCTTCTGGATCATCTCTTCATTGTCACCTGAAATGTTTAAGTCATCTACATACAAGACAACCAAAACAATCTTGCCATGACTTTTTAGAACATACAAGTTAGCATCAAAAGCACTTCTTATAAACCCAATCTTTTTGAATAATTGGTCTATCCTATGATACCATGCCCTTGGGGCCTGTTTCAACCCGTACAATGCCTTCTTCAGCCTGCAAACTTTGTTTTTTGATCTGGGCATCTCAAAACCTGGTGGTTGAGCTACATATACCTCCTCCTTGAGATGTCCGTTTAGAAATGCTGATTTGACATCCATGTGAAAGACTGACCACTTTTCGAGAGCAGCCAAGGCAACTACCACCCTGATAGTTGTTATAGGAGCTGTGCGAGAAAAGGTTTCATCAAAGTCGAAACCCTCTACCTGTGCAAATCCCTGTGCAACCAACCTAGCTTTGTATTTTTCAAGTGAGCCATCAACCTTATACTTATCTTTCCAAACCCATTTGGTACCAATTACCTTTCTGTTTGGTGGTCGGTTAACTAGCTCCCAGGTGTTGTTCTTTATGATGCTGTCATACTCAGACTACATTGCGGATTTCCACTTTGGATTTGCTAAGGGTTCATCCAAGGTGGCTGGCTCCTTTACTGTTCCCATTATCTCAGCCACCATCAAGGCCATATTGATAATGAGATCAGATGCTCTTCTCTGCTCCTCTATTCTCCTTGATTTGCGTGGTCCATCTGTTGAAGATTCTGGCTTCTCAGGTACTGGATTACGCTCATCAAAGAGCTGTTGTGCCCACTTTGGAAGTGGCTTTCCTTGTGGTGTAGCAACAGGATGTTGTGATGTGTGAGAGTCTTCACCTCTGAAAACTCCTCCTCCTTGAGAGGAAATCTAACTGGTGGGTTGGGCTCATGGTGGACTATTTCTCTGGCTGATGATAGAGTGGACGGACCTCCTTCCTCCACTGAGTGTGGCTGTTTTGCAAATACCACATCTCGGCTAGCCACAATCTTCTTTGCCTCTGTATCATAGAGCCGATATGCCTTTGACTCTTGACTATATCCAAGAAAGATACACTTCTTGCTTTTGGAATCTAGCTTGGTCTTGGATGCATCTGGAATATGCACATAACATTCACAGCCAAATGTTCTGAAATGAGAAACTGAAGGTTTCTTACCAGAGTAGGCCTCTTGAGGTGTAACATCCTTAAGTGCCTTTGTGTAGCTCCGATTGAGGACATACACTGCTATGTTGACTACTTCAGTCCAAAATGTATTGGGCAAACCCTTTGCCTCCTTTAACATGCATCGAGTCATCTCCATGATAGTTTGATTGCGGCGTTCTACAACACCATTTTGCTGAGCTGTGTGAGCAATGGTGAATTGGCGCTTAATGCCATTCTCCTTGCAATAGTTGTCAAATTTTGTTGTTTGAGAGGAATTCTCCTCCTCGATCTACGAAACTTCTTCACCTTCTTTCCTGCCTCATTTTCCACAAGCTTATGCCACTGTTTGAACTTGCCAAAAGCTTCAGCCTTATCCCGAAGGAAATAAACCCACATCTTCCTACTGTAATCATGGACTAACAGCATAAAGTAAGAAGATCCCCCTAATGTAGTAGTAGACATTTTACCACAAAGATCAACATGTACCAGCTCTAGAGGAGTCTTTGCCCGATTGCTACTATCCTATATGGAAATGCCTTGCATTGAAATGCCTTGCGTTGTTGCTTGCCCATCATACAAGCTTCACATGGTTCCTGCAATTCTAAAAATGTAGGCAAATTAACTACCATACCCTTTTTTTGCATCTCCTTTAGCACGGCAAATCCAATGTGACCAAATCGCTCATGCCAAAGCTTGCTTTCTTGTGCTCTTATCTGCAGACATTGTAAAGGCACTTAGCTCATAGAGATTGTTGCGCCAAGTATATAGTATCATTAGCCAATGGCTATGAGTAAAGATGAGTGGGATACCAACTTAAATCTTTATCCCAACTTGGTTTACCACAGTATCCCACTCATCTTTACTCATAGCCATTGGCGAATAATACTATATACTTATGAGAACTTGGGACTTGAGGCAATTTAAGTTTCTTAACCAAGTTATAATTTGAAAAGTTGTGTGGTCGTATCATCTAGAGGATTCTAACTTTTTGATCTTTAATATTTCCATGCACTTGAACCAAATCATGTGGTCCAAATGATATTTCCCATATAATAATGCTTTTCATCAGAATGACAAACCTGGGACCGATTTATATTTAGGAGAATCCTTAAGTGTCAACACTTGAATAGTGTGCAGCATTGATTTTCCTTTAGATTTATCATTACTATTCCTAGTAAGCTTTTATCCTTGGGACTTAGGACAATGTTTTTTATCATGTCTCGGCTCAAGACAAGAGAAACAAAGTTTTTCTTTAACCGCTCTCTCAAAATATTACTTTTTTAGAAACTTACTAGGATTAAAAAAATCCTTTATTTTTTGAGAGCCAAAATTTTCTCCATGAGGTTTATATGAAAAAAAAATATCTTTTTCTTTACGACAATTACCATTATTCATGGTAACATCAAATTTTTTTGCAAATCTTATAGCCTCATCTAAGTTTTTTAGCTCTTTGAAGCGAACTTCCTCTTGTACTCCCTTTTCAGGCGGCCTAATGAAGCCTCTTACTTTTTGAAAACTGTCTATTCCCTTAAGCTTTAAGCTAATTTCTCTATAGCAAGCTATATATTGAGTGAGTGTTGCATGAGATCAATACAAGGATGCAACAAAAAAGACACTTAGGGCTCTTGAAAAGAGTTCCAAGTTGTAGATGAATGTGGGAGAGGGCTTGACAATAATCCCACATGGGAACTTTTGGGAGTTCTAGAATTTTTGTATAAAAGGTGGCCCATTTGAGAGCTAGAGGACTCTTTGGTCATTTGGTTGAGAGGCTCATAGAGAGAGCTTGCTCCATAGCTCCTTCTCAAGTGCTCTCCCAAGGCTCTCCATCTCCATTCATGCTTCAATCTTGTACTCTCTATTCTCTACATTTTCAATGATACGAGGTTATGGTCTACACACTTGCTAATCTAGATTTCTTAATGATGTTTTGATGCTAAAATCTGATTTGTAGAGTGCATGTGATGAAGCTTGTGCATGAAATGATGTGTAGTTGAGGCTTGTGTGATAGCTCTTTGCATGTTAGATTCTTTCATAAGTTGCATTTTTATGCTTAAGTGTAGCCTAATCTTGATGCTTTGATTATGTTAGATTGATTGCTTGAGTGTTGAAGAAGGATTGAGTAGGACTAGAAGTCATTAGTATGTGGTTAACTCATCTTCTCCCATTCGGGATAGCCTCTATGCGCTAACCGGGTTGCATTCACGGATTGACAAAGTGTGTGGGTTGGAGTGTAGCCTCCGCTATGCTATGATGTCCCAAACAATGGCGCCGCTGCCGGGGAACGCACACCTAAGTTAGTGAAGGGTATTAACCATTACTTCTTACTAAGTGCTCCATTGATGGATTAGGGTAGATTAGAGTAGAGTTTGCAAGGGCATTGAGTGTGTGATCTCAAGGGCGCCTTGTGTGTTTTCGTTTTTTTTTATTAGAAGCAAAAAAAAAAAATTTAAAACCCCATTGCGATAGAGTAATCCCGCCATTAAGTAGGTTCAAGTGATTTCTGTTTTTGTATTTTCCGACGTAGGGGCTGTAGGAGGTGTGTCATTGGAGGCGCAGCAAAGAAAAATAAATAGATATATATATATATATATATATATATATATCTATTTATTCATATATATATACCTTGTAGAGGTTGGGCGGCCGGTGTAGTTGAGGAGGAAATATACATTGGAGGCGGCTTAAAAAATATATATATATATATATATATATACATTGGAGAGGCTGTGGGCGGCCAGCGTTGCTGTAGGGCAACCGCAGAAAAAAAAAACTGGCCACAAGCGAAAAAAAAAGAGGCTGTGGGCGGCCAGTTGGAAGAAGGTGAAGGTATTGTGAGAAGCGCTGTGGAGGGAACGTCTAAATAGAAGCAGCTAATATATATATATATATATATATATATATATATATTTACGTTGACATTTTAGCTTGCAGAGGCGCTGAGGGAGACGTCTGTAGGTGACGTGGCAGCAGAAGCGGTGTGGCGCTTGAGGGAGCTGGAGGCGGCTGGCAGTGCAGCTCGCGAAGGGAGAGAAGACCTGCATGAAGAAGAGCTTGGTGCTGCTGTGGCCAACGCAGGCAGCTGACAGAAGCAAGCAAAGGCAGCTGAAAAATTTTTAAAAAAAATAACCCTCAAGCTTTGAGGAACTGAAAGCGCAAACACCTTAGGTGTCCGATGTCTGGGCAGCGGGCTGCATCCAACCCTCAAGCTACTCTCGCCTCGCTTCTCTCCAAGAGGGAAAAGCTGCAGGAGGAGCTCCGTCAGGTCGAAAAGCAGGCAGTGTAGGCGGCGCCACAGCTTAAAGCAAAGAAGCGGCCGGCTGTAGCGGTGGTGGCCGTTGAAGAAGGCCAGAAGGCGAGGAAGGCCGGCAGCTGCTAAGCCCAGCTGTGAGGCGATTGGCAGCCCAGGCGGCTACTGAGAAGCGAAGCAGCGGTCGCGAAGGTGAGAAGGCGCTGAAGGGCTGCGTAGAACAAAGCGGTGGCTGTGAAGGAGTTGGCGAAGGTGAGAAGGCACGTGAAGGGCATTGAAGGCGGTGGCTGCAGCTATAGTTGAGGAGGAGCCAGCTGGCTTTGAAGGTGGCAGAGAAAACGCAAGGAAGAACGTGAACGCGGCCAGCAAATCCGCAGAGAAAGCGGTGGAGCGTGGAGGATAAGGTAGGTGCATTTTTCTTTTTTTTTTTTTTTAATTTTTCATGTTTTTTTGTATTTTTAAATAAAAATAATAATAATAAATATAAAAAACAACCAAAAAATATTTTTTTAAAAAAAAGAGATAAAAAAAAGAAAAAAAAGAAGAAAAAAAATATTAAATTTTTAAAAAAAAGGAAAAAAGAAAAAGAAAAAGAAGAAAAACAATTTTTAGTTTTGGTAGTTTGAATCCATTTTTTAAAATTTCTATAAAATTTTGCATAAGTAAAGTAGCGTGTATTTTTTATTTTTATTTTTGTAATTGCGTGCATAATTAGTAGATTTATATTTTTTGTAATTAGGCACGAAATTTATTAGTTTTAAAAAAAACCAAACAAACAAACAAACCAACCAAAAAAAACAACAACAACAAAAGGAGAAAAAAACAAAAGAAAACAAAAGAAAATTTAAAAAAAATTCTATAAATTAAGTGTTTTTTAGGAGTCTATTTTTTGCATATTTTGTAATTCTTCATTTTTTTAATTTTTTGCATAATTAGTGTAACCTGCATTTTTTAATTTTTGTAACTTTGTGTATAATTAGTATTTTTTTAGTGTGATTCATAATTTTTGTGTAAATTAAAAAAAAAGTAAAAACATAAAAATCATAAAATATTTTAAAAAAATCATTTAAAAATAATAATTAAAAAAAATAGGATAGATAGTTACGTCACACATACTCATTTTAGTTGCATTTAGTGATTAGGTAGGTTAAATATATATATATATATATATATATATAAATTAAAAAAACAAAAACAAAAACAAACAAAAACAAAAACAAAACAAAACAAAACAAAACAAAAACACATAAAAAACCAAAAAAATTTGACCTTATGCACTTGCGGTTGGGACGTCTTGTAGATTCTGCCATACGGCCTAGGGCACCTTCTAGAGTACCTACGCAGGAAAGTGGGACCCAATCGGTAGGAAATTTGGCAGATATTGCTGAAACCCTTTCTGAATCCCAATCCGATACCCTTTCCTCTAGAACAACTAGTTCATTGTCCATGGACAATCTAGGGCCGACAAATAGTCATCCCGTAGCCCCAAATAGGACACCCGCAAGATCTTTTAATCCATTTGAAGCCGACACCATGGGGTTAACACTCAATGTGAGACTCCAATATGTCTACACGAATGCTCAAGGAGCTGAGATCTTTAGGGATCCACAACAACGGTATCTTGTTAAGATCGCAGACATTTTCTCAGAACTTGATAGAGCACCTCTAGTCAATGACCAGGGTAACATGTACATGGGTGGAGATGGTGTTTGCTACGAAGTCACCTACCATCCAGAAAATGTAGACAAATTAGGGGAGCTCTCTAAAACTGAGTTCTTAGAATTATCAAAACTTTCCAGAGCAAGGGAGTCTAGAGATGACTGGCTCATTGAGCCGGACATGCCTGGACCATCCAATGCCCAGTCCTCAAAGCCATCCATAGATGATTTACTTCTTGTAGATCTAAATTTGGAAAGGGATAGGAAAGGCAAGAGCAAAATGGATCAGGGGGCTGAAAGCCAATGGGAGTTTGTACGACAAATTCCAGTGACAAAGGTCTTACAAGATGACCCACTTCAAGTGGTCTATAAGGACTCGTTAGAGGGATATTATGCCACAACTAAATTGCCGGAGCTAGATCTTCCTCTAGCTCATGTGGTGGTAGTTGAGAAGCTTGCAGGACACATGAACAGAATAGTTGATAAATGGGCCAATGAATACCAAACCCTAGATTGGAAAGAGATTCGGGAACTCACGTGGAAAGGACAACCATTATTTATGGAAATGTTCTCAACAAATACAGCCAAACCGGGGGAGACAGCCTTTCTTGGAGAAACTATTGCTCCTCCCCTATGAGAGTTCACTAGAGAGGGACCTTCAACATCCAAGTGGACCACTGCTAGTAGCCCAACTCTAGCACCAAGATATCGTCCTACACCAAATGTGCGACCACCTGTCACACCACAACAACATCTTTCTCACTATAACAATCGGAGGGTAGGGGAGCCAACTCGGCCTCCCATTAATGCACCTCCTGAAATGCGGGTGACAAGATCTTTGTAGGGGTTTGGTGAGGCTGGTAATAGGGGACCCACACCAATTTTGGAAACATGTGGACCATCTTTCCAAAGAGAGGAACAATTCCCACTGAGAGTGAGAGGCCGTAGGCCCTATGATGAGTATTAAAGACAAGTAAGGCCATCAACTCTTCAGAAACTGGTAAAGAAGTATGAAGGGTCGGGAGATCCATACGACCATGTAGCAGCATTTAGGCAAGCAGTTCGAGCTGAGCAAGTGGCTGATAAGCATACTCAAATTGAAGGATTTGGACTCACTCTTGAGGGAAAAGCCCTGGCTCTTGGTTTCAGGCATTAGAGGCTTCAGACAAATCTTCTTTACGAGTTTTGGAAGAGAGATTCATTGCTGCTTTTTCCTTGATGGGAATTCAACATGACACGGTAGCACACATCTACTCTTTCAAGCAAGGCGAGAATGAGAGTGTTAGAGACTGTGTAAATAGAATGAAGTAGTACATTAATCGTTGCCTAGAAGATGAGAAGCCCGCCCAAAGTCGATTAATTTCTCTCTTCTTAAAAGGACTCAAAAATTCAACACTGCATACACATCTCTATGCGAAGAAGCATACAAATTTCAATGAGTGTTGCCATGATGCTATGGATTTCACCGATAACTTCAAATTCCAAGATGGTTCTGGCCCAGAGGTGAAACCTAGAGATCAGTGGGGTGATGACCAAAGTTCAGGGTCTAGCGCGCTAGTAAATCCAGACCAGATAGCTAACCTAGTACTAAGAAGATTGGGACAGACCTATCGTCCACCCTTGCAGCCACAACAACAGCAGCAGAGAATGAGGAGTGTACTTCCTACAGGTCCTCATCTTTGTGGAGCATGTGGCGGTAACCATAAAACAGAGGATTGTAACACCTTTTCTCCTCTAGTCACAAACCAACCCATAAAAAAATGGTGCCAAGCCTGTGCTTGGAACTTTACCCATACCACACAGGAATGTACTCGCATTGCGAGAATGAGATAGGAACGTGAGCAGCCAAGGGGTGGAGTGGCTCCACAAATGTATCAACAGTATACTAATTTTGAACGTAAGCCACCGATGGCACAAGAGCAAGCACGACCTGTTCTTGGTGCTCAACCTCCTGCTCCTGGGACTGCTCCTGTGAGGGTTGTTGACTACAACAATTCAAATATGTGTAGAGACTTGGTAAACCCAGGCTATGTGGAGGAGGAATATGCATCATATTCATCCAAAGAAAATATCTTTGAAAGCCCCGCATACCCAAACCAAGCACTGGAGACTCAACCAGGGGAACAAAACTCTTTAATGTTGCTAGGCGGCTACCAACCTAGGACTCCAGGCCCCTCAGGTCAATGGCAGCCAAGGAAACTAGAGGCCTAACCAATGGGCCCCTGTTATGAGTGCGGAGAACCCCATTGGGCTCGTGATTGTCCACATCGCTCAAGGCAAGCATCTCGATCCAATACAACAGTACAACAGTTTCCACCAATTGAAAGATATTGTCTAGGGTGTTGTGTAGAACACTTCCCAAAAGATTGTCTGCTGAAACCACATGAGGAAGGCGCCTCTCAACCAAAGGTCTCACTCAACCTTGTAGGGGCAGTTCCATCACCACCTTCATCTGAGAATGAGGATGTCGTGCCACTTAGAGTCATGACTAGATCACAGACACGAAATGCCGAAATACAAACTGATGAGACACCTCGAACTAGGGATGCAAAGACAAATCTAGTGGACAAGACCCTACAGTCCAATAGAAAAAAGACCACTAGGAGGAAGAAGAACCGAAACAAGCAAACTAAAAGTACATCCACTAGTTCTCAAGAAGCCTCTAAACAAAACATGAGGGATCAAACTTTTACATCCCAAGAAGTGCATGAGGAACATCAACCTCAACCTGAGCCTAGTGCTAAACAAAATGAGGCTAGTACGACTGAGGATAGTTCTGGGGGTTCTGTTTTTGTGGATAAAGTGAATGAGACTCTAGAGGCCATCATTGATGCTCATAGAAGTCGCATTGCAGCTTTATCTGAGCTACCCAAGAAGCTTCAAGAATACCCAAACCCTCGTGAGAAGAAGATCAATCTAGCTGTACATCAGCAACTCATTAGGGAAGCTCAGTCAATACTTGAGGGACCACCACCACCTATTCCTCGGGGCCCAACCTCTCTTAAGCCAACATTAGAAACCATACCAGAAGTGTCATCGAGTCGGGAAATGAAAAGTGAGCTCATTTCACAAGCTCATAGCGAAAGGTCTGCACCAATTGACACCCAATTGAAAGGGGGTAATCTGCCAAAACCTAGCCTTGTCTTCCCATGCAATGATGAAGTTATTGATGCTAATGAGGACATGGCAAATGAGATGTGGGCCGTAGTTCATAAGAAAGTTAATGAGAACATGTCTTCTATTAGTTCGCCTCCATTCTCTGAGGTGGATTTTACCAGAGGCACGAAAAACAACTTTGGACGCCCAAGCATCCAGGAGGAAGTTCAAACAATTGTTTCTCCTAGAAGTAAGCAGACAATGAAAACCTTACCATCATATCTGGGAGAATATGAGAACTGTTCTCAAACCTTGAGGATACCCTCCATGCATAAAAGGTTGACAAAGGAGAAGGATATGAGTATGGTGCAAGCTATTTTGTCAGCACCAGTGACTTGTACCTTACCTTTGCTTGATTTGATAAAAATTCGACCTGAGTTGTGGAATGATATTGCCACATGTTTGTCAGAGCAGGTATTGCTGCAAAAGGGTCACCATGAGTGTACTATACACCCCGAGACAAAGCATGTAATGCCAGTTCCTATCAACAAAGTAGGAAAATTTTGTGAGGACGATCAGGGAAATGCTACACTCCCATTAGAAGTGCGAAAAGTAGCTTCAACTGCAATACTTGATAGTGGTGCAGGAGTGGGCATTGTGACAAGGTCCATTTGGGAAAAGTGGAGCAAACCAGCTATTAGGAGTACCAGGATGCGCTTGCAGCTAGCAGATGGAAGCTTAAAACATCCCCTTGGGCTGCTTGAGAACATATTGGTCACCACATGTGGGATTGAATATGAGCACACCTTTGCAGTAGTGGATTTTGGAAAACATCCAAACTATGAAGTGATATTGGGTAGACCATTCATGCGACAATTTCAAATGATTCAAGATTGGGGATACAATTATTTGTACCTCCGACGACATGATTCTGTCATCACAAGGGTCAACCTAAGGAATCATTCATATCGTGATGTAACAAGGTCTCCAATAGATGAGTTTGATTCTGCTTCATCTGAGGGCTCAAGAGTTACATTATCAGATGGGCGAGAAGATCTGTGGATGTGTGGAGCCTCATGTAGGGATTTCAACACTGAGAGACTTAAGGGTAATCGAAGTGTATCAGACGAGGCATACATTCCACAACCCTTCCCTGAGCATTTAATTGATCCATTAGAATGGAGTCATGTCCTTGCAACATTATCGACATGTGCTTTACCGAAGCCAATTCAATTTTGTGACTCAGATGGATATGATATTATTCCTATACGAATGGTACAACCACGTGACCTTCTAGATGATTTGTACTATAGGAAGGCATCCACAACAGCACTGCAAGTAGAGGAAGTCTAATCCACGAGTGTTATCATGTAAAAAGGGTGGTGTGTCTACCATACACAACCCACTCTCAAAATATGCTCTTGAAGCTCCAAAACAAATGATGTGGATAATTGATGAGTACTCAAGTGAGGGCCATGGCTGGCATGTTCCAACTACTCTAGTTGCTGCTCAAAGAAGGCCAGGCAAGAAGAAATTATCAATGTGGCTACCCAAAGATGCGTACAAACTTGTACCATCTAGTCCAGTTGCTAAGCCTCTTAAGAAGCACATCATTTCCAATCCTAAACCTCAGATTGTTACTCGATGGGTCCCAAAACATGTTCTTAAAGCACAAGGCTATTATGAGGGTGCAACAGCAATTTGGCTTCCAAAATGCCATGCTTTGCTAGGGGTAAAAGAGTGTTTCAGAAAGATTCCAAAAGCCACCCTTGATTTTCCATATCAGTGGGTGCAAAAGAAATCAACACAAACTATTCAAGATAGGATAGGTGGCTGTGATAGCACCTACAAATCTACTTGTGTTGATCTTCCTAAAACATGTATTGAAACACCGGTTGTCCCGATTTCTCCTTATTACCCAATACCACCCTCAAATGGTGTACCTAAGACACAACCAACTTCACATGAGTCTCATTTAAGCATAGATTCTAGCATTTCAATGCCTAAATCCTCTTATCTTGCTCAAATTCCAAGACAATTGATAAAATTCCCACCCAAGAAGGACATACCTAAAACCAAAGATAAGGCATTAACACTACAATTGAAGCTCTTTGGTAGATCAATGTTTGCATAGAGTGGTTCCTTATGCCTTTAGAGGATTATGTTCTTTTTGAGATAATTTCCACCACCAGGGCAAGGGTAAGCTCAGCGACTCAACAATAAGATCGACAAGCCAGGGCACTTTTCTCCCACTGGGTTTTTTCCCTCGGCTATATTCGGTGATTGGCACCAATAGCAAATTTTATTATTTTCTTTTCTTTTCTTGTTTGTTAATAAAAATTTTACAGAGATCTCTGCTTTAAAAAAAAGAGCATCAAACACGCCCCAATAGTCCACCTACCGTGCACACAAATTAGGAAGGGGGGAGACATGCTACGCCTACAAAGATCAAGGAGGAGCAATCTGCACAAAATCAGCAATGCATCAATGCAAACGAACAACATCAACGGGCACTACAACATGTGTATTCAAATCTTAATCGTTAAGTGCTCTTATCTTTCGAATATATGGTTTGCATGTTCGCACAATGTTGGCTGCTTAAAGTTTTTGATTAGTTGTTAAAATATGGTGAGTGAATTCTAGACTCTTAGAAGACTTAGTAAAAGATATTTCTATCTAAAGACAGTGTAGGATATATACCAAGGGAGTATGCCAAGTTCTTATGCTTTCAAGGTATATTAGTTATCCCTAGTGGTAGCTACCTCTTAGATATGAGCTAGGTGCTAGGAGTAATAAAAATTTATAAAAAATTATACCCTAAAAAAATATATACAAAGCAAATTGAGACATGACGTATCTACAGCCCCATGAGGAATGCTTGGTAGGACCTGGGGTTGTCTTAGCACCTTGGGGCCGATGCCTTGGTTTCCATGGGGTGAACACTGATGTCTAAAAGCTTCAGAAAAAGACCTTTGAGGAATCTATCGCCTTGATAGATGTTGGTAGGACTCTGGGGTACACTATGGGCCCTCGAGACTGATGCCCTCATCTTCAAGGGGTACTCCTTATGTCATAAAAGAAAGAAAAAGGGTCTGTCACCCTTGAGATACTTAGCGGTCTTTAGATTCTCTTGGCGGAGGTCTCTTGGCCATTGCTTGGGTCTCTTTGGGATGGAACCTTAATCTTTATCACCTTCTACACACACATCAAAAAAAAAAAAGTTCCAATCACCTTTGCTCATATTTAGGAGTAGGTTTGCCACTTAGGAATAACTTACATACTTGTAGGACATTGAGACTGTGGTCATAACCGGCGGTGTACAAAGCACACTTGCCTTTGCATAGCACTATCTACCACTTAAGTCTCACTTTGACTAGTCTTTACTCACCTATTTTAGTACTCATTAAAACTTTAATCAGCCTTGCACTTGTATGCTCACGTGTGAAATTATCATTGCTGGTTTTTCTTTTCTTTTCTTTTTTTCAATAAAAGACTTTACTTGTATCCATTGTTTTTTTGTTGCAGCTCTTGCTACTACCGCGCTCGAGGACGTGCGCAAAATAGGAAGGGGGGAGTGTTGCATGACGAATGAAGATCAATACAAGGATGCAACAAAAAAGACACTTAGGGCTCTTGAAAAGAGTTCCAAGTTGTAGATGAATGTGGGAGAGGGCTTGACAATAATCCCACATGGGAACTTTTGGGAGTTCTAGAATTTTTGTATAAAAGGTGGCCCATTTGAGAGCTAGAGGACTCTTTGGTCATTTGGTTGAGAGGCTCATAGAGAGAGCTTGCTCCATAGCTCCTTCTCAAGTGCTCTCCCAAGGCTCTCCATCTCCATTCATGCTTCAATCTTGTACTCTCTATTCTCTACATTTTCAATGATACGAGGTTATGGTCTACACACTTGCTAATCTAGATTTCTTAATGATGTTTTGATGCTAAAATCTGATTTGTAGAGTGCATGTGATGAAGCTTGTGCATGAAATGATGTGTAGTTGAGGCTTGTGTGATAGCTCTTTGCATGTTAGATTCTTTGCATAAGTTACACTTTTATGCTTAAGTGTAGCCTAATCTTGATGCTTTGATTATGTTAGATTGATTGCTTGAGTGTTGAAGAAGGATTGAGTAGGACTAGAAGTCATTAGTATGTGGTTAACTCATCTTCTCCCATTCGGGATAGCCTCTATGCGCTAACCGGGTTGCATTCACGGATTGACAAAGTGTGTGGGTTGGAGTGTAGCCTCCGCTATGCTATGATGTCCCAAACAGTGAGATTTAAATTCCTTTGTTCCATAGAACATTTATCTTACTCCTCCCAATTTCAGTCTTCTTCATTTTTAGAAAGATATTCCTTTAAGAATAATTCTTGGAATGAATCCCAAGAATCGAGTACTTTCCTAGCTTCCGCTAAGCTCATCCAACCACTGATAAGCTTTGCCTTGTAAGGATAGGATAGCTGTTAAACCCATTTTGGATTAACAAATATGATTCTCCATTTAAGGACATTAATAAGTGTCATGCAAAGGCACTATAAAAGTTATACATTATGAGATATTGGCCACCCAAGGCCTTAGTTAGTAAGTTTTGAGTGCCCAAGTGTGAATAAGGGCCAATTGTATATAAGGCATTTTCTCATAAATGAATGGACACAATCCCCCTTTGTGCTATGAGAGTTCTTGCTTTTGCTTCTTGAGAGAGAGATTTAGAGACAGTTCTCTAGCACATGTGCCTTCTCTATACTTGTATGCTTGTATGCTTCTGTTGTGGAGAAGAGAGTGATTACCTTGTGTGGTGGTGTGAGCAACTCTACGGTGATAGCGTGGAGGTGGAGCTTGGAGGATTGGAGCTTCTCAAGTGAGCTTAGAGACCTCAAGGAACACGAGCTCGAAGCATTGGTAAGTTCCCTATGACAGTTGTGTTCTATTTCTTCTTCTGAAGGTGAATGCATTGAGTTCCTTCTTCTTGGACGTATGGTAGCCCATAACATTTTTTGCGTCGTTGTTACTAGGGAAACACCTTTGTTTCTTCCATCCTCTTTGTGTTTCAGCTCCCATTACATAAGTTTCATCATTGCCTTTGCATTCTAGTAGTGCATTGTGTATGGAATGAATGGATCAGGTTTGAGTGGAAGTGAAAGTTTGTGAGAAATTGGTTGTTTTTGTTGTGTGGGTGTGTATTGGAGTGACCTTAGAGGAAATATCCATTGTTTTTTCCTTTCAATTTTGATATTTGTATCACCAAAATCGTGAACGTAAACGAGTAGGGTGCTACTCTATTTTTGTTCTTTGAAAAAATCCGTAAAAATCACAAAAATAAGGAGCCATTGGTTGTGTTTTGAACTCATATTACATTCTTTATGCCTAGCACAATCATTTTGGAAGCATTTGGATAGGTAATTTGCAACCAAACTCCTTTCTGTCAACGTAAAAATTTTACATGTGAAACTATAGGAAAACAGTTCATGACGTGAACTACTTCTTGCTATCTCGCAGCGTGAACTGCTCTTGAAATTAGTGCCACAATTAGCACTGCAATTCACGGGATTACCTTGCTAAAAATAGGTCGTCTTATCCTGACATCTCTAACACCATGGGTCTGACAAAATTGTAATCCGTGAACTAGCAAAAAATGCTTCACGATGTGAAACACTAAATAGTTCACGACGTGAATGATTTACAACATCTCATGGCATGAACTACATAGGAACTCACGACGTAAATGGTTTTCGTTTCACGACATGAACTATTTCTATAGTTTCACAATTTAACCAGATCTAGTTCACGAACCTGGTATCGTCAGATCAAGGTTAGAGAAGTGCTTGAGACCAGTAAAATTAGAACAAGGTAATCCTGATTTTTGAGTCTGAAGTAAATATTGGAGCACGTGAAAGTATAAAAATTAGTTCACGGCATGAATGGTTTACCATTTCATGACGTGAACAATTCTCTGACTTCTCACATCGTGAACTGTTATCAGTAGTCATCTTACGGCCTCAAAAAATAAATCGATAGTACCTTACAAAAATTCAATTGGGGTAGCAAATTAGCTTATCAAATCATCCTTCACACCCTTGAGGTCTGGAAAGCTCATCAAAGAGATGACCTCACTCTCAAGACGATGACAGTGCATCAAATCACCCAAGATCTTCCTATCAAAAGAGTTGGTTGAGGCCACTCAATGAGCACTCAATTGAGTGTCTTAAGGAATCTAACCACCGTCGAGACAAGTAGTGAAGAATACATGGAAGAAGAGCTACGATTCTTTGGGTTTGGGGAAGAGGAGAAACCGTCCTCCCCTACAAGATCTAGTGGTTTCATTGATATACCCCGGGGATTGTTTGGTCTCCAAACTAGCAAACGATAAGGAAGCACAATTTGTGGGCACGAGTTCGTCAACCAGTGCTGGACTTGGTCCAAGGCAAGAGTTACCAACCCAACCTTCAATTTCTAGGCTGTCTAACACTAGCACCCCTAGAATGAGAAGAGACTTGGAAAGCGCAACTAAGGTAGGTTAAGTCTTCTTCCCAACCTCAGAGGAAGTAGAATTAGATTTGAAAAGGATTGAAGTAAAACGACAGCTGGAATTCAGCTTAAGGAAACAAGAGCTCGATACTCGAAGGGCTAGGGTCGAACAAAAGGAGATGGGAAATGTGAACCTATTTCAATCATGTGGCAAAGATCCAGAAATGGTTATGGGTAGGAGTGAGGGAGAAATTCCAAACTTAGAGCCCATTAATAAAGAGCCAAGAACAGAGGAAGGGTTCATGACCCAGGATGAAGGGGATAATCTATCGAGGAAAACTGGTGAAGTAAAGGACCGCCTATACACCAAGAAGAACATCAAGCAAATGATCAATCATCCCACGTTCTTACAAGACATGGAGCTCTTGATTCTACAAACACGTACGGAGGCTGCTAATGATGAGCCAATTTAGAATGAAGTAGCCGGACCGACCTATAGACCAGAAATTTCCAAAAGAGCCAATGTTGGTAGAGGACGAGGTCTAGGTAGGGGGGGAGTAGCTCCTCAAAGACCAAGGGCCAATTGTAGATCTTAATGCGGCCACAAGGATAGATTTGTTGAATATGGTTGTGAAAATGGGCCGAGGAATGGTCAAGGAACTAGGCACTGCTCTAGAATCCATACCATCCCAAATGAAGCCACACATCATTTCAAAGCTCATACAAAAGTTCTCAGGGGAGGATGGGGACCTGATCGAGCATGTGAAGATCTTTGAGTCCACATGCAAAACTTGCGGGCCAGTAAGTGATGTAACCATGATCCATGCCTTCTCTGACCCTAGAAGGAAAATCTCATCAATGGTTTTGAACCCTCAAGCCAGAAGATAAGATCAAGTTCACTCGGCTCAAGAATGTGTTTGTGCCAACCTTTTCCCAAAGTGGCAACAGATGGAGACCAGTGGCACAGCTGCAAAACATCAAACAGAAAGAAATTGAGTTGATGCAGGATTACGTATCCTGCATAAGCACTTGAATTCAAGATGCGCACTATGGGAGAGGCTAACTAATAATCAGTTATTGCCATGCTTTCGGAGAGGAGTCTGGGACCACAAAATGCATGATTATCTAGTATTAGCCCGCCCGGCTACTTTGGATGCATGTTGTAAGCTCGCAATTGATTATGAAGATAATATGCTGGAATTGCCACAACCAAAAGATGTCAAAATATCTTCGGCAGCAACGACTTTGCGAGTTTCGAGTCACTAAGAAATAGGAACTTGGAGCAAGCAAGTTGGGCACATGACTGTGGACAAAACTTAGTAATGCCATACTAGATAAATTGAAGGTAAAGGATGGAAGAGAAACATCTGGGCATGGGCATACACATCTTTACCCTTTAGAGATTTGGTATGGTGTTCTATGTACAGATTGAATCACACTACCACTGAATGCCCACAGTTAAGAGAGCAAGGCCATTACTCTATTGTGTGCATTGTGTAAAATTAGGGAATCATGACACCTCCATGTGCAAGTATCCAAGGTTCCAAACCGTAGCATAGTTGCCAGCACCTAGAGCACCACTATCCTTTACCAGCACCTAGAGCACCACTGTCCTTTACCAGCACCACCCGTGCAAATCATTGCAGCTACAGAACAGCCAAACCCTTCCTATTTACCTAGGGGGATGTTTCAAGTACAGGACACTTCACCTCTACCGCCACATGTTCTACCACCACAACCACCAAAGGCTAAAATCAACCAAGTATTGATTGAGGATCCATCAGAGGATATGGAAATGGTGTGTGAAGTAGAAATCAATGGTGATTACTATGACGAAGCTACGGAGATTACACCAAAATTTTATGTCTTATAGAATAACACGCCAGTACCTATGTTTCAAACCACGGTACAGTGGAAAGGTAAAGACATAAACACAAATATGAGGAGAGGGCCACTACAATGTTTTGGTTATGGTGGACCACATCGAATCGCTGATGATAAAATATAAATGGGATGTGATAGGATGTGAATAGATGTGATAAGATGTAAATGAGATGCAATAGGATGTGAATGGATGTGATAAAATATAAATGGGATGTGATAGGATGTGAATAGATGTGATAAGATGTAAATGAGATGCAATAGGATGTGAATGGATGTGATAAGATGTGAATGAGATGCAATAGGATGTGAATGGATGTGATAAGATGTGAAAATGAATGTGGATGAGATGTGAAGTAAAATTAATGTGGATGAGATGTGAAGTAAATGGATGTGGATGTGAATGATGAGATGAGAATGATATGTGAAAGAGTGAGATGGGAAGTAAATGGATGTGGATGTGTATGTGAAAGAATGTGATGTGAATATATGTGGATGTGAAGTGATAGATGTGAATGTATGGATAGATGTGGATAGTCGTGCATATGAATGATTGGATGGATGTGGGTGAATGAGATATGATGGGGATGTGATGTAAAGTGGATGGAATGAATGAGATATGATGTGGACATGATGTAAGGTGGATAGAATGTATGTGATGGAATGGGGATACAACGAATGTGATGGACAGGTGGTGATCGTTCTAGTTGTCAATTATGCCATAGGTACATCGATGAAGGAATGATCAAAAACTAGAAATCAATCGGATATTTTGGAGGATTATGATCAGTGATACTATGATTTGATTAAAGGATTGTTTTAAAATTAAGTGAATCTATGAAATATGCAATTTCATATTGGGTGTGTAAGTGGTGTGACTATCCATGAAGCATCGGCTAGGGGGCCTGGGAACTCTTTTCCCTGGTACCCAGGACAAACATAACCAAATTCCTAAACAAATTCTATCACCACATTGGTTGGGCAGTTGGCTAACACATAGGATTGGATAGGCTAGACTGATGGATCCCTAAAATGAGACTTAATTCGGTTATGGTACGATAGATGAAGTAAATCCCGGACAGTCCTTGTTCTATGGAAAAGAATCAACGGATGTGCATCTCGATGAGGAAAAAAGCGTTGGTCTCTATGATCCAAGTGCAAGTCTTTTCCTTGATCTGACCATGTGACTTACGGGTTCGGTCGGATCAATTTGGTTAGTGATGACCTTGACTACGTTAGAATAAAAACATCCCATGGAGGAATCACACTTGCTTTCTTGGCGAGGAAGTTTTTCCGAGTTCGATTTTGGAAGAACCGAGGGATTAGTCTCCTGTCCGGATATCCGTGGGCGAGGCCCCGAGTGAGAGGCTCTGTCTCGTACAAGAAAGTGCTACTTCCACTGCTAAAACCCCCAAATTCGTTACGCAGAGGGGCAGGGATCTTTCATCCACTGACGATAGCAAAGTCAGGTTGATCTTGGAATTGCCCCCACCCACTAATTACAAAGGTGTGCAGAGATTTATGGGCCACGTTGGGTATTATCACCACTTTATAATATTTTATGATGAAATTTCCAGACCATTATATAAGCTACTCATTGTCTTTGAATGGACTGAAGAATGCCAGGAAGCATATGATAGATTGAAGAAAGCATTGGCATTGCACCGATTCTGAGATGTTATGGGCTACCACACCTCCAAGAAGGAACTCAATGTATTCACCTAAAGGATAAGCAATAGATCACAACTATCGTAGGACACTTACCAATGCTTTGAACTTGAGTCCCTTGAGTCCTCCAAGCTCACTTGTTAAGCTCCAAACCTCCAAGATCCACCTCCATGCTTTAACCGTAGAGTCGCTCGCACCGTCACATAAGGCAATCACTCTCTCTCACTCTCCCACACAAGCATGAATCATACAAGTATAGAAGAGGAACAATGCTAGAATGCTCTCTCTCTCTCTCTCTCTCTCTCTCTCTCTCTCTCTCTCTATCTCTCTCTCTCTCAAGACACAAGGAAGAGCTCTCTATAGCACAAAGGGAATTGTGTCTTTTCATTTATGAGAAAATGGCTTATATACATTTGGCCCTTATTCACACTTGGGCACCCAAAACTTACTTAACTAGGCCTTGGGTGGCCAATATCTCATAATGTATAACTTTTATAATGCCGTTTCATGACACTTATTAATGTTCTCAATTGGAGGATCATGTTTGTTAATCCAAAATGGGATTAACATCCCCCCTTCCTAATGTAGGTTATGTCCGCAGAACCTAATCGAGGTCTAAAGACCTAGTCATCACCGAACTCATGTCGGTAGAAATTTCTTCTTGATTGGGGCTTTCTGAGTGTGCGTTTAAACGCTGAGTGGGATCGCCAAAATCCTATGTCCACCATGTCTTCGAATGTTACATGCATGTAGTTCGAAATACATCTGAGGACGGTGGTAGTAGAGCATCATGCCGGATGGCCCTTGATTCATGTCGAACTTCAATTGGTCAGCTTCATAGCCATCATAGGGCTCCTTGGGTTGATCAATTAGCACCACCAGCAATTTAAAAATCTAGCACTAGCCACAATTGATGGGTCTAGAATTCTTCGCCATGCTTGTATCCATGTAAGCATTTGCTATCTTTGCTCCCATATGTCTGCAAATGTTGCTGGCATGAAGATTGGAAAGTTGTAGCAAACATGGGAGTCGCACCTTTTGGCTTCCTGAAACTCCAACAATGTCCATCTTCTCTTAACTGGCATGTATAAAGGGTCAACCCGCTGTGTTGGTGGTGCACACATATAGACCTCGCTGTACTTCGAAATTGTCAGGTACTCCTTCCGCCAGTCTGGTTGTATGCCAAAAATCTTCCAAGCAGTAAGCTAATCATGAAGGTAACGATCCTTATTTCCAACAGGTCAGCTAACTGGTGGTTTGCCAACTTTGCATAGAACAATCTTTGTCTGGGATTTACTTTATCTATCGAACTAAACAGAAATTGAGTCTCGATTTACGGATCCATCAGTCCAGCCTAACCCCATCTAGTCCCATGGGTTAGCCAACTGCCCAACCACTGTAGTGATGGGATCCAATTAGGAATTTGGTTAGGTTTTGTCCCGGGTACCAGGGAAAAGAGTTCCCAGGCCCCCTAGCCGGATGTTCATGCAAACATAAGACTAGTCACAAGACTAGTCCCAGGCTCCCTAGCCGGATGTTCATGCAAACATAAGACTAGTCACACCACTTACACACCCAATATGAAATCGCCTTTTTCTTAACATCAGCTAACAATCCTTTTTTTTAACATCAGCTATCTTTAAAACAATCCTTTAATGAAACCATTGTGTCACTGATCACAATCCTCAAAATCTTTGGTTGAATCCTTATTTCCAATCATTTCTTCATCGGCGTACTTATGGCATCATTGGCAACCAGAACGCTCACCCCCTGTTCACTCAGGGGTCTTTTCAATAGTTCCTAGCTCATAGTACCCGGCAATATAATCACTTATAAAAGTCAAGATGGAATCTTCGTTGAAGATCAGCAAGATCAACCAACAGATCCATATAAAAGAGCCATGGACTCATCCGTTGAGGACCAGCAAGGTCAATCAACCAGATCCATGCCCGGTTTAAGAAAACAACTCTTACTCCTTGTTCCAATATCTTCCACGATGCACGTGTGGGTATCTTCGGCGACCCAGAGCCCGAGCACCGTATGGTCAGCACCCTCTAGGATCCTTCGTAGGTCACCTAGCGCTTCACTCATAGGCCGCTTCCTTGGTCCCTCATCCACCATACCGGAAGCTCACCATTTAAATCGAACCAAGGCTGGTCAAGACCTCGGCCGACCTTGCTACGCGAGACGTCCTCCGTTGACTCTCCGCCGTCAGCTATTGCAACTTTATCAGGTAGGTCTCCACGACCACATACTCAAGACAATCGAAATGCTTCCCCAGCATCTTTGACATAAAATAGTCATTTGCAAATACAGTTTCAATAATGAACTCACATGTTTCCAGATTGTTCCACATCAATCCATATTACTTAATCCAATTCCAAATCATATGTGTATCCATTCTTGACCAGATACATCATTTTCCATCCCATCACATCAGATTCATTCACTTCACATAACATCCATTTCTATCTTTCTTAATTTACATTACGTCTGATCACTTCCATTTCTCATTACATCTCATTCGTTCAGATCTTATATTATTCATTCACATTCTGATTCACATGACATCTCATCTCATCCATTCGCTTATATCGACTTCATATCCATTCACTTTCATATTTGCATTCATTATTCCACATACACATCCACATTCATACATATTTGCATTCATTATTCCACATACACATCCACATTCATACATCTACATTCACATCTACATCCATTTTCACATCCACATCCACATCCAAATTCATACATCCATATCCACATCCACATTCCACATTCATACGTCCACATCCACATTCACATTCATACGTCCACATCCACATTCACATTCATACATCCATTCACATTCACATCCATACATCCATATCCACATTCCACATTCATACATCCATATCCACATTCCACATTCATACATCTACATCCACATTCACATACATCCACATTCTTACATCCATATCCACATTTACACATCCACATTCCTTATCTACATCCATATCCACATTCACACATCCACATTCACATTCACATACATCCATATCCACATTCACACATCCACATTCACGTTCATACATCCAAATCCACATTCCATATCTACATACATATCCACATTCACACATCCACATTCACATTCACATACATCCACATCCACATTCCATATCTACATCCATACATCCATTTCCACATACATCTTTCCTTTCACATACATACATCTACATCATTTCTTTCACATACATATAACTACGTCCATTCTTTCACATACATATATCTCCATCTATTCCTCGTTCATTTTCATCTCTCTGATTCGTTTCACATCTTCGTATCTATTTATAGAATACAAGAGAATTCTTATTTTTAATATAAGATTTCTTTACGCATCTATTTATGCATAAATTCCATTTTAAGGAGAATAACACTTTCGAAATAAAAATCAATCTTTTATGCATCTTCCTATGCATAAATTCATTTTAAATGAAAATGACACTTTTGAATTAAAATTCAATCTTTTATGCTTCTTCTTATGCATAAAATCAAAATTGATGAAAATAACTCTTTTGAACTAAAAATAGATTTCTTTATGCATCTTTCTATGTATAAAATCAAAATTGATGAGAATAACAGGTTTGGATTAAAATAAATTCTTTATGCATCTTTCCATGCATAAATCTAATTTAGTTGGAATTACACTTTTAGAATAAAATAATTTTTCTTATGCATCCTATTTATGCATAAAATCATTTATGATGAAAATCACACTTTTAATATAAAAAATATCTTTTATGCACCCATTTATGCATAAAAACCATCTATGATAAAAGTAACACTTTTATATATATAAAAATAATCTTTTATGCATACTTTTATGCATAAAAATCAAATATGATAAAAGTAACACTTTTATAATTAAAAAATAATCTTTTATACATACTTTTATGCATGAAAATCAAATATGATAAAAGTAACACTTTTATAATAAAAAATAATCTTTTATGCATACTTTTATGCATAAATCAAATATGATAAAAGTAACACTTTTATAATAAAAAAATAATCTTTTATGCATGAAAATCAAATATGATAAAAGTAACACTTTTATAATAAAAAATAATCTTTTATGCATACTTTTATGCATAAAAATCAAATATGATAAAAGTAACACTTTTATAATAAAAAATAATATTTTATGCATACTTTTATGCATGAAAATCAAATATGATAAAAGTAACACTTTTATAATTAAAAAATAATCTTTTATGCATGAAAATCAAATATGATAAAAGTAACACTTTAATAATAATAAAATAATCTTTTATGCATACTTTTATGCATGAAAATCAAATATGATAAAAGTAACACTTTTATAATAAAAAATAATCTTTCATGCATACTTTTATGCATAAAAATTAAATATGATAAAAGTAACACTTTTATAATAAAAAAATTATTTATGCATACTTTTATGCATAAAAATCAAATATGATAAAAGTAACACTTTTATAATAAAAATAATAATCTTTTATGCATACTTTTAATCGTTTCACGGCATGAACGTTTTTGAATTGGTTCATGGCATGAACCTTTGTGAACCAGTTCACGGCATGAACATTTTTGAATTGGTTCACGGAGTGAACGTTTTTGAATCATGAATGCATAAGATTGATACCTTTTCATTTTTTCTTCATGCACAAGCAGTCAAACATGCACATAATGAGTGAACGACACCCTACTTACCTTGTACCTATTGTGCAACCATTGGACACCCTTCTATTTTATTGCCACCCCACGAGAACCAAGGGGTCACCTGGCACTTTCGGGTATTTGTTGGATGCAATTGTTTTAGCTCTATGTGGGAGTTTTTAATTCTTCCTTCCACCCAACTAAACAATGTTGTTACTATGTCGTGGTGGAGGGCTGCTATCTGTGTCCCTTTGCTGAACTTCTTTGTTTCTACCTTTAGGTTCTCTATTCAGTTCTGTGAGGACTGTAGTGGCTACTGTCATTGCTTTGGCAATTCCCAACCCATTTTGCTGAGTTGTCTTTTTCCTCCACACAAAGGTTGGCGAGGTTCCTGCTTTGGTTGGGAGTTGATGATGTATGCTTTTACTACTCTCTCTTTTATGACTTGAACTACTTGTGGGAGTTGATGATGTATGCTTTTACTACTCTCTCTTTTATGATTTGAACTACTTGTGGTGTTGGCCAATGAGTGGGGTTTGGGTACCCATATTGCCGTATTGCCTTGGTAGTATCCTTGTGCTCGCAGTAAGTCTTTTCAGACCCATTGCTTATGAAACCCTTGAGGTCTATTGGGATGCTTGGAGTCTTGCCAATCTGTTTGTGTCAGCAAGGTCTAACTTTTGATTTTTTGCAGATTCACCTTGTGGTCCCCATATTATTCATGGTGTCCTTCTTATGAGGTTGGTTTTTGAGTTGAATCTTGGGCACACCCACTTCTGTGTACCCTTAGATTTTGGGTATTGTTTGTGCGAACTTCGTGGGATTGATGCTTGTTCTATTTTATGAGGTGTTGCCACTGTATTCGGTGTTGTTTGTTCATCATTCATGATTTGTTTCCCTCTGTTTGTCAAGCTCCATATAAGGGTATGGCCATGACCTTGTCGCCCTCGCTAAGCAACATTGTGCTCTCTTCCCATTGGATATTGCATTTGCTGGCGCACATCCAGGATCGTCCTAGAATCATTTCCTCTTCCATGGAACCTGCAAGCGCATGACAAACACCTTCCTGACCAAGGAGTTATTTCTAATGGAAATGTTAACACTTCAAAATCCCTCAACTCTCGTAGTTAGTAAGTGAACACTATGTACTTGCGCATCAGTGGGTTCAAGGCATGGTCTATCTAATGCTACCTAGGTACAAGATCAAGTTATGACTTAACCACGTATCTATTAATACAATGCTCATTTGCATGGCCTTTAGCTGTAGTAAGTCCCACCTTGAGTCATGTTGGCTCAATGTTTAGTTCCTCTCTTCGTCCAAGAGATTCACGGAAGCCATGTTGATGGGTGGTTGTAGGATCAAGGTGCCTAATTTTGTCCACTCATCCACTCTGTAAACAATAAAAAAAACAAGTTTTTGTTTACCTTTAGTTGCCAATCTCTCCTAGCTAACGAAGGAATTTCCTTTCAAGTTCTCTTGTTGGAACATCATATGCAAAGTTGGGAATATAGTTGCATAATCTGATTAAGCATTAGATAGTCATAAGTCCTCATTTCCTTAGGTACAAAGTCAATGTATATACCCTGCCTAATTTGGTCTGATTCCATAAAATGCCAATATCTTTTACATATAAACTCATATGAGATTCCCACTTTGGACCTTAGATCTTCACATAATATAGAGTTTAACTTGATTTTTGATAAAATTTTAAGCTATTTTTCTATTTTCTTTAAATATTTCAAGGTCTTTAAAGTATTATAATATGTGCCATTTTTCGCACCCACAATAACTACCACTTAAAATGCTCAATCTTATAGATCAAAAGAGTGGTAGCTAGTGAGACATTAGTAGAATGTGGTGGTTAGTCAAAATTGCAAATCCAATGGTTGGATTTTTAATTATCTCTTTGACAAAATTCTTCCAGGCTATCAGAAGGCCTGCAAATATTAATAATATAAATAGTAAAATTAAATTTTTGATGTAAATCATCTAAAACCTATAGGGACTAGTGTACTTGTAATGGTGCTTCTATGAAAAAAAAATTGGATCATTCTAAGCATGAAAAGATCAGTTTTTAATCATTTCATCATATTTTTGATTAATTAGATTACTTTATAATAATTTAAGTTAGAGTGGGTTAATTTGAGTGCATGTGTATTTTATATTAGTTACTTTTGAAGTACCTTGCCCCTCCAAATTTGCTCTCCAAGCATTGTCCCAATCTAGCATAAACTGGACAAAACTGGACACCCTAACCTTGCAAAAACAACTCTGACATGTATCAGTCTCTTCTGTAGTAATTGTTTAGCTTTGGCCTCCCTGGCGTTTAGCTTCTTCTTGAGCTTACTGGATTTTTTCCTTTGCGAGCTATTTCTGTTGTTTTAAGAGATGTCCTTGCAAGAGAATCTCTTGGGTCAATGGTCCAAAATATTTTTTGAGTTTACTTCCATTGACGTAACCCTCCATCTATATGCCGTCAATTGTCTCAATTCGAGCAGACCCCTGAGGTGTGATCTCAGATACTCAGAATGGTCCCAGGCCTTGGTATTTGAGTTTGTTTTTCCTGGTGCTTCCTACACCATATATAAGGACAAGGTCCCCCGTTTCCAGTTCTTTTTGTTTTAGATTTTTATCAAGCCAATGTTTCTTACTTAGTTTTTTGACCATGAGTCCATGTGATGCTATTAGCCTGGTCTTATCAAGCTTCTCTAAGTCAATTAGGCTTTTAGCTAATGCATTCTCCGTTAAACATTCTTGTACTGTAATCCTTAAGCTCGGGACTAAGTATTCCATAGGCATTACTGCCTCAACACCATAAGCTAGATGAAAGGGAGTGTATACCATCACTACCTTATATCATGTTCGATACCCATTTTAATGGTTGATGTGCACAGCCTTCAAGGACTACTTATTACAAAAGTGGTGTGCACACTCTCGATGGGCAAACCATCTGGCCTGCTTTAAGAAAGTGTTCGAGCAATGTCGATTATATCTTATATCTCTGAACCCTTTAAAGTGTCAGTTTTGGGTCAAACATGGTGTGATATTGGGACACATTGTCTCAAAGAATGGTATATCCACGAATGATAGTAGCAAGGTTAAGCTGATATTGGAGTTTCCACTGCCAACCAATTACAAAGATGTGCAAAGATGTTGCCATATATATAGGTAGTGATGTTGAACACACTTAGGACTGTCGAGGCACTTTTTCCCTCTTTAGGAGGTTTTTTCCCCCGGCTTGTATATATGCCCATCATTCTAGGGCTAACTTATCTTTTGTACATTGACACAATCTAATACACTGTGTGTTGTGTGCATTCTTGCTTCTTCTTCTCCAAGCTTTATGTGCTTTCCTGCAACCCTAATTCCAACAATTGGTATCAGAGTAGGCATCGGCTCCCAGGGCTACGCTGCTAGCACCCTCCGACTCACGTTCTCCGATTGAGGTAAGCTTTCACGAGCGCTTGCAGGTCCCTAAAATTTACAAATTATCTCGTAAGGTTATGCGTTCTCAAAAATTGCATTTGAGGTCGTTTCGGGCTCCGTTTTTGCATTACAAGGCACGTACAGGTGTTTTCGTCATTTTGTGCAAAAATTTCGACAGTGCAATTTTCTGCAAAACAAGCATACGTATTCTATTATGGACCATGCTACATAGCACGAGTTGCTTTCTGTTTAGTCTTTGCTTCATTACAGGTAGCTTTTGCATCAGTTTCAATCAGTGGCCATGGCTGATAACAGCAATGATGTATTTCGCATGTTGTCTGCTGATGACAAATTGGATGGAGACAACAACTACCCACTTTGGGCATACATTATGCAGCATGTTTTGGTTGCAAAAGGAGTGTGGAACATTGTGCAAGATATGGATGTACGTCCAGGTTCTGTGGATGTAGGATCTGTTGAGGATGTTGCAGGTTCTAGCAGCTCTACTGTTGCTGCTATTTTACCCACTGCTGAACAAGTTCATTGGGATAGTAAAGATGCGCAGGCTCATGCCTTGATTGCACTTTCTGTCAAACGTAACATCACTCCATATATTCGTTTAGCTAAAATAGCAAAACAAGCTTGGGATATTCTAGTTGGGTTGTATGCAGGTCGTAAAAAACGAGGCAAAAATCTCTTACCTGCGTAAAGAGCTAAAAGATGATGACATGAATGTTTTTCTTGCTGAGATTAAAGATCTCAAGGAACAGTTGATTTCTGCAGGTGAGATTATTCCTGATCATTCTCTTGTGCAGACTGTTCTTGATGCTTTACCTCAGTCATATCAGACTTTTGCTTCCACGTGGAGACTTCTTACTGAGGACAGACCTGATGTTGTCAAGTATGATACTTTAGTCAACAAGCTCTTGCAAGAAGCACAGTCCAGGCAAAACAGGACTAGGCAACGTGCAGTTGATCAGGCATTTGTTGGCTGCCCAGCAAAGAAGAAGTGGTAAGGCAGCCCCTTCCACTGTTTCTTCTCCTATTAGTGGGTCTGCAACTTCTTCTCCTTCCACAGGTAGCAACAATAGGTCTGAGAAGGCTCTTAATAAAGGCAAGAAAAGGATCAAGTGTAACTATTGTAAGGCAACTGATTATGTCATTAAGAATTTCCCTAAGCTAAAGGCTAAAGAGGCAAAGAAGAAAGAGTCAAATGCAACCACAATAGCGGATGCTTCTACAAATGCAGATTCTACAAATGTTGTGCAGGATACAGAATGGGCGTTTAACATGTATTGTCAATATGACCCATCTATACATAATGCATGTTTGGCAGTTTTTGTTGACTTTGATATATGGTATTTTGATAGTGGTACTATAAAGCACATTACCTCACATCGTGATATGTTCACTTGTCTTGAGGCTGTCTCTAATGGGAATACTGTCACATGTGCCAATAATGCTTCTTACCTAGTGAAGGACATTGGTAAAATTATGCTTACTACTACAAATGGCAGCGCTTTCACACTTTCAGATGCTTTGTATGTGCTAGGGATAAAGAAGAATCTATTGTCTGTCTCTGCGCTTGCTAGACTTGGACTTGTAGTCAAATTTGTGGATGACAGATGTACTGTTCATGATTTAACTTCTGGTGATACGATTATTGCATCTGGCACCTTGTTTCGTGGGCTGTATAGGCTCAATTCTTATGACAAGTGTGTGGAAGATTCAGCAAATGCAGTTTCTGTGATGAAAAGATAGTTTCAGATGCAAAACTATGGCATGCTCGTTTTGGTCATCTGAATTTTGCTAGTTTGCTGCGTTTGCAGAAATTTGATATGGTTGCTTCATTGCCCCCTCTTGAGGCACCATTGAAACATGTTTGTGAAGGCTGTATTTTGGGCAAAATGCAGCGTTCTGCGTTTCCAAAGGATGGTTATGTGCGGGCTACTTGCAAATTGCAACTTGTACATAATGATGTATGTGGGCCTATGCAAACTCCGTCATTTGGTAAACACTTGTACTTCATGACTTTCATTGATGATTACTCAAGGCATACATGGGTATATCCACTGAAGGCAAAGTCCAAAGTGTTTTTGTGCTTCAAACAGTTTTTGCTTATGGTTGAAAATGTATCCAATTGTACTATGGGCACCCTCCATTCTCTGATCGAGGGGGGATGTTATATGCACATTATGTGTGCATATACTAGGAGGCTAACCCACATTAGGCTTGTGAGCATGGGAGCATGGGAACAAGCTCTAGTGGAGCATGGGTTAGGACTAACCTTAAGGGTTAAGGTTAGGGTCAGGCATCCAAGGGTCACACATGGGAAATGGAGAGTCAAGAGTCACTTGAGGGCCCTCCTGTGACTCTTGACTCTCCATTTCCTATGTGTGACCCTTGGATGCCTGACCCTAACCTTAACCCTTAAGGTTAGTCCTAACCCATGCTCCACTAGAGCTTGTTCCCGTGCTCCCATGCTCACAAGCCTAATGTGGGTTAGCCTCCTAGTATATGCACACATAATGTGCATATAACAGGGGAGTACATGTCTAAAGAATTTGATGCATTTCTGGTTAGTCGTGGGATAAAACACCAATGTACAGTGCCATGTACCCCTCAGTAAAATGGTGTTACTGAGAGGAAAAACAGGTCACTTATGGAGATGGCATGATGTATGGTCAAGAGCCAAGCTTTGCCACATGCGTTTTGGCTTGAGGCTGTCATGTGTGCTGCATATGTACTCAACAGGTGTCCCACTAAGGCCTTGCAGTCTGTTACTCCATACGAAGCTTGGCATGGCAGGAAGCCTTCTATTGGTCACTTGCGTGTCTTTGGTTGCTTGGCCTATGCTTTAGTGCCTGTGCTTTAGTGCCTGTGCAAAAACGTAGAAAATTGGATGATAAGGCTGTCAAATGCATTTTTGTTGGTTACAGTGCTGAGAGCAAGGGTTATAGATTGTATCATCCGCAGTCAAAGCGTATCTTGATTAGTTGAGATGTTGTTTTTGTGGAAGATGTTGTGCAGCCTTTGTTATCATGTACTAAAGAGACAGGTGTGAGCTCACAGGATGTATTTGATACGTTGTTGCCTTTGTTTATAGGTGGGAATTCAAATGTAAGTCCTAATGAGGCAAATATTCAGCCTATGCAGATTTCAAACGACATCATAGATCAACCTATTTCTGATGCAGATTTACAGGATGTAATTTATAAGGATAGGGCTGAAAATGAGCAAGCTAGACGTATGCCTAAATGGCTGGTGCAAACCTTGCGTGATAGTAAAATTGATGCACCTATTTCTAGTCATACTCGTTCAGGTTTTCAGCATGCCTCTTATGCATCAGATTGTTATGCTTTGGTTGTGTCTAGTATGTGTGAAGAGGAAGAACCTCTTTCATTTGATGAGGCACAAAAATCACAAAATTGGTTGGCTGCAATGCAAAGTGAATATGATGCTATAATGAAGATGGTACATGGTCTTTGTGTGATTTGCCTATTGGTAAAAAGGTCATTGGATGTACGTGGGTTTTTAAGTTGAAACGAAAGCTAGATGGTAGTGTTGATCGCTATAAGGCTAGACTTGTTACAAAGGGTTATGCTCAAGAAAAGGGCATTGATTTTGATGAGACCTTTGCTCCCACTTGTCGTATGACTACCATTCGTAGCATTTGTGCATTGGCAGCTCATAATGGTTGGAATGTACATCAGTTCGACATAAAGACTGCGTTCTTGAATGGAGATTTGCATGAGGAGGTGTATGTATCGCAGCCTCGTGGTTTTGTTCAAAGAGGGTAGGAAAACAAAGTGTGCAGGTTGAAAAAGGCTTTATATGGTTTAAAGCAAGCTCCATGAGCTTGGTATGAAAAGATACATGCATATTTGACTGCACATGGTTTTCAGAATAGTCCAACAGAAAGCATTTTATATGTTAAACGTGTGGATGATGTACATCTAATCATTGCTCTCTATGTCGATGACATGCTGCTCACAGGACCAAATGAGAGTCATATTGCTAATTTTAAGGCTGATTTGAATGCCTCTTTTGAGATGTCAGATTTGGGGCATTCACATCATTATTTGGGGATACAATTTAAGCAGTGTGATGGAGGTATTGCTTTGTGTCAGACAAAGTATACTAAGACATTGTTGCAGAGATTTGGCCTTGAAGACTGCAAGCCTATTGCTACTCCAATGGAGACAGGTTTGAAGTTGAGTCTTCATGATGCTGGAGATCACTTTGATGTCACACTCTATCAGACAGCTATTGGTTGCCTCATTTATGTATGCATTATGAGGCCGGACATTCAGTTTGCAATCTCATAGGTGAGCAGGTTTATGCATAGCCTAGGGTCTCAGCATTGGAAGGCAGTTAAATGCTACTTGAGTGGCACCATACATCTTGGGTTGTTTTATCCCAAGGGGGGATCGTTGCCCCGCCAGATTTACATGCTTTTTCGGACTCAGATTGGGCTGGTTGCTATGACACAAGAGTGTCCACAAGTGGTTTTTGTTTCATGCTCGGTAGCTCATGCATATCTTGGTTGAGCAAGAAGCAACCTACTGTGGCCACTTCTAGTTGTGAAGCTGAGTACATGGCAGCTTTCGGTTGAGTGTGTGTGGCTCAGACGGCTTATGGGGCTGACTTGGGTGTTGGACAGGAGTCTGCCACCTCTATTTACACTGACAGTCAAAGCGCATTGGCAGTTGCGAGAAACCTAGTTTTTCATGCTCGCACAAAGAACATTAAGGTGCATTATCACTATGTCAGGAAGAGACTCTCAGCAGAGCAGGAGAGATCATCTTGGCCTATGTGCCAACACAGGACAACCTCGCCGATCTTTTCACAAAGGCGCTTCCTCGTGAGAAGTTCGAAGCTTTCCGCAAAGCTTTGGGCTTGCTCCCCTTTGTGGACTGATCTACTTCGGGCATGGCACTTTCCTATACATGAGTGTCAACTCTCGTTCCCACCATCACTCCCAGGGGGGATTTATATAGGCAGTGATGTGTGTGAACACACTTAGGACCGCCGGGGCACTTTTTCCCTCTTTAGGAGGTTTTTTTCGGCGGCTTGTATATACGCCCATCATTCTAGGGCTAACTTATCTTTTGTACATTGACACAATCTAAAACACTTTGTGTTGTGTGCATTCTTGCTTCTTCTTCTCCAAGCTTTGTGTGCTTTTCTGCAACCCTAATTCCAACAAAAGATTTATGGGCCATGTGGGGTATTACCGCCGCTTCATAATTTTCTATGCTGAAATAGCTAGACCATTGTACAAGCTACTCATTGTCTTTAAATGGGCCGAGGAATGCTAGGTAGCATATGATCGATTGAAGCAAGCATTGGCTAGCACGCCAATTCTACGACCTCCCAATTGGGATCTCATATTTTACGTGCATATTGATGCATCAAATTTTGCTATTAGTTGTGTACTAGCCTAGCTTGGTGAGTTCAAATTGGACTATCCAGTCTGCCTTGCTAGTCATCAGCAGTTAAATGATGCAGAGGTGAACTACACCACCATAGAGAGGGAAGGATTGGACATGGTTTACGCCCTCAAGTTGTGTACTAGCCTAGCTTGGTGAGTTCAAATTGGACTATCCAGTCTGCCTTGCTAGTCATCAGCAGTTAAATGATGCAGAGGTGAACTACACCACCATAGAGAGGGAAGGATTGGACATGGTTTACGCCCTCAAGATATATTGACATTACCTCTTGGCCAACAAATTTGTATTCTTCGTGGACCATCAAGCCTTATTATACCTGGTGAATAAGCCTTACACCATGGGGAGAATCACACGATGGTTGCTATTATTGTTGGAATTTGACTTTACAGTCACGGGTAAGAAAAGGAACATAGCATGTGTTAGCCGATCATATGTCAAGAATTCCAAATAGGGAACCAGCAATTGGTGTTGAAGATGATCTCCCTGATGCTTGTTTGTTGGACTTGGTGAGATTGAAGGGCATAACCTTGTATGCAAATGTCCCCCACATTGTATTAAAAGATGTCTTATGCTGGTCCTCTGGTGCTATGGCACCTAATTGTAACTAGAGAATCCATCCACGAAGCTATAAGCTTCTTCCCTAGCCACTCTTTCCAAAACATGTTCCGTATAGGGTAGTGGATAATGGTCTTTCCTAGTAGCTGCATTGACCTTTTTAAGATCAACACATACCTTAAGTTTTGCATTCTTTTTTGGCACTATTACGATTGGTGACAACCAATCAATATGTTCAATTTCATAGATGAAATCCGCAATGAGCTTGTCTATTTCCTCCTTTACAATTATCGCATACTTAGGATTCATCTGGTATGGTTTCTACCTAGTTGGCCTTGACCCTTCCATGATTGGAATCATATGCTATACTACCTGAGGTGGTCCCTCCCATTATCTCCTTGTAATTCCAGGCAAAACAGTCCTTAAATTCCTTAAGGAGAGCAACGAGCTCATCTTCTTCAGCCGAAGTCAAGTCCTTAGCAATGTATACGGGTCGAGCTTCCTCCCTTGGTCCCACAATATCAACTTCCTTGACTTCCATCAAGCCATCATATAATGTGGATAGCCGATCCTCCTTAACCCTTGTTGCCCGTCAATCGGACCACTTTTCACTCGTCAGTATAGATTTTGAAGTGGTCGAGT
Organism: Cibotium barometz; assembly: GCF_041138505.1. Lineage (NCBI taxonomy): Eukaryota > Viridiplantae > Streptophyta > Polypodiopsida > Cyatheales > Cibotiaceae > Cibotium > Cibotium barometz. Next base: position 12,770,839 of record NC_141055.1, read on the forward strand.
AGTACTGAGAGCAAGTCTGGTTTGTCCTCATTTTCACTTTTGGTTTTAGTCATCATGATCTTTCTAGCCTCACGTTCTGAAGGCTTTATTGCGTTTTTGATGCCCAGCTTTTGTAAGCTTAGGTGTTTCTAGCTCTTGAAGAGGACTTTCTCCTTGTGTCTTACCTTCAACGATATCTTACTCAACTCCTCACCCCAATCCTTAGAAAACTCATTGTGTACCTTAGTGGCCTCAAGGTCTCTCATCCATGGGTTTTCTTCGTAATAGGGCATTTCGTCGGGCAATATATCATTTCTATTTTTCCCACCTTATGAGGCGTTGGGCATTGGCATGGCCTTGTGCTATGGTCCCTTTCTGTACTCGATGTCTCCTCTTCTGATGCTTCATCAATGGTTTGCCAATTAACCATACAGATATAGAGGTCATGGGGATAGTTCTAGATTCCACATACTGGGTCCCCCTGGGTTGCATCACATCTATGGTAGCCAACACATGCATCCAGTTTTCATTGAAGTTCGGAGGAGGAAGTGATGCGTACATTTCCGTTTCCTCTTCTTCCTTGGGATTTCCCACCGAGGGCTGGCATATTTGTACAGATGTGGTCCGTTCCATTGTGACCGAATCATTACCAAACAATTATCCTTCCATGAGGTGTGCTTTCCGTGTTCTCAGATCTATCTTTAAAATTTGTGAATCCCTACGTACATACACGTGATCTAAAGCCCAATCATGCACCAATTTGGATTCCCTCATAGAGGGTAGTGTGATTCAATTTGCACATAGAGCACCACACCAATTCCCAGGGGGGGTAAAGATGATTATGCCCATGTCCAGATTTTCTCTTCCCTCCTTTACTTTCAATTTCTCTAATATAGAATTACTGAGCTCGTCCACAGTCATGTTTCTGACTTGCTTACTCCGAGTTCCAATTTCTAGGTGACTCAAGACACACGAAGTCATAGTTGCTGAAGATGTTCTAACATCTTCAGGTTGCGAAAATTCTAGTATATTATCTTTATATTTAATTGCCAGTTTACAACATGCATCAAGAGTAGCAGGTCGGGCTAGTACCAGATAATCATGCATCTTGTGGTCTCTAGAAGCAAGGTAATAACTAATCATCCATTAACCTCTCCCGTAGTTTGCACCTTGAATTTAAGTACTTAAGTCGAGACACATAGTCTCTCATCGACTCAACTTCCTTTTGTTTGATATTATGTAGCTGTGCTGCCACCACAGGGCTCCATCTGTCTCACCACTTCGGGCAAAGCTGGGTACAAACACATTCTTGAGTCATGTGAAGTTAACCTTATCCTCGGGCTTGAGGGTTCAAAACCACTAATGCGCTTTCCCTTCCAGGGTCAATGAGACGGCATAAATCATTGTCACATCACTGACCGGCCTTCAAGTTTCACATGTGGATTCAAAAATCTCTACATGTTGGATAGGATCTCCATCTCCCCAGAGAATTTTTGGATGAGTTTGGAAATGATAGGTGGCTTCATCTGGGAGGGTCGGGATTCTAGAGCAGTGCCTAGTTCTCTGACCATTTCTCCCCCACCATATTTAGCAGATTTGTCCTTATGGGCTGCATTAAGGTCAATGGTTGGATCCATTCTTGGCCTTTGAGGAATTGCTCCCCTCCCTTCCTAGACCTCGTCCCCTTTCTTGTAGTGGCTCTTCTAGGTATCTCTGGTCCATGGGATGGTCCTGCCACACTATACCTTGGAGTGGCTCATCATTAGCTGCATCCGTATGCCTTTGCAGAATTAGAAGTTACATGTCTTCTAGGTACGTAGGATGATTGATCATCTGCTCAATATCTTTTTTGGTGTACAGAGATGGTCCTCCACTTCGCCCGCCACTCTTGCTAGGTTATTCTCTTCTTCTATGGTTGTAAACTCTTCCTCAGCTCTGGGCTCCTCATTTATAGGTTCCAAGCTTGGAATTTCTCCCTCACTTCTTTCCATGACCAATTCTAGTTCCTTACCCTGTGATTGAAGTAGGTTTAGACCTCCTAATACCTTTTGCTAAGCTCTCACCCATATCGAGCTCCTGTTTCCTTAAGCTCAACTCTCGTAGAGCTATCATTCCACCTCACTCCTTTTGAGATCTAACTCTACTTTCTCTGAGGTGGGGAAGAATATTTGACCTGTCTTAGCCGCACTTTCTATGTCTGTCTCAATCAAGGGGTGCCGGTGTTCGATAGCCTAGAATTCGATGTTTGGATGGGCACTTCTTGTCGTGGACCGAGTCCAGCGTGCCTGGTTGACGGACCCATGCCCACACATTACGCTTCTTCATAATAACTGGTTTGGAGACCAAAACATCCTCGGGCGATATCAATGATACCACTGGATCTGGTTGGGGAGTGTGGTTTCTCCTCTTCCCTAAACCCAGAGTACCTTATCCCTTCTTCCATGGATTCTTCACTACTAGTTTCAATGGTAGTCAGGTTCCTTAAAAGACACTCAGGTGTGTGCTTAGTGAATGACCTGAATCCTCACTTTTTTTATAGGAAGATCCTGGGTGATTCAATGCACTATCATGAGGTGTAAGATCATCTCCAAAGAGTTTTCCAAATCTTAAGTGCATGTATGTATGATTTGATAAGCTACTTGTTGACCTAATTTAATTTTGATCCGATTATATTGCTCTGTTTCTGAGACCGTGAGATTGCAGAGAATAGTTCACAGCGTGAAGTGTCAGAAAATGGTTCACATCATGAATGTTTTTCTACACTTTCACGGGTTCAAAAAAAATTTCTTCTAGGGTCAGGACCCCTCGTCTTTATTGTAGGCGTCCCTCCCTTACTGCACTTTGTGGCCTTAGCCTAACTGTTCGTTGGATTGGACTAAACCGTGAGTTTTTAGGAAAAGTTCACATCGTGAACAAAAAAGAGTTCACGCCGTGAAGGTTTTCTAATTGGCTCACATCGTGAACAAATTGGTTCACACCATGAAGAGTTCTGAAAAAGTTCAGGACGTGAACGTTTTTTTGAACTTTCACGTGTTCAAAATCTTGTCAGGTGGTGTCAGAGGTGTCAGGATAAGGTTACCTATTTTTGGTAAGGCAATCCCGTGATTTATGGTGTTAATTGTGGCGCTGATGTGTCGAGAGTGATTCGCGGCTTGAAGTTGTAGAAAAAGTTCACGGCATGAGCGCTTTTCGGCCATTTCACATGGAAACTTACCGTGTCGAATGTTATGTTTTTGGGTTTAAAATACTTATCCCAAAATTATTGTGCCACGCCTAAGGAGTGGAATACAAGTTCACGACACAGTCAATGGCTCCTTATGTTTTTTTATTTTTGTGAATTTTTAGAAAAGAAGAAAACAGAACACCAACCTGTTCATTCATGTTGATGCTTCCAATGATGCAAATATCAAAATTAACAAGAAAAAACAATGAAGCTCTATTCTAAGACCACTCCACCACACACATACACAACAACACAATCAAGTTCACACGATTTCTTACTTCCACTTACAAAAATCTTATCCATTCATTTTCTACACAATGCACTGCCAAAATGCAAGGGCAATCATGAATCTTATGCAATGGGAGTTGAAACAACTCAATGCATTCACTTAAAGGATGAGAAATAGATCACAACTGTCAATGCTTTGAACTTGAGTCCCTTGAGGCCTCCAAGCTCAGTTGTTAAGCTCCAAACCTCCACGATGTCACCGTAGAGTCGCTCGCACCCATCGCATAAGGCAATCACTCTCTTTCACTCTCCCACACAAGCATGAATCATACAAGCATAGAAGAGGAACAATGCTAGAATACTTTGTCTCTCTCAATCTCTCTCAAGACACAAGGAAGAGCTCTCTATAGCACAAAGGAGATTGTGTCTTTTCATTATGAGAAAATGCCTTATATACATTTGGCCCTTATTCACAGTTGGTGTGAGATCCCTGACCCCACTGCGCAACGAATTTTGGGGTGCTAGCAGTGGAAGTAGCACTTCTTGCGTGGGGCAAGGTCCCACACTCGGGGCCTCGACTAATCCATCGGTTTTTCCAAAACCGAACCTGGAAAAACTTCCTTTCCCGAAAAGCACGGGCGATTCCACCAGGATAACTTTTCCCTAACGTAGTCAAAAGCCTTAACTAACTGAACTGATCTGACCGAACTCGTAAGTTCCATAGTTAGATCAAGGGACAAATTGCACTTGGATCATAGAGACCAACGCTTTTTTCCTCATCGAGAGGCACAGCCATTGATTCTTTTTCCATAGAACAATTTTTGTCCGGGATTTACTTCATCTATCAAACTAGACAGAAATTGAGTCTCGATTTACGGATCCATCAGTCCAGCCTAACCCCATCCAGTCCCATGGGTTAGCCAACCGCCCAACCACTGTAGTGATGGGATCCAATTAGGAATTTGGTTAGGTTTTGTCCCGGGTACCAGGAAAAAGAGTTCCCAGGCCCCCTAGCCGGAATTTCAAGCAAATTTAACGCTAGTCACACCACTTACACACCCAATATGAAATTGCCTTTTTCTCAGCATCAACTATCTTTAAAACAATTCTTTAATGAAACCATTGTGTCACTGATCATAATCCTCAAAATCTCTCGTTGAATCCTTATTTTCAATCATTCCTTCATCGGCATACTTATGGCATCATTGGCACAACCAGAACGCTCACCACTTGTTCACTCATCAGGGGTCTTTCCTAGCTCGTAGTATTCGGCAATATGATCACTTATAAAAGTCAAGATGGAATCTTCGTTGAAGATCAGCAAGATCAACCAACAGATCCATATAAAAGAGCCATGGACTCATCCATTGAGGACCAGCAAGGTCAATCAACCAGATCCATGCCCGGTTTCAGAAAACAACTCTTACTCGTTCCAATATCTTCCACAACGCACGTGTGGGTATCTTCGGTGACCCAGAGCCCGAGCACCGTATGGTCAGCACCCTCTAGGATCCTTCGCAGGTCACCTAGCGCTTCACTCATAGGCCGCTTCCTTGGTCCCTCATCCACCGTACCGAAAGCTCACCATTTAAATCGAACCGAGGCTGGTCAAGACCTCGGCCAACCTTGCTACGCGAGACGTCCTCTGTTGACTCTCCGTCAGCTGTTGCAACTTTATCAGGTAGGTCTCCATGACCACATACTCAAGACAGTCAAAATGCTTCCCCAGCATCTTTGACATAAAACAGTCATTTGCAAACAGTTCACAAATATAGTTTTCAATAATGAACTCACATCTTTCCAGATTGTTCCACATCAATTCATATTACTTAATCCAAATCCAAATCATATGTGTATCCATTCTTGACTAGATACATCATTTTTCATCCCATCACATCAGATTCATTCACTTCGCATAACATCCATTCCTATCTTTCTTAATTTACATTACATCTCATCACTTCCATTTCTCATTACATCTCATTCGTTCAGATCTTATATTATTCATTCACATTCTGATTCACTTGACATCTCATCTCATCCATTCGCTCATATCGACTTCATATCCATACACATTCATATTTGCATTCATTATTCCACATACACATCCACATTCGTACATCCACATTCGTACATACACATCCACATTCGTACATCTACATTCATTATTCCACATACACATCCACATTCGTACATCTACATTCACATCTACATCCATACATCCATTTTCACATCCACATCCACATCCACATTGATACATCCACATCCACATCTACATTTATACATCCACATTCACATTCACATCCATACATCCATATCCACATTCCACATTCATACATCTATATCCACATTCCACATTCATACATTCACATCCACATTCACATTCATATATCCACTTCTACATTCACATTCATACATTCATTCACATTCACATCCATACATCCATATCCACATTCCACATTCATACATCTATATCCACATTCCACATTCATACATCCACATCCACATCCACATTCATACATCCACATCCACATTCACATTCATACATTCATTCACATTCACATCCATACATCCATATCCACATTACACATTCATACATCCATATCCACATTCCATATCTACATCCATATCTACATCCACACATCCACATCAACATTCACATACATCCACATCCACATCCACATTCCATATCTACATCCATACATCCATTTCCACATACATCTTTCCTTTCACATACATCCTTCATATACATACATCTTTCCTTTCACATACATCCTTCACATACATCTACATCATTTCTTTCACATTCATATAACTACGTCCATTCTTTCACAAACATACATCTCCATCTATTCCTCGTTCATTTTCATCTATTTGATTCGTTTCACATCCTCGTATCTATTTATAGAATACAAGAGAATTCTTATTTTTGATATAAAAAATTTTTTACGCATCTATTTATGCATAAATTTCATTTTAAGGAGAATAACACTTTCGAAATAAAAATCAATCTTTTATGCATCTTCCTATGCATAAATTCATTTTAAATGAAAATGACACTTTTGAATTAAAATTCAATCTTTTATGCTTCTTCTTATGCGTAAAATCAAAATGGATGAAAATAACTCTTTTGAACTAAAAATAGATTTCTTTATGCATCTTTCTATGCATAAAATCAAAATTGATGAGAATAACACTTTTGGATTAAAATAAATTCTTTATGCATCTTTCCATGCATAAATCTAATTTAGTAGGAATTACACTTTTAGAATAAAGGAATTTTTCTTATGCATCCTATTTATGCATAAAATCATTTATGATGAAAATCACACTTTTAATATAAAAAATATATCTTTTATGCATATGTTTATGCATACAATTTATTTATGATAAAAATCACACTTTTAATATAAAAAAATATCTTTTATGCATACAATTTATTTATGATAAAAATCACACTTTTAATATATAAAAAGATGTTTTATGCACCCATTTATGCATAAAAATCATCTATGATAAAAGTAACACTTTTATATAATAATAATAATCTTTTGTACATACTTTTATGCATGAAAATCAATTATGATAGAAATAATCTTTTATGCATGAAAATCTATTTTGATGAAAGTAACACTTTCATAAATAATAAAAGAAAATTATTCCTTTATGCATGAAAATTTATTTTGATGAAAGTAACACTTTCCTAATAAAAGAAAATTATTCTTTTATGCATAAAAATAATAATAATCAATATGCATCTTCTATGCAAGAAAATGACACTTTTAGAGTATGGAATTGATAGGAATTACTCTTTTAGCATAATAAAAGATAATTCTTATTTCCAAAAATTTTGCCATAACCTCCTTTGTATGGCTGACCATTTTTCAATTTTTCCTACTTAATTTTATCTTAAAAATTAACTCTAATTGATTTAAAGTAATCTATACTAATCAAATTTCACTTATAAAAGAGAAAATATTTTAAAAAGTTTAATTCCAATAATTTTCACTTAACTAGGATAAAGAAGGGTTGATTCTAAGAAGAGAGAGGGGAAAAGCCTTTCAATCAAGGCATAACATCCATTTATCACTTCAAACAATCATAAACATTAGAAAAACATAGAATCAATAAAGAAAATTACAAGAATCTCTACTTACATAATTTCTTGGAGCTTTCCTTTGGCTTGATGGTTTGAGGGTTCAACTCTTGTTTGTAACAAGAGTGGCCACCAATCTTTGGAAGAGGGAAATGTCAAAAACTAGTGAATTATTAATAAATTCACAGTTCTTGGCTTGGGAGGAGCAGAGTAACAGTGCATAAAACACTATTAAGTTTCAACAAAGGGGAGGTTATTTATAGGAAAAAGTGAGCCTCTAACCAAGCAAACTGATTCTAGAATTTTCCAGATCAGTTTGGTCAATTTTTGACCATTTTTAGGTCAGTTTTGCTCACTTTTTGGATCTAGTTGAAACAGGAGAGAGGAGAGATAAAAAATATCTCATTATTTGGGAGTTTAAAACTCATTCAAGCATGTGAAATAGGTGCCCTCTTCATGAGGGGAATTCCCCCATGCAGAGGTGTCAAAAATGCATCATTTCACCTAAATATCTCTCTTTTTTAACTATTAACCTTGTCCTTAGTCAACTCTTCATCTTATGTGAGTATTTACTCATTTTTGGGGAATTTTTCTTTTATTCTTCTATTTATCTCCTCCCTACATTTGGATGAATCTTATTGGTCCATAGGAACCTTAATTTAAAATTTCAAAAAAAACTTCACCCCCAGGATAATGCCTCTTGAATAGATTATACTTAATTTCTAATGCACCTTTTGAAAATCTTTGTGAACTTTTGTTTCAGGGAAACTTATTTTAATAAGATGAGATATTTTTCTATCCAAAAATATTTAAAAATTGAATTACCACTCTGTAGAAGATTCTCTCTCTTTAGGCCAAAACTGATAGAAACAAGAACTTTTATATTTCTGAAGAGGAAATTGATTACAGGGGAAGATACTGGACATCCTGAGAGGCTGGGGAGGAATCTTACAGTTGGGCATCCAAAACTTACTTAATTAGGCCTTGGGTGGTCAATATCTCATAATGTACAACTTTTATAGTGCCATTTCATGACGACACTTATTAATGTTCTCAATTGGAGGATCATGTTTGTTAATCCAAAATGGGATTAACATGAGACCACCTAATTGTTGGGACCTTATATTTCATATGCACATCGATGCCTCAAACTTTGCTATTGGATGCATATTGGCACAGCTTGGTGAGTTCAAACTGAACTACCCAATTTGCTTCTCTAGTCACCAATTGAATGATGCAAAGGTGAATTATACCACCACAGAACGAGAAGGGTTGGCCATGGTTTATGTTGTCAAGAAGTATCAACATTACTTATTGGCCAACAAATTTGTATTCTTTGTGGACCATCAAGCTTTATTATACTTGGTGAACAAGCCTTGCACCATGGGAAGAATCACACACTTATTGTTATTACTATTGGAATTTGACTTCACGATCTCTATAAAAAAGGAAACACGGCATGTGTTAGCCGATCATATGTCGAGAATTCCAAATGGGGAACCAGCCAACTGGTGTTGATGATGGCCAACCTGATGCTTGTTTGTTCAAACTAGACATGGTGTTGATGATGGCCAACCTGATGCTTGTTTGTTCAAACTAGACATGGTGCCCGAATGGAGCGAAGAAATATCAAATTATCTAGCTTATGGTTTTCCACAAGAATGACCCTGGAACAAAGATAAAAGCGTCGGCTTGTTAAGCTGGCTGCACCTTTATCAATTAATTGCTAGAGTACTATGCAAGCTAGGTAAGGACAATGTCTTAAAGAGATATGGGCGGGAAGATGAATTCGTTCACAATATTAGATGAAGCACACTCAGGGATGCTAGAGGACATTTTGTTGGGGAAATTATAGCTTGCAAGGTGCTTCAAGTAGGACTATGGTCGCCTACATTGTTTGGGGACACCATAGAGTTTGTTAAAAGGTGCAAAGAGTGTCAGCGATTTGCCACTCACCCATGTTATTGTAAAAACATTTTGAGAAATGGGGAATTGATTTTGTTGAACCTATTAGTCTAGCTACGCATCTATCACAAGCCCGATATGTGATCGGGGCCACAAACTATTTCACAAAATGGGTAGAGGCCAAAGCCTCTAAGCGAGCTAATGCACGAACAACAGCTAAGTTCTTATATGAATAAATCATTTCGAGATTCAGTTGCCCATTAGAATTAGTTAGTGATTGCAGTTCACACTTCATTAATGAGGTGATTGATCACTTACTTGCTGGATTGCTTGTAGTCCACCAGAAGTCATCCCCTTATTATCCACAGGTTAATGGTCAAGCGGAGAGTACAAACAAGATTTTGTCTACTATCTTGACTAAAACATTAGAAGCAAGTTGAACGGATTGGGAACATAAGCTAACAGCAACTTTATGGGCATATCAAACATCATATAAGGTAGCGACGAGATATACTCCATTCCGTCTAGCTTATGGTATTGCAGTGGTAATGGCTATAAAGCACCTAGTTCCAAGCCTGAGAATTGTAGTGTAAGAATGATTGACTAAGAATGCATTAGCTGAAAGACTAATTGACTTAGAGAAACTTGATGAAACCCGACTAATTGCATCATATGGTCTTATGATCAAAAAATTACAAAGAAAATGTTGGTTTAACAATAACTTGAAAACAAAAGGAACTAGAAATAGGGGACCTTGTCCTCATGTATAGTGTAGGAAGCACCCAAAAGAAAGAAGCTCAAGTACAAAGGATTAGGACCTTTCCAAGTGTCCGAAATCACACCTCAAGGGTCGGGTAGAATTGAAACAATTGAGGGCATTCAAATGGAGGGTTACGTCAATGGAAGCAAGCTTTTAAAATATTTTGGACCACTGACCCAAGAGATGCTCGTGCAAGAGCATCTTTTAAAGCAAGAGAAGGAGCTCGCAAAAGAAAAGATTAAGCAAGCTCTCAGGAAGAAGCTAAGGCAAGAGAGGCCAAGGCCATACAGATACTCTAGAAGAGGATATTGCATGTGAACATGGCTTCACTAACCCTCCTTGATGAGGATGAACTGGACATTAAGGCAGCACAGCTCCTCAGGATGAAAGTCTCTACGACGAGAAGTCATACGATGAGCATTGCATTAATAGATACGGTATCAAGTCATAATCTGATCTCATATGAGACATGGGTAGCTCTAGACAAACGACACCTTGAGGCCACCAACGCACAAGTACGAAGTGTGCACTTCTCAACTACAAAAGCTGAGGGATTTCTAAGTGTTAATGTTTCCATCAGAAATAATCCCTTGGTTGGGAAGGTGTTTGTTATGCCTGCTCTGCTGTGCAAATCTATGGAGGAAGGAATGATCCTAGGACAATCTTGGATTTGCACCAGTAATTGTAAATCCAAATGGGAAAAGAGAATGGCACAACTGAACGAGGGCAACCATGTCATTTTCGTGCCCTTATGAAGCCCAATAAACAAAGGGAAGCAAGCTATGATTGAGGGTATGGAAACACCAAGGACGGTAGCAACAGCTCACGTACCAAAGAAGACATAAACCCCACAATCCATACAAAACAGCCAAAGTCACCAGGTACTCAGCAGTGGGTTCCTAAGGGTCAACTCGAAAACCAGTTATACAATGATACGAAGGGAGTGAATAAGGAATCAAAGGAAAAAAGTTCAAAGTACAGAAAAGGGACATAGATAGCCTTCAAATGTTAGCTGATAGTATTCCAAATGAAACCACACTCCACAAGGTACTCGTAAAGCAATGGATTCAAAAGGAATCGCTAGTAGCGAAAAAATGCTATTACCAGGGCAATACAACAATATGGGTGCCCACATCCCACCCAAAGCTTAAAGGCTGCAGAGGAGTAGGAAGTGAGATATCAAACACTCGAAAATAATAATCTTGTTTTCAGCCAAACCTTGATACAAAGAATTAAGGAAAATACAGACTTGAAAGTGCAACTGGAGCAAGCAAAGGAATATATTCAAAGAGAAGTGGCACACAACAAGGAACAAGCAAGCATCTAGGCTCAACAGCTACACGAGTTCTAGAATACTTTCTAGGCTAAGGAAGAAGAACTATAAGGCAACTTGAAATCAATATCTACATCCCTTAAGGATGCTAATCAAAGAGTGCTCCAACTTCAACAAGAAAGAGAACAAATCAATAAAGAAAATGCAGAAAAAGTACGAGCACTAAATGAGACCATCAACACCAAAAACTTGGAGATGCAGAAGTTAATGGACACACATAAAGAAGAAATGTTGCAGATTACCCAGCAACTCCAAGGTAGTCAAGCCTTGGCCACTCAAAGGCTTCAAAAGATTGCAACGGCTCAAGGAATGGAAGTTACGGCCAGACGAGCACAAGAGGAATGGAAGTTACGGCCAGACGAGCACAAGAGGAAGCAACAAGACGCTTTAAAGAATTGAATGCCGAAGAATGGTGCAAGAAACCAGCATATCAGATCTTCTCACCACCAAGGATTCTCGGATACAGGAATTGGAGCACCAATTGTTGGCAATCAGGGAATGCAGCCAAAGACAAGAGCCTACTGATGAGTTGTGACTACTCCTTGAGCAAGCCTCAGAGATAGGTTCGTTGTTGCCAGTAACTCCTCGGGCCCCTCCTCAAACTTTGACTCTCTTTTTGTCTACACTAACACTCATTACTACAATATGATATCAATTTGTCTAATGATTTGAGCCTAGGAGAATTAACACTTATTAAACAAAATACAGAGCGTGATGCTAACCCTACTATAATCATGGAGATTTTTCGGGAATCTAGTACTACTAACTAATCCAAAGGATATTTTCTTCTATTCATTATACCCCATTGTGCTCAACCTTCATAGTTGGTGTCGAGTGTTATAAAACTCATACATCCTGGACAACAATGTCAATAAACTAGACCTGTTTTTTCCACATGATATTCTTGATACACCGGCCAATTACGAGGTTGTAGCTCACAGCAGCAGTTACCAATGGATCATAAGTCATGGGTGGTTAGAAGTATATAATGCTCACTAGCATTTAAATCTCTGTGAGTCTACACTATATCATCCTTTTGGTATTCTTAAACTATATCAGAATATCCACAAACATCTAGAAGCCATGCTGACTATCGTACTTTTTTATAATTTTGATAAAATACATATTGAATATCCTAACATATCTCTAGAGGATATCACTGAGCTACAAGAATTTATGAAGCTCAACAAACCCAACCACCCACCCCCTAGTTCTGGTGGCGAGGGTCAAAAGGAAGCATCAAGTTCATCACCTAATCCAACTTACCCTGTATTTTCAAATGTCGCAAGTAAATTACTTAATCCATACCCAAGTGCTCCTCCTACTAACAAATCTCAAGCCAATTGTATATTTTCTAGACTTCTTGCTCAACCCTTAGATTTTTCCACTAGCGCTCTGGCCCCCGAGGAGTTACCGACACCCGACCCACGGCCAACTCAAGAGGTGAGAGGGCACATTATGGTCAAATGTGGCATGACACACAAAGCTAGCAAACCCACACTTGGCATATCTACTTGAAATTAGAAACTTTATGTAAGATTCCTCCCTCTAGATCTTGATGATGTAAAGATGTAAGAACCTCCTCTTCAGTCTCTTGTAATCATTCCCCCCTTCAAAAATGGAAAAAGATCTTATTTGGCCCTGTTTTGATCTAGAGAGAGAAAATACTCTAGAGAGAGATAATACAGTTTTAAAATATTTTTGGATAAGTATTTTCTTAGTCAATAGGAAGTGATCCCCTGAAACAGAATTTTAATCAAAAATTTCTAAGTTGCAATTAGATTTGGACAGTGGGTGAGCCAAGGAGTCCCCTAGTTCAAAGTTTTAAGCCTTATTAAATTATTTTAAATTTAAAAATGTGATTTCCTTATCCAAGAAGTTTGGAAAAATAAAATTAAAAGAAAAATAAAATAAAATAAAATTATCCACAAGAAATTAGTAAAGAAAGGCTCACATGAGGTGAAGATTCAATAATTATGAGTCCAAGATATTTAAAGGAGACTTTTAGGAGGCCTTGTGACACCTCAGGGGAGGTGGGAGGAGGCCATCAAGGAGGCACCTAGAAATCACATCAGAGGGGCATTTTTTTATTCAAAAAAAATCATAAAGTGGCTAGATATTTCATCTCTCCTCTCTCCTCTTCCAAACTAGATCAAAAAGTGGGCATAACTAGTCTAAAACTTGTCCAAATTGGATCAAACTGAAGCTAGAAGCCTCTAGATCCTAGTTGGACTTGGTTAGTGACCTCCCTCACCTATAAATAAAGCCCCATTCCTTTGTATTTTCTTTTTAGAGTATTTCCATGCTAGTGAAATTTTTATTTTAGTGTATTTTCTTCTTTCCTCTTCATTGCCTCTCCATTGTGAAGCTTTGGTGCTTCACTAAACCTCTTCTTCTCTTGAAGATTACCCTCTTTCCTTGGTGGCCAAGTCTCTTTCTTGAAAGGCTACACATATTCTTGCAAGGTAAAGAATCAAGCACACCAAGGGTACGCCTTAACAATGATGTTTACTCTTTTTTTTATGTTAATCTTCTTCCTAACCTCCCTCATGCTTGGAAAGCATTTTATTTTATGATTTCCTCTTAAAACCATGCCTTTCTTAATTTATGTTGAAATAATGTTTATGTTTATGCTTAGGTTTATGCATAAACTAATTTTATTCTAAAAGTTAAATTTTGAGCATTCTCATTTTATAGAAAATGTGGGGAAGCTATGGTAAAATTTTATCATTAGAAAATGAAGGTTATTCGTAAATTAAATTTTATGCTAAAAGAGAAACTTTAAGTTTTTATAGAAAATGAAGGTTATTCATAAATTGAATTTTATGCTAAAAGAGGAACTTTAAGTATTCTCATTTTATAGAAAATGTGGGGAAGCTATGGCAAAATTTTTATCATTAGAAAATAAATTTATGCATAATAAATTTTATTCTAAAAGTGAATTTTTGAGCATTTTCATTTCATAAAAAATACGGGAAGCTATGCCAAAATTTTTAGAAAATGAATTTAAATTTATGCATAATAAATTTTATGCTAAAAGTGGAGTTTTGAGCATTATTCATTTACCAAAAAAATAAAGAAGGTTATGCGTAAATTTTTCTAGATTCATTCAATTTATGAGAATTATGGAAAGGATTATGAATATAATTCGTTTAGATAAAAATGAATTAGTATGTGTGCATAAATGTTTTATGCTGAAAGAGAAATTATGGAATCAATTAATTTTGTAAATCCCATAAGGATGTAGACATAAATCTTTTATTCAAAAAGAAGAATATTGAGCATATTTTATTTTGGAAAAATTTGAGATACGAATGTGAAAATATTCATAGGAATGCATCGAGAAAACATGGATAAATTTTTAATTAAAAAGAGGAATCACGAACATATTTAACTTTTGGAATATGTCTAGATTCTCAAAAAATAGAATCTTGAGTACATTCTAAACGAGAAAAGGAATTTCCTAGAAAAAGACCAAAAACACACTTAGTTGGATTAATGTACTGACTTATTCCTAGATTCCCTAGGAAAGGAATCTGGAATTCTTGAAAGGATCGAGGATCCGAAAGTGAACGAAAATTTAGACTTAATTGAATTGAGTCGAGAAAAAGTTGTATTTATCTAAGCCAAGTAATGGCCAAGACTTAAAAGTTCTATGAAAAGTAGAGTAACTGTATTCTTAACCTGATTGATTATGGAACAAAAATTTTGATAACTAGATCAGGGAAAGTTGATAATCAAACCTGATTCGCTCAAAGCAAAAAGAGACCATCTTGTTTGTGGAAATTGGATTGATGATGTGGAGTGATGTGGATTGATGATAAGGAGTGATGTGGATTAACATGGAGTGATGTGTGGAAGGATGTGGAATGATGTGGATTGATGAGGAGTGATGTGGATTGATGTGGTTGATGTGGATTGATGTGGATTGATGTGAATGAATGTGGAATGATGTGGGATGATGTGAATGAATGTGAAAATAATGTGGGATGATGTGGAATGATGTGATGTGAATTGATGTGGAAAAATGTGGAATAATGAGAAATGACGTGAAATGATATGGAATGATGAGAAATGACATGGAATGATGTGGAATGATATGGAATGATGAGAAATGATGTGAAATGATGAGGAATGATGAGGAATGATGTGGAATGATGTGGAAAGATGGAAATTTTTCTTGGAAACCGTAATTGCATATGAAACCCATTTTTTAAAGATTGTTTTACGTCAAGAATGGTGGGAAAGCATTTTGACTATCTTATGGAATGAGGTCGTGGGGACCTAAGTGGAAAATGTTGCAAGCTAACGGAGAGTCAAAGAAGGACGTCTTGTGTGGTAAGGTCAGCCGAGGTCTTGACCAGCCTCGGTTAAAATGATGAGTTTCCAATATTGTGGATGAGAGGCCAAGGAAGCAACCTATGGGTGAAGTGCTAGGTCACCTGCGAGATGAGAAGGAGCAAGGAAAAAAATGAGTTGGAGTTGTTTTCTGAACACGGGCATGGATCAGGTTGATTAGCCTTGCTAATCTTCAAAATAGATGAGTTCATGGCTCTTTTTGATAATGGATCTTGTTGGTTGATCTAGCTAATCTTCAACGGAGAGTCCATATGGATTTTATGAAAAAATCTTGATTATACTCCTGGTGGGTACTATAAGCTAGGAACTATTGAAAAGGCCCCTGTGTGAAGTACTAGGTGAGCCTAGAGGGATTGACCAGGTGGTGAGCGTTCTGGTTACCGATGATGCCATAGGTACACCGAGGAAGGAATGATTGGAATTTGGATTTTATAATTGAAAATTGGAAAAGTTGGAATTTGGACCCTGGAACTGGAATACTGAGGATTATGATGGAAACACTGTGATTTTATTGCAATTCTATTTTGGAAATAGTTGAATAAGAAAAATGTAGTTTCATATTGGGTGTGTAAGTGGTGTGTCTATTTAATTTTTGCATGAGTACCAGTAGGGGGCTTGGAAACTCTTTTCCCTAGTACCCGGGACAAAACATAACCAAATTTTTATAATGGATCCCATCAATACAGTGGTTGGACGGTTAGCTAACCCATGGGAGTGGATGGGGTTAGGCTAGATCGATGGATTCCTATAATAAAATTTAATTCTGTTCAAGTTACGATAGTTGAAGTAAGTCGCAGGATAGTTCTTGTTCTATGGAAAAGAATCAACGGCCGTGCCTCTTCTGATGGGGAAAAAAGAGTTGGTCTTTATGAACCAAGTGCAAGTTCCTCCTTTGATTCGGCCATGTGACCCGTGGGTTTGGTTGAAATACAAAGGATAGTTAAGGCTCTTGACTACGCTAGAAGATTTTCCTGGAGGAATCGCCTATGCTTTCTGGGCAAGGAAAGTTTTTTTCGGGTTCAGTTTTAGACGAACCGAGGGATTAGTCTCTTGTCTGGACATTCATGGTTGAGGCCCCAAGTGGGAAGCTCTGCTGCCCTGCGCGTGAGGTTGCTACTTCTGCTACTAGCTCTCCAGAGTTTGATGCGTAGAGAGGGCAGGGATCTCACATTTTACATTCATGATCAGTTACTGCTTCCGCAGGTGGAGAAAGGTATTTAATGAAACCATTGTGTCACTGATCACAATCCTCAAAATCTCCAGTTGAATCCTTATTTCCAATCATTCCTTCAATGGTGTACCTATGGCATCATTGGCAACCAGCATTAGGGGAAGGTTGAGGTCTATAGGGGCCCTTTAAGTTGCCATATTATGATTTTAATGACTTTTTGTTAAAATGTTAAGTTTCTTTGACTTTAGATACCTTCTTATTCTTCAAATGGCTAGACGTTTGAATTTCAAAGTTTCCAGCCAAAATTGAATTTAAAATTGAGTGGGCATAACCATATCATGTGACATATCTATGGAAAGAGCTCAATGAGTGGATTCTAGATCTCTAATCTCCGACAAATTTTGAGCTCATATGTAGAAGTTATGGATGTCCGAAATTTCAAAAACTTTCCCCCCCTTTTTGGGAATGAAAAGTACAAAAAGGCATCTTTTAGAGAATCTTTTGACCACCTTTAACCACCCAACATTTTTGTATACATGGCATCACATGATTGGCCATTTTCCTTAATAACCTTTTAATCACATGGCATCTTAAAGGGCCCCTATAAACCTCAACCTTCCCCTAATGAATGCTCACCACCTGTTCACTTAGGGGCCTTTTCGATAGTTCCTAGCTCATAGTATTCAGCAATATATTCACATATCAAAATGAAATCTCCATTGAAGATCAGCAAAATCAACCAACGGATCCATATAAAAGAGCCATGGACTCATCCGTTGATGACCAGTAAGGTCAACCAACCAGATCCATGCCCGAATTCAGAAAACAACTCTTACACCTTGTTCCAATATCTTCCCCGACGTACGTGTGGGTATCTTTGGCGACCTAGAGCCCCTCTAGGATCTTCGCAGGTCACCTAGCGCTTCACTCATAGGCCGCTTCCTTGGTCCCTCATCCACTGTACCGGAAGCTCACCATTTAAATCAAACCGAGGCTGGTCAATACCTCGGTCGACCTTGCTACGCGAGATGTCCTCCGTTGACTCTCCATCAGCAGTTGTAACTTTAACAGATAGGTCTCCACACGACCTCATTCACAAGATGGTCAAAATGCTTCCTCAACATTCTTGACATAAAACAGTCATTTAAAAACAGATTTCACATACAAATACAATTTCAGCAATATTTCCATTTTTTCTTATCACTCCACATCCTTTCACATTAGTCCCCATCTTTTCTCATCTTCCCACAATTTTTTTTCCTTCATCGATCCCTATCACATCACATCATTCCCACATCAAATCACATCCAATCGCATCATCCACACATCAATCCACATCATCCATACATCCATTCACATCATCCACACCAATCCACATCATCCATACATCCATCCACATCAATCCACATTATCCACACATCCATCCACATCTTTCATACATCCATCCACATCAATCCACATCATCCATACATTCATCCACATCAATCCACATTATCCACACGTCAATCCACATCATCCATACATCCATTCACGTCAATCCACTTCTTGCTTTTCAAGTTTCCCTGAAATCTCAGGAAGTCCCTCCTTAATATCTTTCCCTTTGCTCATCTTCAACGTAAAACCCTTCTTTTGATTAAAGCTTGGAGATCCACTGATATCTTTCTCTGCAGAACTCTGAACTAAGGGGGTCACAAATAGAGGATCAGTAAGGGCCTTCTGACTTCTGGCAGCCCTATTTTACTCCTCAATTGAATACCCTACCCTTTGCAGATCCCTTGACAATTCTTCTGTATTCACCACAGCTTCAGTGTTTTGCTTCTGATTTGTGGGGGTTCATCATCTAACATCTCTGAAGTTCTTTTATAATGCTCCTAACATATGGCCTGATTTTTGAGATGAAGTTTCCCCCATACACATACTCCAAATTCTTCATGGTCTGGAAAATAGCTGCTAGCATGGGACCTAGCCTAGATGCCTTGTCCACCTTCCTTTTATCCATTTCCTTGATTTCAGACATAATCTTTTGATGGACTATATGGGCCCAAGCCATAGTCAGCCACACACAGTCTTGCCCCTCTCTGCAGTGTGCAGATAAGCAAAGTTCTTGTCTGACATATATTCTGACTTCATCAATAACAACACATATATTCTGACTTCATCAATAACAACACATTTTCTAAAAATCATTCCATTTGCATCCTTATTTCTGGGTCTCTTACCTTCTTGACAACATAGTATTTCCTTGATGTTTCAGGTGTACCAAATTTTTTTTCCAAAGCTTTTAGGGATGCCTTGTCAAACCACCTCATCCATACTTCCATCCACATCATCCACATCAATCCACATTATCCACTCATCCATCCACATCAATCCACATTATCCACACATCCATCCACATCTTCCATACATCCATTCTCATCAATCCATACGTCAATCCACATCATCCATACATCCATTCACATCAATCCACATTACTCACACATCAATCCATATCATCCATACATCCATCCACATCATCCACATCAATCCACATTATCCACTCATTCATCCACATCAATCCACATTATCCACACATCCATCCACATCAATCCACATTATCCACACATCCATCCACATCAATCCACATTATCCACACATCCATCCACATCTTCCATACATCCATACGTCAATCCACATTACCCACACATCAATCCATATCATCCATACATCCATCCACATCATCCACATTAATCCACATTATCCACTCATCCATCCACATCAATCCACATTATCCACTCATCCATCCACATCAATCCACATTACCCACACATTAATCCACATCAATCCACATCAATCCACATTCATTTCATAAGTATTCCCATTCTCATCTTATCACATCTTTTTCTATCTCATCACTTATTTCCTCATTTATCCTCATCAGATCACATCTACTTGCATCTACCCCCATACATCTTATCACTTCATATATATTAACATCTATCCACTTTACATCACATCTTATCACATCCATTTCACATCACATCTCATTCATTCACATCCCAATTCACTTGCTAACACATTCATTCATGTCCCTTATCGTTCATTCACATCCTGATTCACATGTTATCACATTCATTCACATCCTATATCATTCATTCACATCCTATATCATTCATTTACATCCTGATTCACATGACATCACATCTCATCTATTCATTCACATTTATCTGATTCGCATCACATATCATCACATCTATTTACCTTTCATTCGCATCACATCCATCCATCCATTCTTTCCCATCTATCTGATTCTCATTACATCTCATCACATCTATTCACCTCACATTCTTGTCGCTCCTATTCTCATCGCATCCATCCATTCATTCCCATTTATCTGATTCGCATCACATATCATCACATATTATCCATCCATCCATCCATTCATTCCCATTTATCTGATTCGCATCACATATCATCACATCTATTTACCTCTCATTCTCATCACTTCTATTCTCATCACATCCATCCATCCATCCATCCATCCATTCTTTCCCATCTATCTGATTTGCATCCATCCATCCATTCTTTCCCATCTATCTCACATCCATCCATCCATTCTTTCCCATCTATCTGATTCGCATCCCATCTCATCACATCTATTTATAGAATGTAAGAGAATTCTTATTTTTGATATAAAGATTTTTTACGCATCTATTTATGCATAAGAACAACTTCAGTGGAAAATGACACTCTTATAAAAATCTGTTTATGCATAAATTCAATTTTAAGGAGAATAACACTTTCGAAAAAAAAAATCTTTTATGCATCTTTCTATGCATAAAATCAAAATTGATGAGAATAACTCTTTTGAAATAAAAATAAATTTCTTTATGCATCTTTCTATACATAAAATCAAAATTGATGAGAATAACTCTTTTGAAATAAAAATAAATTTCTTTATGCATTTTTCTATGCATAAAATCAAAATTTGATGAAAGTAACGCTTATATTTAAAAAAATCTTTTATGCATCTATTTATGCATAAATTCAATTTTAATGAAAGTAATACTTTTATAATAAAAAAGTTCTTTTATGTATCTATTTATGCATAAAAATCAATTTTGATGAAAGTAACAATTTTATAATAAAAAAATTCTTTTATGCATCTGTTTATGCATAAAAATCAATTTTGATGAAAGTAAGACTTTTATAATCAAAATATTCCCAATATGTATCTTTTTATGCATATAAATTAATTTTAATGAAAATAACACTTTTATTATAAAAATATTTCTAATTTGCATTTTTCTACGGATAGAATAAAAATAACACTTTTAGAATACACAAGTAGTGGGGATTACTCTTTTTGAATAATAAAAGATAAAACTTATTTCACAAAATTTAAGAAAATTTTGCCATAACCTCCTTTGTATAGCTGACCATTTTTCAAATTTTTTCATTCTCAAGTTACTTAGAAATTATCCTGAATGGTTTAAAGCATTCTAAACTAATCAAATTCCACTTTTTAAAGAGAAACAATATGAAAAGTTTAATTCCTAACAATTTGATTACACATCTAGGATAAAGAAAGGCTGAATTCAAGAATGAAGAGAGGGGGAAAGCCTTTCCAACAAGGCATAGCATCATTTTTCATTTTAAAGAAAATAAAAATTAGAAAACCATTAAATGGAATAAAGAAAAAGTAGGATTTCTAGCTTACATGAATTTTTGTGAGCTTTCCTTTGGCTTGGTGGTTTGAGGGATCTACTCTTGTTTGCAACAAGAGTGGCCACCAATTCTTTTGAAGAGGAAATGGTCAAAAACTAATGAATTATCAATAAATTCATTGTTTTTGGCTCTAGGGAGGAGTAGAGTAACAGTGCATAAAACACTATTAACCATTTACAAAGGGAGAGGCTTCTATTTATAGGCAAAAGTGAGCCTCTAACCAAGCAAACTGGTTCTAGAATTTTCCCGATCAGTTTGGTCAAATTTTGACCATTTTTAGGTCAGTTTAGCTGACTTTTTGGATCTAGTTGAAGCAGGAGAGATGAAAATATCTCATTATTTGTGAGTTTAAAACTCAACCACACATGTGAAATAGGTGCCTCCTTCATGAGGGGAATTCCCCCACATTGAGGTGTCAAAAATGCATCATTTCTTCTAAATATCTCTTCTTTTTTAACTAATAACCTTGTCCTTAGTCAACTCTTCATCTTATGTGAGTATTTACTTATTTTTGGGAGGATTTTCTTTTATTCTTCAATTTATCTCCTCCCTACATTTGGATTAATCTATTTGGTCCATAGGAACCTTAATTTAAAAATTTCAGAAAATCTGGACCCTTAGGCTAAGGTCCTTTTTACCTGATTTCAATTTATTCCAATTGCACATTGGAAATTTCTTTTTGAATATCTGTTTCAGGGAAAACCATTTTAGACACTAGGAGAATTTTTATATCCAAAAATATCTCAATTTTGAATTACCTCCCTCTAGATATTTTCTCTCTCTAGGCCAATACAGGGTAAAACAGAAACTTTCTTTTATTTCAGAGAGGGGAATAATTATAAGATCAGAAGGGGAGGTTTTTACACCTGCACATCTCAAAAGCCGGAGGGAAGAGTCTTACATCCTACCCCACTTAAAAAACGCGAGATGTTGGGGTTCCTTATAGTCTGGTGAACCCAACAGAATCCTGGGATAAAGATCCCTTATATAAAACTCATCATCAGATAATAATTCACTCAGATCGTATCATTCAAATCCTTATAACAATAATGGTCCATTAGACTGAATTTTCTATTTAAACATTCCTTCATGGAAATTTTTAATTATACAGATTTTTAATTTGACATCCCTTACCTTGATTCACTGGGTCAAATGTTAACAACAGCAATCTGCCAGCACAATCCACTAATCTCATAGTGATTTGCTGAAGTCATTAACGTCATTCCAGCTAACATCATCACAGGGACTCGTCCCATTCATCCTCATTGTGGTTTTGCTTAGTTTATTACATTTCAACCTAAATTTAGGAATCTTCATTTTTCAATCAGAATCCAAATCAACTCATCAGTTCTCAACCAAAATTTAAAATCATATCAACCACATTCGAATTCATCAGTATTAATGCTTATAATTTCAAGTCTTAGATTTACTCGTATATACTGCCAATAATAAAGAGATGCAGTTATACCCTCGGTATATACGGGTAGTCACTCACGGTCCTTGGAACTATAAGGTAAATACCATCATGTCTAGGCCTCAAGCAAGTCAGGGATTCCATATAATTGTGGTACTTCCATCTGAAGACCCAATTACCAATTTACGAATTTCAGTTTGAATATCAATTCGTATGAATTTTTTCACACAATTACAACCTTTTACTGCTTCTTCATAAATTTTTGACATTTTTGGCTTCTCGGTTGATCCTCATTAGCAAATTCGCTCTGATACCAACTGTGAGGTCCCTATCCCCACTGCGCAACGAATTCAAGGGTTCTAGCAGCGGAAGTAGCACTTCTTGCGCGGGGTAGGGTCTCACACTCGGGGCCTCGCCACGGATATCCGGACAAGAGACTAATCCATTGGTTCTTCCAAAACCGATCTCGGAAAAACTTCCCTTGCCCGGAAAGCACAGGCGATTCCTCCAGGATAACTTTTCTCTAACGTAGTCAAAAGCCTTAACTAACTGAACTGATCTAACTGAACCCGTAAGTCCCAAATCAGATCAGGGAAAAGATTGCACTTGGATCATAGAGACCAACAGTTTTTTTCTTATTGAGAGGCACAGCCGTTGATTCTTTTCCATAGAACAATTTTTGTTTAGGATTTACTTCATCTATCGTACTATAACAGAATTGAGTCTTAATTTAAGGATCCATCAGTCCAAACTAACCCCATCCAATCCCGTGGGCAACCACTATAGTGATGGGATCCAATTAAGAATTTGGTTAGGTTTTGTCCCAGGTACCAGGAGGAAAAGAGTTCCCAGGCCCCCTAGACGGATATTCATGCAAACTTAAAACTAGTCACACCACTTACACACCTAATATGAAATTGTCTTTTTCTCAGCATCAGCTATCTTTAAAACAATCATTTAATAAAACCATTGTGTCACTGATCACAATCCTCAAAATCTCCGGTTGAATCCTTATTTCCAATCATTCCTTCATCGGTGTACCTATGGCATCATTGGCAACCAGAACGCTCACCACCTGTTCACTCAGGGGTATTTTCGATAGTTCCTAGCTCATAGTAACCGGCAATATATTCACATATCAAAATGGAATCTCCGTTGATCAGCAAGGTCAACCAACGGATCCACATAAAAGAGCCATGGACTCATCCGTTGAGGACCAGCAAGGTCAACCAACCAGATCCATGACCGAATTCAGAAAACAACTCTCACTCCTTGTTCCAATATCTTCCCCGACGTATGTGTGGTATCTTCGGCAACCCAGAGCCCGAGCACCGTATGGTCAGCACCATCTAGGATCCTTCGCAGGTCACCTAGTGCTTCACTCATAGGCCGCTTCCTTGGTCCCTCATCCACTGTACCGGAAGCTCACCATTTAAATCAAACCGAGGCTGGTCAAGACCTCGGCTGACCTTGCTACGCGAGACGTCCTCCGTTGACTCTCCGTCAGCAATTGCAACTTTAACAGATAGGTCTCCATGACCTCATTCACAAGACGGTCAAAATGCTTCCCTAGCATTCTTGACATAAAATAGTCATTTAAAAACAAATTTCACATACAAATACAGTTTCAGCAATATTTCCATTTTTTCTCATCACTCCATATCCTTTCACATTAGTCTCCATCTTTTCTCATCTTCCCACAATTTTTTTTTCTTCATCGATCCCTATCACATCACATCATTCCCACATCAAATCACATCCAATCGCATCATCCACACATCCATCCACATCATCCATACATCCATTCACATCATCCACACCAATCCACATCATCCATACATCCATCCACATCAATCCACATTATCCACACATCTATCCACATCTTTCATACATCCATCCACATCAATCCACACGTTAATCCACATCATCCATACATCCATCCACATTATCCACACATCATCCATACATCCATTCACGTCAATCCACATTACTCACACATCAATCCATATCATCCATACATCCATCCACATTATCCACTCATCCATCCACATTATCCACTCATCCATCCACATCAATCCACATTATCCACACATCCATCCACATCTATCCTCATCAATCCATACGTCAATCCACATTATCCATACATCCATTCACGTCAATCCACATTACTCACACATCAATCCATATCATCCATACATCCATCCACATCAATCCACATTATCCACTCATCCATCCACATCAATCCACATTATCCACACATCCATCCACATCTTCCATCCTCATCAATCCATACGTCAATCCACATTACCCACACATCAATCCACATCATCCATACATCATCCACATCAATCCACATTATCCACTCATCAATCCACATCAATACACATCAATCCACATCAATCCACATTCATTTCATAAGTATTCCCATTCTCATCGAATCACATCTTTTTCTATCTCATCACTTATTTCCTCATTTATCCTCATCAGATCACATCTACTTGCATATACCCATACATCTCATCATACATTAACATCTATCCATCCACATTATCCACTCATCCATCCACATCAATCCACATTACCCACACATCAATCCACATTCATTTCATAAGTATTCCCATTCTCATCTAATCACATCTTTTTCTATCTCATCACTTATTTCCTCATTTATCCTCATCAGATCACATCTACTTGCATCTACCCATACATCTCATCACTTCACATACATTAACATCTATCCATCCACATTATCCACTCAGCCATCCACATCAATCCACATTACCCACACATCAATCCACATTCATTTCATAAGTATTATAATTCTCATCTAATCACATCTTTTTCTAATCTCATCACTTATTTCCTCATTTATCCTCATCAGATCACATCTACTTGCATCTACCAATACATCTCATCACTTCACATACATTAACATCTATCCGCATCTTATCACATCCATTTCACATCATATCTCATTCATTCACATCTCGATTCACTTGCTAACACATTCATTCACGTCCCTTATCGTTCATTCACATCCCGATTCACATGTTATTACATTCATTCACATCCTATATCATTCATTTACATCCCGATTCACTTGCAACACATCCTATATCATTCATTTACATCTTGATTCACATGACATCACATCTCATCTATTCATTCACATTTATCTGATTCTCATCACTTCTATTCTTATCACATCCATCCATCCATTCTTTCCCATCTATCTGATTCGCATTACATCTCATCACATCTATTCACCTCACATTCTCATCACTCCTATTCTCATCGCATCCATCCATTCATTCCCATCTATCTGATTCGCATCACATATCATCACATCTATTTACCTCTCGTTCTCATCACATCTATTTACCTCTCATTCTCATCACATCCATCCATCCATTCTTTCCCATCTATCTGATTCGCATCCCATCTCATCACATCTATTTATAGAATGTAAGAGAATTCTTATTTTTGATATAAAGATTCTTTACACATCTATTTATGCATAAGAATAACTTCAGTGGAAATAACACTTTTATAAAAATCCATTTATGCATTGATGAGAATAACTCTTTTAAAATAAAAATAAATTTCTTTATGCATCTTTCTATACATAAAATCAAAATTGATAAGAATAACTCTTTTGAAATAAAAATAAATTTCTTTATGCATCTTTCTATGCATAAAATCAAAATTTGATGAAATGCTTATATAAAAAAAATTCTTTTATGCATCTATTTATGCATAAATTCAATTTTCATGAAAGTAATAATTTTATAATAAAAAAATTCTTTTATGCATCTATTTATGCATAAAAATCAATTTTGATGAAAGTAACACTTTTATATTAAAAAAATCTTTTATTCATCTATTTATGCATAAAAATTAATTTTGATGAAAGTAACACTTTTATAATCAAAATATTCCCAATATGCATATTTCTATGCATAGAAATTAATTCTAATAAAAATAACACTTTTATTATAAAAATATTTCTAATATGCATTTTTCTATGCATAGAATAAAAATAACACTTTTAGAATACACAAGCGATGGGGATTACTCTTTTTGAATAATAAAAGATAAAACTTATTTCACAAAATTTAAGAAAATTTTACCATAACCTCCTTTGTATGGCTGACCATTTTTCAATTTTTTTCATTCTCAAGTTACTTAGAAATTATCCCAAATGGTTTAAAGCATTCTAAACTAATCAAATTCTACTTTTTAAAGAGAAACAATATGAAAAGTTTAATTCTAACAATTTGATTACACATCTAGGATAAAGAAAGGCTGAACTCAAGAATGAAGAGAGGGGGAAAGCCTTTCCAACAAGGCATAGCATCATTTTTCATTTTAAAGAAAACAGAAATTAGAAAACCATTAAATGGAATAAAGAAAAAGTAGGATTTCTAGCTTATATGAATTTTTGTGAGCTTTCCTTTGGCTTGATGGTTTGAGGGATCTACTCTTGTTTGCAACAAGAGTGGCCACCAATTCTTTTGAAGAGGAAATGGTCAAAAACTAATGAATTATCAATAAATTCATTGTTTTTGGCTCTAGGGAGGAGTAGAGTAATAGTGCATAAAACACTATTAACCATTTACAAAGGGGGAGGCTTCATTTATAGGAAAAAGTGAGCCTCTAACCAAGCAAACTGATTCTAGAATTTTCCAGATCAGTTGGGTCAAATTTTGACCATTTTTAAGTCAATTTAGCTGACTTTTTGGATCTAGTTGAAGCAGGAGAGAGGAGAGATGAAAATATCTCATTATTTGTGAGTTTAAAACTCAACCACACATGTGAAATAGGTGCCTCCTTCATGAGGGGAATTCCCCCACACTGAGGTATTAAAAATGCATCATTTTTTCTAAATATCTCTTCTTTTTTAACTAATAACCTTGTCCTTAGTCACCTCTTCATCTTATGTGAGTATTTACTCATTTTTGGGAGGATTTTCTTTTATTCTTAAATTTTTCTCCTCCCCACATTTGGATTAATCTATTTGGTCCTCCATAGGAACCTTAATTAAAAAATTTCAGAAAATCTGGACCCTTAGGCTAAGGTCCTTTTTACCTGATTGCACATTGGAAATTTCTTTTTGAATATCTGTTTCAGGGGAAACCATTTTAGACACTAGGAGAATTTTTATATCAAAAAATATCTCAATTTTAAATTACCTCCCTCTAGACATTTTCTCTCTCTAGTCCAAGACAGGGTAAAATAGGATCTTTCTTTTATTTCAGAGAGGGGAATAATTATAAGATCAGAAGGGGAGGTTTTTACACCTGCACATCTCAAAAGCCGAAGGGAGGAATCTTACAATGTGCTACACTTACATATTTTTAGCTAAACCCCCCAAGTAAAAACCTTGGTACTAGAGCTTTTAAGTAATCTTGGGTGACTCTTATATTGACCAATTTTCACTTGCATAGCAATCCTTGAAGTCCAAATCTAGGTCCTTCCAGCCTAGATAGGGTATCACACATTAAGGTTTTCCTCTAAGATAAATCCTTCAGTTTTAGGCCTTTCTTCTCCTTGTTGGAGTTTTTGAAGGATAGGTTTGAAAATTTGATCTTCTGATAATCCTTGTTAAAACTTCTAAAGAATAGGTGTTGAAATTTGATTTTCTAATAGTCCTTGTTTAATTTGATTGGGAATTCAGTTATACAACACATAAATAGGTGTGAAAATTTGATCTTCTAATAATCCTTATTGGAGTTTCTAAAGAATATGTGTGAAAAATTGATCTTCTAATAGTCCTTGTTTAATTTGGCTGGGAATTTGATCTTTTAATAGTCCTGATTTAATTTGGTTGGGAATTTGATCTTCTAATAATCGTTGTTTAGTTTGATTATGAATTTAGTTATACAACACATAAATAGCACCAACAAAATATCTTCTGCTAAGTGCATCAGAGTTGCACATTTTCTTTTCTTGGTTTAAATTTAATTTCAAAATCGTATTCATGTAATTTTGATCCACCATCTCTACTTCATGTTTAGTTGTGATTGAATAAAAATCCATTTCAAGCTCTTATGATCCAATTGAAATTTTTTGCCTAGTAAATAATGTCTCTAAAGTTTGAGAGTGTGAATCACATCTAATAGCTCTAACTCATGAGTTGGATAATCCTTCTCATATAGTCGGAGCTTCCTAAATTCATAGGCTATAGGGTGAGCTTCTTGCATTAGAACACCACCAATGGCCTGCCCACTCATGTGTCTACTACTACTACCTCAAAGGGTTGAGAGAAATTGGGGAGTTTCAAGATAGGGAAGGTTGCCAAAATGACTTTTAGTTTGTCAAAGCTACTATAATTCTTTGAAGTACACTTGAAAGGCAATCCCTTTTTGAGCATTACATGCACTCAACACTTAAAAGAAAAGAAAAAAAAAAGAGAGCTTTCCTTGACCTCCTAGGAGAGAATCCCACTACCATGATCACCAAAATTTGTTATTCTACTTGTAGGTGACTCCCTCCTATTTGTTTCTTGATCTTATCTCACCTAGAAATAGATGCACGAAGGAGATGGAGGAGGGAGTTAGGGATTCTATCTAGGAAGTATAACCAAACCAAGGAATGACTATTTGCTCACTACCTAGGCCTAAATACAAACCAAGATCATGTAATCCCATTTGGAATATTTGCAATAACTAGCCATCACACTCATTCTTTATCTCGGCTCATATCTTGCTTCATGCGAGCTACATATTCTTTTATAATTTTATATTCACTTTGAGTAATGTTGCTCAAGTGAGTTGTTGGGCACCACTCCACTTTAGTCATGTTTGAGCAAATCAAACCATGAATGCTCCTTTCAGAATCTCAAACTTAACCTTCTCCTCGTTGTTGTGAAACTTGAAATCATTATTAGTCTAAGCCCTGTTGTAGTTATGTGATCATGCATGGGTCTCCCTATTGCAATAGTCATATATGTAGATCTCACTAGTGCTGACACTACAATAGTCATTATTGGTCTAAATCTTGTTGTGGTCCTATGAACATAGGGATGGAATACCAAAGTATGCATTCCCATAGGGACATAAAACCAAAGTATGCATTGCCATAATTCTAGTCTATGTCACTATTGGAGTCTCTCTAACTCGAGTTGTGACCATTCTTCTTAGGCTTAATGTCTTTATAGCTCTTTCCCTTAGTGGTGGAGTAGATGTTTCTTCCATCTTAAACAACATGCGTTTACCATTATTAGCCACGCGGCGATGTGTTTAATGAGTTTGGCACAACCAAAGTTTCAATTCTAAATTAGGTTTCCACTCTTTTTCCTTTGTCTAGGATACCCATACCATATTTAGGAGGATCTACATCCAAGAAAGGATCTAGGGATTGAAAAGAAGGCTACACTCATTGGTTGGAGTACATGCAGCTTGGTTGGAGTACACACAGCTTGCACTCATTAGCATGGAGTACACACATGTGCTACTCATGGGAGTAGCCACCATGGAAGCTTGGGCCATAAGCTCCAAGAAAGATAGTAGCCACCATGGAAGCTTGGGCCATAAGCTCCAAGAAAGATAGTGTATAATGATAAAAAGGTATGGTCTAAAGTACATAGGCCATGTGCCTTTTATAGTCCCAAAGCCACATGTCCCAAGTCCCACATACATAAAGATGCCCTAAGCCCCATGTACCAAGGCCCATGCTACCCATGTGCAAGTGCATATTACAATTCCTCCATTACACTTTATTGATGTTCTTGCAATCAAAGGTTATCTTATAGGATTATGTTTAGAGTCTCGCTGATTAGGTCTTTAGTCATGGGTGGTGTTATTGGCACTTTGGAGATGGCTAGCCATGTTATCTCCCTCACTCTTTGCCATCCCTCATTGTCTTTGCCACCATCACCTCTATCTTTCCTCTATCTCTTCTCTGCAAGCTTGCAGGTGTATTCTCTCCAACTCCACTAAGCACATGGTATTCTTCAATCACCTTCATCACCACTAGTGTACTCACCATCTTTCCAAGCTCTCCCATTTGTCATAAGCCCATCAATGCTCTTAGACCTCTCTAACTTCTCCAGTTCATCATCAGCGGGGCGGCTCGGTGCCCTTTGACTTATCTGACCATCAACTCCACCAACGGTCGTGTGTATGCTCACAATGTGCAGGGCCACCTTGGGCTAAGTGAATATTCCTAGCTCACACATATCCCTCCCTCTCCCAAGGAGAGTGGAGATCTCTCTTTTAGCACTATCTCCATCCCTTTCCCAAGGATAGTTGAGATTTCTCTTTTAGCACTATCTCCCTCTCCTCGATAGACTTTAGATCTTAGGATAACTTTCTTGATATCATGATGGGTGTGGATATCGAGGTAGGCATAACTTGGAGGATAGTAAACTATGTGGAGTGCATAGTGTGTGTATCAAGTGTATGGACTATAGATTTACATACAATGGGGTGTACACAACCGTGTAAGCTATATGGAGTGCTTAGTGTGTGTATAGAGTTGTCTAAAATGGGGTGTACGTAACCATGTAATAAGAGTTGGATCTCCTCTTGAGCCATGGCCATATATACCTTCTCCTTCAAGTAATCAAGGTAATAATTGCATTTAGTCATGCTTAATGCTGAGAGATGAAAATGTGCTTCTACCAAACCTTGATCCAAAAAAAAAATCATAATGCCAAGATTAATCATGTCAAAATTTGTACTAAGCATCTAATGTGTCTGTGAGATCTTTTTCTAGTGATCCCTTGTAACTTGGTGAGTTCATCTATATATTTATGATGCACTTTTCCAACTACAATATGAGGTTGGAGAATTAATGTCCAAGAACCTCCGCCAACCAACTTGTTTATGATACGCTTTTCCAACTACTTGATTATATATATATATATATATATATATAATCTTTCCATTTTTTTGGTTCATAAATGTTATCCAAATTAGCATTAGAAAATGTAATCATAGCACAAGGCTATGCTAATCTTTTTTATGTGAACACAACTTTATCAGACATCCCATGCTCTCTTCAAAGATATAAACTCGAGCACTCATACTCACTATGCTCTTTCCTTGTGATCAATTTATACTTATGAGATGAGGTACTTGATTTGAAAGACAAAAAACAAGGACAATTACTGTGACAAGAAAATTGTAGTATTTGAATAATGCATCATTATGGAGTATACATTGCACTAGAAAGTCATAGCCAATTTCAATGGCAATGTGAAGCATTTAGGAAACACAAATGGCTCAAATTGCTTCACAATTAAATTTCTTACTACTCTTGAGATAATTAATAAATCATACGATTCCTAAGAGCAACAAATTGCTCAAATTGCTCAATTTGTTGAAGTGAACTCACCCATTGATAGGTACTCTCTTTATGTTATGTTGTTCCTTTACACACTTTATATTTTTTCCAAAGTTATGTGAATAAATATCATATCTATTCCCCAAATCATATGCACTTAAGGCTATTGTATCAATTTCATCCATTAATGCCATAATCACGATTCACTGATTTTATCCATCTAACAAAGCATAAATAATGTGACTGAATTTTAGATCTTTTTCTATACATTGTATGCATGTATAAGTACTTGTATCAATTCCATCCTTGAATGTTATAGTCAATTTCCACCAATTTAAAGCATACTACAAAGCCTACATTGTTTCTATTTTTCCTTTTAGGTGGTTTGCTATGTTGACCTTAGGCTAAGTGGATGGGCCAAAGTATAAGATCAAAGATTGTCATGAGACTGATATGAATAAGTAATTTGTAACAAAATACACTAAGCGGAACTTGATCTTAATATATAGAACTTGAAGCAAGAGATATAGAGAATAATATAACTTTTGGTTGCAAACCAAAGTTACAACCTGATGATGTTTGTCCCCTTGTGCGCTTCTGTAAGGAGATTTGATGGCGATCTAGGTAGACTCTAGACAAAGGATGTGCAAATACAAGGGTGCATTATTGCAATGAAGATAGATCTCAATATCTATCTTCATTATTGCAATGAAGATAGATCTCAATATCTATAAGATAAGATATGTAAGGTAAAAGCTACTATTAGACATAGTCTCTTAGGCAGCATTATACCAGTCAACTAGTATTGTTGGGACTAACAAATCACGCTCGACCATATCTTGAATAACCATACTACGACAAAGTATTGGTCAGCTAATATTGTTGGGGACCAACAAATCATGGTTGATCATACCTCGACCATACCCTACCTGGGTACATGGGTGTATAGGTACATGAACCAATCCCATAATCCGAGAAAAAGGTGTCCTGGGAAGATAACCTTGTACCATAAAGTGTGGTCCATTGACAAGTACTTGCATATGTCCTACTTGGAATGGTACCAAGTCTACATAATAAGCTATCTCCTAACCATCCGATCACACATGGCCAACATTCAATGTCTAAAGTAGGGATTAGAAGGTGCTCAACACAATGAATACTTCTCATATAGAGGGCCTTACAAAAGAGAGCAACCCATCACCCACACAATGGATTTTCAGCACCCTCCTCAATGTCCACCCCTGTAGGTGAACTACCTCTTCCATTCATCAATATTGAGTTGATGAAGATGCCGCTCTAGCAGATCCCTTCCAAGAGACTTTGTGAAGATAATTGTTAAACCACTCCATTGGTGTAACATAGCTACCTGACCTATCGTAAGGAAATTTTCCATCTTACCCACGAGAACGGACACTTAACTTTGTAAGACGGCACTAGAACATATAAAGTAGTCTTATCATGCACTTAATGTTAAATAGGGAAAGTCTACAGACTTAGTGTACATAGTTGCGTGAGACTAGTAATAGAGGCCATACTATTTTAAGTTTGGTTGGCCTAGTATAAAAGCTAGTCATTTTTTACAAAATAAAATATTAAATTGGGTATACCTCTTGCCTAATAAATTGGGCATACTTTGGAGTTCTACATGGAGCAAATGGAGTACAAGGTAACCTTGAAGGATCATTGAAGCAAATATCAACAAGAAGGAATCAAAGGAATTGTTCTTCACATCATTAAGGACAATTCATAATTACACAACCAAGTAAGGTCATTGTGTTGCTTTTTTTTGTGCTTTGTAAGGAATTTTTCATTTTTCTTAGTGTTAGAGTAAATGGATTCTCAAGGTTGGAAGAATGAAAATGGTGAGAAGGGGAAAAATCTAATGTCCTCTTTTCATATGGAAGAGGATATTATAAAACCAAATGAAATAGATATACAAGATTTAGACTTTAATGATTATGAGGATATGGAAATGAAGGAGATGAAAGAAAAAATCTATAGTATAGAAAACAAACTTGAGAAAATGATGGGTCTTCTTACCTCCTTGATGGGAGGGGAAGGATTGGGAGAAAGAAATATCTAAAAGTAACATTGGTGAGGGAAGGGAAAAAACTATAGAAAAAGGATTGAATGAAACCATAATTGAAGAGGGTCCCAAAACTAGAGACTAGGGTATGGTATTCAAAGATTTAAAGACAGTGAAGAAAAGAAAGAGAGAAATAAAGATGAGGTCCATATTTTTGTACGAAAATAGCAAGATTTGCATCTTTTAAGAAATGTGCGTGATCATAAATGCCCCATTGAAGCTACTGTTATGGGCTACCATACCTCCAAGAAGGAACTCAATGCATTCACCTTTGGAAGAAGCAATAGACTACAACTGTCATAGGGAACTTACCAATGCTTCGAGCTCATGTCCATTGAGGTCTCCAAGCTCACTTGATACCAATACTCCGTTGAGGTCTCCAAGCTCACTTGAGAAGCTCCAAACCTCCAAGCTCCACTTCCACGCTATCACCGTAGAGTCTCTCACACCACCAATATCTCTCCCTTCTCCATGTAAGCATACAAGTATAGAGAAGGCACATGTGCTAGATTACTCTCTCTCAATCTCTCTCTCAAGATAAAAGCAAGAAATCTCATAGCACAAAGGGGGATTGTGTCCATTCATTATGAGAAAATGCCTTATATACAATTGGTCCTTATTCACACTTGGGCGCCCAAAACTTACTAAGGCCTTGGGTGGCCAATATCTCATAAAGTATAACTTTTATAGTGCCTTTGCATGACACTTATTAATATCCTCAAATGGAGAAACATATTTGTTAATCCAAAATGGGATTAACATCCCCCCTACCTGATGTAGGTTCTGTCCTCAGAACTTGTCACCAAGGTCTAATGACCTGGTCATTGAACTCGTGACGATAGAAGTTCTGGCATGATTGAAGCTTTTTCAAGGTTCTTCTGAATGTAGAGTGTGATCTCCAGAACCCAGTGTCAACCATATCTTTGAATGTTACATGCATGTATGCGGGTAGACAACTTAGGTGATGATAATATGCTGAGAAAAAGGCAATTTCATATTGGGTGTGTAAGTGGTGTGACTAGTTTTAAGTTTGCATGAATATCCGGCTGGGGGGCCTGGGAACTCTTTTCCCTGGTACCCGGGACAAAACCTAACAAAATTCTTAATTGGATCCCATCACTACAGTGGTTGGCCGGTTGGCTAACCTACGGGACTGGATGGGGTTAGTAGGCTAGATTCATGGATCCTTAAATTGAGACTCAATTTTGCTATAGTACGATAGATGAAGTAAATCCCGGGACAAAAATTGTTCTATGGAAAAAAATCAACGATTGTGCCTCTCAATGAGGAAAAAAGCATTGGTCTCTATAATCCAAGTGTAATCTTTTCCCTGATCTAATTTGGGACTTACGGGTTCGGTCAGGTCAGTTCAGTTAGTTAAGGCTTTTGATTACGTTAGAGAAAAGTTATCTTGGAGGAATTGCCCGTGCTTTCCGGGCAAGGGAAGTTTTTTCGGGATCGGTTTTGGAAGAACCGATGGATTAGTCTCTTGTCCGGATATCCATGGGCAAGGCCCCGAGTGTGAGACCCTGCCCCGCGCAAGAAGTGCTACTTCCGCTGCTAGAACCCCTGAATTCGTTGTGCGGTGGGGATAGGGACCTCACACACGAGTTCATAAGGAGGGGTATATTAATCCAAAAAAGTTGCAGAATTACATTTACAGGAGTGGTTTTTTGAACCAATTTGTAAAAAAATTTGTAAGTTTATGAAGAAAAAGGGGTCATTTAATTCAAAAAAGTATGTAAGTGTAAGGGGTTTTATAAATACCCCTTGAATGCACATGATACATAAAATTTCTTAGAGGTGAACCCAACAAGGTTTTTTATCTCAAAAAATGAATGAGTCATGAGAAATTATACACCTTAGATAATATAGGAGCATTTTATTACTCTTGACCTTGCCTTAGGAGACTTATGAAAAACTATGGTTGCTATGGTTTAGGCATTTATTAATTAATCAAAAGCTTTGGAATATTATTCAAAAATTTAAAATTAGTAATTACATGGCTCTTCCATGTTCCCATCCCTCCACTGGGCAACTCCCCTTCTCCTTGTCAATTATAGAGCTTCTAGTAGTTAAGAAGTGTGGAGAATCAACATGAGAGAGGAAGATGAGAAAACTATTTTTTTAATGACTTTACCCTCTTGCATCCTGAAAACTAGTGCCTATTTTTGCCATTGTGGAGGAGTCGATCATAGCAACCATAGCCTATTCTTTGAAGCCATTTCTTTCCCATACGCTAGCCTATACTATGGCCAATCTATCTAGCACAAACGAGGCTCAATAGCCAATCATTGAGGCTTCCTACAAAACCCCTCGAATCTACTAAAAAGTATTGCAAATTGTAGCTTCTCCACCATATTCAATTGTGCATCATCTAAGCCCCTCTCTAGCTTGTTATCTTGCTTAATAAATTGGTTATAATCTAAGAAAAAGCCTAATTGCTTTAGAGCCCATCAATGAGGTGAATTAAGGGCTTTCTCACAGTCCCAAAAATTAGGTGAAATTTGTAATTTTTCTTCTATAGTCCCCTTCTTCGTGAATGCTTTGCTCAAGATTTTCCTATGCTAGTTGCTCCATCCAATTGATTGCCAAACTCTATGCTAATTACCCATGTTAAGTGGCTCAATTAATGGTGATTAGAACACTCCTAATCAACCCCAAAAAGCTATAGCAAAATTAATAAATTACTCTCTCTAATCTTGCCCATGTTAAGTGGCTCAATTAATGGTGATTAGAATACTCTCAATCACCCCGCAAAATCAATAAATTACTCTCTCTAATCTTGCCCAATTTCATGTGTGATGCTTCCCAACTAGCATAATGGGAGAGGTCTCCTTGATCATAAGGTAAGGGCAAGGTTTCTTCATCAAGGTGAAAATTGAAAGCTTGAAAGACTTGTTGGTGGATTAAATCAAGCTTTGGATAGTCGTGTAATTGTTCTTAACACCGAGCAACCATCATGTCTACCCCAAATTCATTAAGGTAAACCCTATTATCTCTAGCTTTTTAAATCTCTGCATAGCTAATTTGAATTGATTTGTGTTAATTGCTTGGTGATCCTAATGAGATTGGATTTTTCTTGAATAAATCGAGAGAATTTGGCTTAGTTGAATTGGTTGGGAGTATAATTTTCCACATTTTGATTATGGTTATCTCTTAACTAATGCGAATGCATGCATATGCTTATGGAATGATGCTAATGCATGCATGTGCTTATGTAAATAATGTTAATGAATACATATGCTTATGTAAATAATGCTAAGGCATGCATATGCTTATGTAAACGATGATAATGCATGTGCTTATGTAAATAATGTTAATTAATGTATCTACTTATGTAAATAATGTTAATTAATATATCTACTTATGTAAGTGATGTTAATTAATGTATCTACTTATGTAAGTGAGTGATGCTAATACAGTATATGACTATGTAAGTGATATTAATGTCAAAATAATCTTATGTGAGTATTGCCAATGATTATGCATGTACTTGTAAGTACTATTAATGCATGTAAATGCCTAAGTAAGTGATGTTTAAGTAAGTGAATGCTTAGGTAAGTGGGGCCAATACATGTGTATGCATTCAAGTGTGATAAGGTATCTTTTTATAGGATTATGCTAGTAAGGCAAAGTAGTCTTATACAAGGGCATGGGAATTTAGCCATCTCATGATTTTTCCAAAATTCTTAAATTGTTATGCCTTAAGTTAGACATGCTTTTGAATTAGCTTGGGCTTTCTAGGGTGAAATCATCTTCATGTGAATCCTAGGTATATCTATGCATGTGTATGCCTATGCCATCAATGATTATACATGCGTGTTTTCAAGGTCCTTTCGTGTGCTAGTAAGGTTTCTGCAGACATCCTATGGGAGTGTCATTTCCAACTATCTTTGTTCAATTTTTTTGTTTTCTACATCACATTAGCATAAATTCAAGGTGTGTAGACATTATGTGCATATGTCGTAAGTGTTACATCATCGACATCACATCTTTGAGCTCATCATCAAACCTTCATCAGCATCATCATCATTCATCGACTTTTGCATCCTTGCCAATAACATTTCTACTTTACACTCTACCATTTTTCATAGACTTTTCAAGCCTTGAGGAGAAGAATGAGAGAGAGAGAGAGAGAGAGAGAGAGAGAGAGAGAGAGAGAGAGAGAGAGAGAGAGAGAGGTCAAGATGGGCTGGGCTGGGTTGGGCTAGGTTCGGAGGAGGGAGGGGGAGGGGAGAAGAGAGAAGGGAGGGGGAGAGTTGAGCTGGGCTGGGCTAGGCTAGGTTGGGAGGAGGGAGCGACAGGGGAGAAGAGAGAGAAGACAAGGATAATAGAGGGTATAGAAGCTGGGAGGAGAGAGAGAGACAGAGAGAGAGAGACACAGAGAGAGAGAGAGAGAGAGAGAGAGAGAGAGAGAGAGAGAGAGAGAGAGAGAGAGAGACGGTCAGGCTAGGCTGGGCTAGGTTGGGCTAGGTTGGGCTAGGTTGGGAGGAGGGAGGGGGAGGGGTTGAGCTGGGCTGGGCTAGGCTAGGCTGGGAGGAGGGAGCAGCAGGGGAGAAGAGAGAGAAGACAAGGATAATAGAGGGTATAGAGGCTGGGGAGGAGGGAGGGGGAGGGGAGAAGACAAGGAGAATAGAGGGTATAGAGGCTGGGGAGGAGGGAGGGGGAGGGGAGAAGAGAGAGAAAACAAGGTTAATAGAGGGTATATAGAGATATTTGTTGTCAAAAAAAGCTTGCTCCTATCATCTAGTAGTAGTAAGGCTCATAAATTTAAAGCAACTTGACTCACGCGATTTTAGTAAGGCTCGTAAATTTAAAGCAACTTGACTCACGGAATTTTAGTGGGCTTATATTACATTTTAGCTAGGTTCAAGTCACATCTAGCTAGGTCAAATTTGGTTGGCCCACATCACGTCAAAATGTGACCTAGGTAGTTTTAAATAGAATAGACTCATATAAATATGCTGAGCTTGTCTCACGTGGCATCTAGTGTAGCACGTCTAGTGGACTCACATGTATTTGGATGAATTAGGCTCACACAATTTTGTATAAAATGGGATCATGCAGGTCTGGTGAGCTAGCTTGCAAGTGGGACCATGTGCCTATGATAGTGTTCGTGAGAGCAATTAGCGCAATAATAATTTGGAAGAATATAAGGCTAGTACAAATTCTATGACAAGAAAATCTTCACAAGACATGGGTAGGTATGACCCTTTATAAGTCTTTATGGTGGTTTTAACTAACCAGTACAATATTAGATGTAACTAACCAGTACAATATTAGATATAACTACCACTAACACACCCTAGACTAGGCTCACGTCATGTCTACTTAGACTTATATCACATCTAGTTATACTCATGTCATGTCTAGTTAGACTCATGCCACATCCTTGTAGGCTTATGTCATGTCT
Organism: Cibotium barometz; assembly: GCF_041138505.1. NCBI lineage: Eukaryota > Viridiplantae > Streptophyta > Polypodiopsida > Cyatheales > Cibotiaceae > Cibotium > Cibotium barometz. Next base: position 12,810,804 of record NC_141055.1, read on the forward strand.
AATTTTCACAGTATGACTGTTTGTTGATTTTGTGTATTCATGTCATGCCTACTTAGACTCATATCACATTTAGTTATGCTTATATCACATCTAGTTATACTCATGTCACGTCTAGTTAGACTCATGCCGCATCATTGTAGGCTCATGTTATGTCTGATTTTCACATCTAGTTATACTCATGCCACATCCTTGTAGGTGTTAACCCATTTGATTCCCGCTTACCTTTTTGGAAAAATGCCAATATCTTTTTTATTTAAAAATTCAAAAAATATCCACCCCAAACAAGGAAATTTGAATTTCGCTCTAGACTTAAAAAAAACGGCTTATGTCTTAAACGTCTCACGCCTTCAAGGTCTCACATTTTAAGGACTCACGCGTAGAAAAAAAATATTCAAATTTGATAAAATCCGTGAAGTCCACTTCACGTCGTGAATTGCACCCTGCAAGTTCAAAGGGACCATCTGCCAAAAAAAATCAAATTTAATAAATTCCGTGAAGTCCATTTCACACATTAAGGTTTCACGACATGAACCCTTGCTATCTCACAGTGTGAGACAGTACTCACGTGGCCAAAAGATAAAATAAAATCAAATTTGATAAAATCTATGAAGTCTGTCCGCTTCACGTCATGAACTGCACCCTGCTAGTTCACGTCATGAAATTGGGGACCGTTGGCCCAAAAAAAATAAAAATCCGTGAAGGCTGTTTCACGCATTAAGGTTTCACGACGTGAGACAATACTCACACGATTTTTAAAAAAAATAAATTTGATAAAATCCGTGAAGTCCGCTTCACGTCATGAACTGCACCCTACTAGTTCACATCGTGAGGTGGCAAAAAATAAATAAAATAAAATAAATTACTTGAAGTCTATTTCACGCATTAAGGTTTCACAACGAACCTCTGCTGTCTCACAATGTGAGACAGTACTCACGTGGCAAAAATAAAAATAAAATCAAATTTGATAAAATTCGTGAAGTCCTACTAGTTCATGTCGTAAAAGGGGGACCATCGGCAAAAAAGAAAAAAGAAAAAAAGAACTCTAGAAAACAGCCCTGTTTGGAGGCTCGTATTTCCTAAACTGTGAGTTCGATGAATGCACTCTAGTGCTCATCGAAAAGTCGACATCAAGCTCTTAGAATTTGGTCTTAATTGTCCGAGGGCAAAATCGATCGTTTTGGCCTCCGACCCTCAAAATTCGACCCGAAAATCGAGACAAAAAACAACCCGAAAAGTACTAAAAATCATCAAAAACTGCACGAAAATGACCACGAACCATATTCGGGCTACTTTTTGAGGATAAAATCACGAAATACTTAGAGAGACAAAGTTGTAGTACTCCAAAAATAATACAACTCTCTCATACATAGCTTTTCCAAATTCCTTTTGAAACACCTTCAAATACGGGCTGTGAAACAGGAAAAAAATCTCGAAATTTTTTTCCATCGTGAGACAATGATGGAAAATAGGTTTTAAGACCTCCTCTTCCATCTAGGAACCTACTAGCATACACCTTTTCCGAAAAATGCCTCTAAGAGGCCATTCACGTGCGTGTAACGCCTAAGCTAATTAGGGCAAACGGACACTCGTTTGACCCAACGAAGAGTACACCAGGCCTCCTGAGGCTTTAACACGCTGTGAGAAAATATAAAAACAAAAAAAAAACACGTGTGCTTGCTCATTAAGGGACTACGTGGGCCGACATCCTCACTGAACCCAAAGGCTAACATCTTCGAGCCATTGAGATCAATGCCGCAAAATGCACCTCCCAATACCATTCGCCATGCCAACAACAGTGTCATCGGGTTTTATACCCCCTGTCACATCAATTCGACCGGGATTTGATCCTTTGCCTAGCACTATCACAAATCCTATAGGTACCAACTCTTTGCAATCCTTAGATGCCTACACCTTGCACATATTGACTAATCTAGGAAGAGGGATTGCCCAAGCACTAAGTGAGTCCCTACCCACAAGAGCACTCACATACGGCCTCAATGACTCATACAAAAATACAGCTGTACAAAATTATCGGCAAATACGATGGAACAACTGATCATGTTCAATTCATACAAATGTTTGAACAACAATGTGAAGCCTATGGAAATCCCAACTACCCCACCAAGGTACATGCGTTGAACCTATGCTTAGTGGGAAAGGCTAGTCAATGGTTCATTACATTGATGCCGATGATCAAAACAAACTTTAGGACTTTGAAAATAGCCTTTATCCACGGCTTTTCAAGACAAGGTGATCGGTGGAGTGCAGTAAGAGAACTCTATTCAATTGAGTGTAAACCAAACGAAACCATTAGAGACTTTATCCTTCGGATAAAACTCTTGGACTCACGATGTGAGTCATGGGAGAAATTAAACGATTCTCAATTGAAGAGATGTTTCATGATGGGCTTAAAGAATAACAACTTACATAACTTGATCATTGTATCCAATCGAGAAACATTTGATCAATGCTGTGAAGAAGCAATACGTTTAGATGACAACATGATGGAAATTGATCATGATACGAGATGTTCCTCGTCTAAACAAAGGGAAGAAATGGCTAAAGAAAAATTGATCTCGGAATTATCATTCCCCGAATTCTCTGCAGCTTTGCTTAAAAACTTACAACCGACATCTCGGAATTGTCATTCCCCGAATTCTCTGCAGCTTTGCTTAAAAACTTACAACCGACATCTCTAAGAGAGGATAAAATCCTTCAAAGCCAAACATCCTTAATGCCTCTCCAAGTGATGAGTGAAATGCCTTGTGTTTAGTGCAGTCACTATGACCATCCCAATCCTCATTGTGCGTACAAGGAACCTATTTTTCTGTACTACATATATTGCAAAACCTTTGGTCATGAAACTACCCAATGTCCCAATTCATCAGCAATTGACTCAAAACCTCCATCTCCCGTGCACCAAGCGAAAACAATCCAAAGGGTAGAAACTGCTCAAGAAGCAGTTAATCGAACACTTCAATGTTTCTATTGTTGTGGACCTCACAAGGTGGCTGATTGCATAGTTTGGAATACTTCCATGTCTACAATCACTGACACTGTGCAACCCCTATGTGAATGATGTGGCATCGACCACATGTTCCAAGATTACCCAAGGTGAGTTGCTTCATTGCTGCACCCTGTCTCACAAAATATAACTCTTAACATCTTAAGTGTACAAAAGGGGGGCAATCGTCTACGGTACCCTTGCATATGCTTACACACTTACAAGCTAAGGCACGAGAAACAATAAAAAAGAATGCAAAAGACAACACTTCGAAATGGGTAGAAGAACATGCTTTAAAACAAGAACCAAATGAAAAAGCAAAACCTTCTAGATCCAAGAAAAACAAGGGGTAACAAACACCAAAGTTGAAATAAAAGACAGGGAAAAGGAGCCTGTGGGTGGAGGATATAAACCCAAAAGAGCCAAAATCTACACATGATGCAAAAGCGTCTACCTCAAAGGCCACCACTCAAACCACAACACCCATATATGCGACACAGGATACAAAAACCTAAAAGAAAATACGTTCTTGTCGCATGGGTAAACATAATGAAAACCTGACGATCCAAAGAAAGTTAGAAGATGAAACAAGTTTTAGTACGTCACTTAGTCAGGATGAAACAAGTTCTAACTCTTCACTCAATGCACTTCCCAAACCAATCCAGAAACTATAACCCGCCCAACCACCCCAAATTGAAAATCATGATCATATGACATATGCGGAACACAAAATGCAAGCTCATGAGAGTATGCTTAGCATTGTTGAGTGTCATACAGGATCACCGGTTGTGATTGAATCTCATAATGCCAATCTTAAAAAAGCAACCAAAAGGAGTATCGCTTCCCCTTCCAAGAGAAGGATGTACTCTCTATAGAAGAGTCGTTAGGGGCAAATTGCTCGAATTATGTGGTTGAAAAAGCACGTGAGGAATTCGATGAATCCCTTATAAAATTAAAGCAATCTCTCAAATCCTCATTTGGAGGAGTGCTCGTCTCTCATGGTGAAATCAACATACCATCAGCACTTGCACCCTTAAAGGCTAAACATGAGTTATACAAAGACATCAAAAGCTACATAGAACAGGACTGTGAGGATTTGCAAATCTCCAAACAGACCTCAATTAGAATTGTTGGAGGATCGAGTGTGCCATTATACACTTTGGGTACTCTTGAAAAAGCTTAGAGCCAAAAAGAGGATGAAAGTGAACGAGAATATGAAATAGAAACGAGATCTGAAGAGCTAAAACACAAACTGAAACATCCATGGTCCCTCTTGAGGATTCTATCATGGTATGGTTGGATTTTCCTACGGGGAATGATGTTAAGCGCAAACATGCATTGATTAGCCCTCGAGTTAGTCATAACATCATGATAGTAGACACTTGGATGTCATTGGGACAACCTAAAATCATCCCTAAAGACAATGGTCTTGCAAGAGGTGCCAATGGAGAAAACATTGAAGTTCTAGGTTACTTCAGCTATGCTACTAAAGCAATTTAGTGGAAATGTGGAATTTCGATTCTATATTACCCCAAACCCCCTTGAGTATGATGTCATCCTTGGTGGAACTTGGATACATGACTCATTGTATTCAATTGATACTATCACTTTAAACACTCTTGCAAGCATTGTGCAATTGCTCTTAAGGGAGGAAGCAACCTTAGAAGAGCTAAAACTTCCAACATATCTTACTGAGATTATCCCAAGAATTATGGTTAGATTGGAAATTTCCAATAAAATCACCACAATTCAAGCACAGCTTTATCCAACAAGAGAGTAGAATCTCATAACCCTTGAGTTATGGGATTTATTAGGTCAACCACCAACACTCATAGCTCATCCTAAAAAAAGAATTCCATTCACACAAGACTTGAACATGCCATGTTTGGGATACTTTGAACATACAATGTATATTGAAACTAACCCCCTTACTTGCAAGTTTTTTGTGGTTGAGTATGTGCTGGAAGTAGATTTGATCTTGGGGCATAAATGGACTATTGCTGCCTAAGCACCATTGTGCTTTGCTACGGATAGGGTCATCATGATAGTCAACGACATAGAGTTGACAATACCATACTACACAGAAGAGGATCCAACCCTAATGGATTTCTATGATGCTGAACATAAAAAGTTATAAGCCTCTTCTACAAAAGCCCCTCTACACAATGCTGCATCAACGACCAACTTCGATAAAGCATCTACTCCTTCAACTCCATCCTCACAATGAAATTTAATGCCAAAACCTCGCAATCAGCAACAATTCTTGAAAAGGTTCCCCAATCACAACCATCTACCTCTAACAAGGAACTCACGAGAAAAGCCCTGGAGCCAACGCCTCTTCAACGACAAACCTCACCAAACGAGACAACCGCATGCTCAAAAGCCTCAACATCGACAGCCACTCCACAAGAGACTCTAGCCTCATCTTCGTCAACAATGTCCATGAGTCTAAAATCCGTAACCTTAGCGCCAACCAATGTGAAGGAGGGCTCACAACCTTCCACTTCCACCAAAAAGAAAAATCCACCAAGACAACCAAAATCAAGGTATCTTAATGGTATCAAAATGTGGGTGGAGAAGCAACTACTTGTAGCTCAAGGCTACTATAAAGGTGCCAATCAAATTTAGGTGCCTCGACAGTCAAAGCCTCTTCCTCAACGCAGCACCTAGAGGCCAAGGAAAAAGAAAAGTACTCCACAAAATCGTCCACAACAGCCTATGCGAGTTCCTCAAAGAACTCTAACATCTCAACAACAAAGTGTGGGTACCCAAAAGATTACTGCACACAAGGGTAATACTAAGGAAATACCAAAGCTTGGATTCCCAAGTGCATCAACAAGTCTCCTAAGCCTACACAAAGAAAGAAGAAACCTCAACACCAAAAGCATCAGCCCAACTTATAGTGTTCATCAAAGATGGATGTCTATGCACGTGCTTCAACAATAAGGATACTATGATGGTAATCCTATCGTATGGTTGTCGAAACTGACTTTAACCCCAACAACTTCACCTAAAGATCAACAAGAATGGAGACCCAAGAACCACCAAGAAAACCACTCAACCCCTCTCGTGCATACAGCACCTGCACAAGAGCTTGTGTGTGTTAAATTTGCAGCAATGTGATGAGCTATGGTGGATCAAATGCTAGAATCAACATCATTAACAAAGAGATTAGACGATGATTAAGATGAGATTAGTGAGCAATTAACTGATAGCTTAATGTAGGCATGGATAATCAAAAATTAGCAAATTCTCATTAGGCCAATGCCTCAATTTATAGAGTTTACATCCAAGCATCCAAGCATCCAAGCATCTAATCCCACTGATCTCTCCTTGATTCACTCCACCTCTTTTGCTTGATTCTCTCCACCTCTTCCCAGAATATCTCCACACATCCTAAATCTTCTCATGCTACCCTTTATTCTCTCCCAGTAGATGATACTTCTTACCTTTTCACAGCTTCTCACTCATTTACAGATTCTCTTTTATAGCCTCTTGCTAAGGGCTTGTTCCCGCACACACCCTATTCACTTGTATATTCCTCAAGTGAATAATCCTAGCACACCTGGACCCTATACCAAGTTTCCCTCTTACTTGGTAGTCCGCGAGACCAGTGCTGTAAGTCCCTAAACTCATAGTCCTTGACACACACTCTCTCTCTCTCTGTGTCCAAGGCTACTACAAGTGCCCGTGACCTTGACTAAAGTGCTCACACATACATCTACCACATGGCCTACATCATCGGTGGCTCAAAGGTGGTTTTACTCTATTGGGGCATGCTACATTGGGTTGTGGGGTTTCTCTCTCTCTCTCTCTCTCTCTCTCTCTCTCTCTCTCTCTCTCTCTCTCTCTCTCTCTCTCTCTCAGAAAAGATGATCTGACTCCACTTCCTTAGGAGCCTCCATGAAGTTTGCCGATGTCGTTCCTTCTCCACCACTGGGTTTGCTATAGCAGTCTCTTGCCATGTGTCCTGGCTTCCCATAGTTGTGGCAAGTGAAGGTCCTTCCTCCTACTATGCCTCTTCCTCATCCTCATCCTTGGAGAATCCTCCTCGGGTGAAGAATGCTTTTTCCTCTCCAGCTATTGAGTCCAGCCATTTCTTCTCTTTGACCCTGGTCTCTTGCTCTAGTAGAGCTCCTTATATCTCGTGCAGCTTCAATTCAGGTACATTTTTTAAGGTTGCTACAATGTTTTCATATTCACCTTTGTCCACACTCTTCAAAAGCACTGCTAGTGCCTCATCATCTTCTACCTTCTTGCCAATGGCTGCCACAGTTGTTACTTAATGCTTTTATATTTATTCAAGTGTGTGATTAAAGGTTCACTTTCCTTCATATCCAGTTTGTACAATTGCATTAACAGATTTATCTTTGAATTTTTTACTTGAGTGCCAAATAATTTATTGAGTTCATCCCATGCATTTTTGCCCATTGTATCCCTGTGATGTGATGAATGATTTCATCATTTAAACTAAGTGCGAGAAGTCCTAATGCTTTCTCATTCCTACTCTTCCACTCATTTTTCCCACTCACCTCTGGGCATTCATCTCTTCCCTCAACTAGCCCCCACAAATTTTTCATCATGAGCAAATACATGGTTTTTGTTTGCCATGTATAAAACTGCTTCCCATTAAATTTGGCTATCTCTTGTGCCGTGCTTATGATGATGTGAAGGGGGTCTTACCTCTTGATCCAATTTCAAGATTCAAGGGTAGTGTCTACCCTTTTACAACTCAATCTGGTGTTTAGGTGATTACAGATTGATCAGCATAAATTCACACCGAAAATTTCATAAAGCAAAGGGTTACGAATCTGTACTGAATGGTTGGAGTATCAAACCATCTCCGAATTACAATCTAAAGTTATAGGGATCTGTATCAGATACCCCATGGTTAATTTGAACCCTCAATTGCACCAAAATACAATGATTAGTGCTGATTATTATTGATTAGCAAAATAATCCTCTATTTTGTGTGCAAAAAATAGAGTATGCGGGGAGTCCATATCTGGGGCCTTAGAGTTTAAATGAGCTCAACTCCTTTCAAATCCATCAATAGCAGTTAGTCTAGTAGAGGATTAAGCCAAGAAACACAAGATTTGACCAAACATTGAATGCTTAATCTCTGTTTTACCAAAGTCACCTGTAGATTTGATGCAGAGCTTGGATCTCACTGTAGACTTAATGAAATCAAAAACTGTCTTCACCAGCTTGCAGAGCTTGGATCTCACTGTAAACTTAATGAAATCAAAAACTGTCTTCACCAGCTTGTAGAGCACCCTTGAAAACTCGTGGAGCCAAGAGGAATTAGAATAATTGTATCTGGTGGGGATAGAGGATCTCAATTTTTCTTAGAAAAATGGCACAAGTCTTTTCGTGAAAATCGACAGCATGCAATGACGGTTTGGCGATTCGTTTTGACAGGCTGAAGCACAGGGAGTATGGCTACATGTGGCTAAGAGGTTTTGGGCCAATGTTATGTGTAAAGGGAGAGAGGGGTACAGATGTTAATTGAAAAAGAGCTAACAATTTGATTTTTTCCTAATCCTAATTAATTAGGTGATTAGCAAGATAATGGGCTCATAAATTTGATGGATTCTAAGCTAGGCTCTGATACCATGTTAAATTTGCAGCAATGTGATGAGCTATGGTGGATCAAATGCTAGAATCAACATCATTAACAAAGAGATTAGACGATGATTAAGATGAGATTAGTGAGCAATGAACTGATAGCTTAATGTAGGCATGGATAATAAAAAAAACCAACAAATTCTCATTAGGCCAACGCCTCAATTTATAGAGTTTACATCCAAGCATCTAATCCCACTGATAGCTTAATGTAGGCATGGATAATAAAAAAAACCAACAAATTCTCATTAGGCCAACGCCTCAATTTATAGAGTTTACATCCAAGCATCTAATCCCACTGATAGCTTAATGTAGGCATGGATAATAAAAAAAACCAACAAATTCTCATTAGGCCAACGCCTCAATTTATAGAGTTTACATCCAAGCATCTAATCCCACTGATCTCTCCTTGATTCACTCCACCTCTTTTGCTTGATTCTCTCCACCTCTTCCTAGAATATCTCCACACATCCTAAATCTTCTCATGCTACCCTTTATTCTCTCCTAGTAGATACGTCTCACCTTTTCACAGCTTCTCACTCATTTACAGATTCTCTTTTACAACCTCTTGCTAAGGGCTTGTTCCCGCACACACCCTGTTCACTTGTATATTTCAACATTGTGTTCAGTCAACCCCAATGGGCAACCAACCAGAAGCCTTACCTACCACCTCAACAACACTTGCACCAAAAATTCAAGATTCAATTCCCATGTCTGCAACGGAGACTTATGAGCGCATCAAAGATAAACTCACAATGCTCTTTTCACCCCTCTAGATGTAAAACACGTGCAAAAGCTACATGGCAGACATAAGAACCTATTGCTCGCAAGGTGGTAACCAAAAAAAGAAAAGAAAGAAAAAAATACAAACACAAGGGAGTTAAACATATGGCCTACCTTAAATGGTAGAATATCCAAGTAACTCCCAAGGATCTTCCATAGCCCATACATTTTTGTTAAGCTTATAGCTTAATATTTTTTTGGCTAAGATAATGTAGCAACAGCTCCATGAGTACATATCCATGGTCATGCATTGGAGGACATTTGCACCAAAGCCTCACCATCGATAACTTTCTAGGTAATCTTTGGATGGGGAGGCCATGGTGGATGAAAGCCTGGTCAATGGAACACCCATTGCCTGGAACCTTCCTTCAAATTGCAAATCTCTCTAAATGAAGCTAGAGTCTTCACAAAACAATGATCTCTAATCCTTAATGAAGATATCTTAGCCTCGTAAATCGACGTCATTCTTTCAAGCCTCGCCAACAAGTGGGTACTTCAACAACTACATCACAATAAGAGTCTATGTGCCTCGCCAACAAGTGGGTACTTCAACAACAACTACATCACAATAAGAGTCTATGTGACTCAATTCTTGTACTTCATGTATATCTGCTTCATAGGAGCCCTTAAATATACATAAAAATTTAAAAAAAAACACATGGGAAGAAACATGCAGAAACAAGTCCTACTCAACAAGATTTGACAAGAATCCTACCACAAAAGGGACTTCATCGAAGGCTAATTTCTTCAATGAATCAAATCAACATACCATAGTCATGGAACTAAGAATATGATGATGTCCCATAAAAAGTTGCTCACTTTTATCTTCAACCTTTTTATTTCATTTTATTTCTTATAGAAGTCCTTTGGTATATGCCTTGGTTTGCACAGTAATAGCACTTTATGCTATTTCCATTATGATTTCTTTGCCATCCATCTGGGCCTCTCTAGCTCCAAGGTTGGTCATGTGGTCAAAGGCACCCGAATCGACATACCATAGTCGTGGAACTAAGCATATGATGTTGCCTCATAAAAAGTTGCCTCATATGATGTTGCCTCATAAAAAGTTGCTCACGAAGCATATGAGCCACGCACTAAGGTTGGTCATGTGGTCAAAGGCACTCGAATTAACATGCCATAGTTGTTGAACTAAGCATATGATGCTACCTCATAAAAGTTTCTCACTTTTATCTTCACCCTTTTTATGTCATTTTTTTTACAGTAATCAGTAATAGCACTCGATGCTATTTTCATTCTAATTTCTTTGTCATCCATATCGGCCTCTCTAGCTCCCTTTGCCTCTAGAGTGGCCTCTTCCACCTGTTTCTGAATTAAAATCTTATTGTTGCTATCCATGATTCTTGTAAATGAAGATATGTCTCTACCTCTACCCATGTCTATGTAAAAAGCATGCTCTTGCATATTATTAGAGGATTATTTGCTCCTAACATTAGACTCTCCACCACTGATCAGAAGGGTTATAAGGTCCTAAATGTTTGGGAATTTTTCTCGAGTTTAGATAGATGTCTAAAACTGATCATAGTCTTTTCCAAGTCTATTCAAAGTGATTGACACCAAGTCATCATCATCAGCTGGTGCTACAATAGAGGAGGCGAGGGCATCTACAAGCCCTTTTGTCAATGAGTAATCAATGATATATAGATTATTCATTTATAGATTATGTAGCTCTTGATTTAACTACATCTTCCTAGCTTTAGTATATAACCAATGTATTCCATGCATCTTTAGTTATCGTTGCATCTCGTATACGACCAAACATATAATCACAGACATTAACAGAGAGCCAATACATAACCTTGTTGTCCCTCTTATGCCATCATGCCTTAAAAGCCCCTATACCAGTTATGGTGTCAGATTTTTTCCCATAAGCTTGAGCTCCTTCTTGCCACCTATAATAAATTGCCAGTATCCTTTTCCCACAAGGAAGCTTGTCGTCCTAAACTTCCATGCTTGGAAGTTATTCTTGTCTATCTTCTGTCAGACATCGTTATCTGTAGTAACTTTCACTTGTACCTAATATGTTATTCTTGTCTAGCTTCTGTCAGACATCGTTATCTGTAGTAACTTTCACTTGTACCTAATATGTTATTATGTAATTATGTTATGCACCCACTTTATGTGAACCAAATATGCGCCCACTTTCACCTGTACCTAATACGTTATTCTGTAAACATGTTATGCACCCACTTTATGTGAACCAATCACATCAACATATATCTATCATATATGTACACAACTCAAAATCTCTATAGGCACTTCAAATCAACCATTCTACACAACAATCTATGTAAAACATGCACAGAAACACTAGCACAACTGAAAACACATGTACATAAACATTGGCATAGTTAAATACTATCATTGTTGACACTTTTTTCGAGAGTGTCTCCATGCAAAAACCTTACATGGCGAAAATTTGAGTCCAAAATGACTTTAAATGGCCAAAATAATGATAGAAAGGTCCTTCAAAACCCAGAAACACATTGTGCTTTGGCTTCACCAGAAAGGCTCCCTAAAATATGGTAGTGCCCCCTCCTATTGTGTGCCTACTCCTCCTATCCTTGACTAGTAGCTATGTACAAAGATTTGCTTCTGAATCAACGAGAAAAGAGATGGAGTTACCCTTACCTGTGTACAGATTCCTTTTCTTGCCTCTCAAGCTCGTTATGCAAATTAGTGTTTTGATACCATGAGAAGAATCGGGAGTGATCTTCAGCTCCTTACCATCAAATTTTTTCACACACACACACACACACGAGTAGACAAGCACACAAGGGAGAGATGGATGGCTGAATTTTCTTCTTTCTTCTTACTTCCATATAACCATAACAAAAAGATAATAAGGTCCATAGTGTGAACCTCACTATATGAGCTGGCACTATAACTATGATATAATTCTAGTAACTAAAGGGGATATCACATAGCCTATAAACCATTAGTGGCATATTAATCATAATCTCACCAACCATGCTAATAGTGGGGAGCTATCATCCACGTGTATCATCCATAATCGATATAGTTGACCTTGATATCTCAACACACTCGGGTTAATATGGCGTAAGTGGGGAGCTATCATCCACGTGTATCATCCATAATCAATATAGTTGATGTCATCCATGTGTTTTTTCCTATTTTTGCTTCTTGTTTATGCATTGCATACATTAGATAGCAAAGAACACACAAAATCAACAAACAGTCATGTCGTGAAAATCAGATACGAAATGAGCCTACTGTTATGGCTCACCCTAATCCTCCTTAAAACACATCCAACAAGAGATTACTTGGTAAACCGCAACTATTGTGAGGATCTTTCCAATGGTTGAGCTCGTAACCCTTGAGGTCTCCAAGCTCTACAACTCCTTAAGAAGCAATTCCACCGTGTCTCTCACGAGCGTTGTTACACTGCCGCATTGCACTACGTGTGCTCGTCCCTCCTCTCACCTTACATCACTCACACACACTCACTAGCATGCATTAGGGAGATAGATTAGCAAGAGGATTAGCAAGAGCAAGACTCTATTACACAATGGGAGAGTATATCTGTATTATGAGAGATTTTCACTTATATACATGGCCATAAGTGTTCACACTTATGGCCATAAGTGTGAACACTCACTTAAACTATGGTCGGCCACACACTTTAGGCTCATAAGAGGCCTAATGCTATTACAATGACTACTCTCGTAATATATCCATGAAGTCCATCACTTAGGACTTCATCCTACATGCTACCGCACGCTCTTGAAATGGAAATCGCCATAAGTATTCCATCACACCATACGGGCACCCATCCAAGTTGTAGATTTGGACACCATTGCTTCATAGCTTGAATGTATGACCTTTTGGTGTATCTACCTTGACTCCTTGATGTAAGATAATGGCGGTAGCTCTTGTTAACCCCCCAGAAATGGGTTAATATTCCCCCCTTCCTGATGCCGATCGCGTTGAAGACCTTTGTGTGGGGACAATGGACAAGCATTGTCGAGGCTTTGATGTTGAGTGACCTTCAATGGTCTTTGTTCCTCCGGAAGGAATAAGAAGGGGTAGTTAGTAAATGAAAAGGTTAGTGGCGTATAGGGAATTCCTAACGGGGTGGGGGTGGGGTTTTTTTTGCCAGTGATTGTATTTTTATAGTTTTGTGAGCTTTTTTTTTTTGCTCACTTTGTTTTTGGCAATCATAAGCAAAGTTACGTGTTATTTATGCTGGTTGGGAAACTAAGCCTTGGTGCGTGGCTCAAAGAATTAAGAGATTTGAAAAACCCAGGTTATGCAGAAATAGGTGATGATACAAGGCACCCTATTGCGCATGTTGGAAGAGTCTCTTTGTCTATGCAGGATGGAAAATTTAAGTATCTGACTAATGTTGTTGATGTGCTTCATGTGCAAAACATAACAAAGAATCTAGTTTCTATTGGGAAAATGATTGAGTAGGGTCTACGAGTGAGGTTTAGCCCTCTATCATGGATTTTATATGGAAGATTTCAACAATAATCAAATGTCGCTTGGTTACAAAGGGAAACATAGTTGTTAAGAGTGTTTACATTGGATATCAGCATGCCAAAAGTAAAGGTTGCAATGTTTACACATGATACAAGTGTGATTATAAACATTGATATTTGGCATAAATACATTAGAGTGTCAATATTAAGTGTAGTATGTACTCTTATCTTTTTAGTTATATGGTTGTAGAGAAGAGAAGAAGATAGAAGAAAAATCAGCCATCCATCTCTCTCTTATGTCTTGCTCTCTCTTATATGTGTGTGTGGGCGTTTGCTTGTAAGGAACTCAAGCTCTCCCTCTCCCGCGCATTCTCTTTATGCTTGAAACCATTTGCGCTTCCCCCCCTTGAAAACTAAGGACTTTATTGAGATTAGATAATGAGGCTTGCTTTTGCCTTTTTACCACATCATTATATAGTTAAACCCAAGCATTGTCTAAGTTCCAATCAACTTTCAGCTGAAAAAGAGGTATCACTCTCATCATCTTGAAGGGATTCAAAAGAATTTGTAAACTAGAGGGGATAAGGGAGACGGTTCCTTTTGATTTCCTTGTGGGAACCAAAGATGACATTCCACTTGGAAGAAGGATCCTCACTTTGCCCTTCCACTTTTTCAGATGAAGAAGACATCTTATCTTTTCCTTTCCTTACCCACCCCTCCTTATGATTGGGAATCATACCTTTGTCTGTTTTAGATTGACCTTTCTCCCCTGATTGCCTTGAAGCTCATTATCATTTTCGTGGGAGCTGCTAATTGTTTTGCCATTTTGCTCATATAAAGGATGAAGAGGGTTGGTAGGACAATCAATCTATTTCCCTCCTTTCTCCTAGTTATTCCCATGTTCTCTACCCTCATCTTGACGAGTGTATGATGATTAGGGTGATACACTTGTTGCACGTTATTATCAAAATGAATAAAGCCATAGAATATGTTCACGTGCAGTAAGTGTATCCAATGACATATTCATTGATTAATTAATCAGGCCCTACCGGGGCCTGATTAATTAATCACACAAGCTAAGGTCTGAACCTAAGTTTTTACACATTTTTTTAATTTTGCAAATTGTCTCTCTTTGTCATTGATAACCATATGCAACATTACAGCTCCCTCTCTCTCTCTCTCTCTCTCTCTCTCTCTCTCTCTCTCTCACACTTGAAGGCAAACAACCTCACATGCTTTCCTCTAGCTTGACACTTTATAAGTGAGCTTCAACCCTCGTAACTGCCTCAAAGTATCTAGAGCTTTCACCATTCTTATAAGGTTTTGCTTCGCAGTATAGCTAAAGGTTTAAAATACACTTGTCTAAGGTTCTTTCTCTCTCAGCTAATTAATTAAAGTAAAAAACGTTTGTAACCCAATAATATATGGGTCCAAAATTCTCATTCACATTAATTAATTAGTTAGGGAAGAGGGCCTTAAGGCTTAATTAATTGATATTTGGGTTAGAAACCTTAGTGAGGTGAAGTGTGTAAAGGGACTTTTAAAAAAAAGGAAAAAAATCTAGAATGTTCTCAACTCGTCCTACAACCGCCTCACGCAAAGTATAACAATTGCCTAGCTACCTTTTTCATCTGGGCGAAAGGCCCCGAGAGAGAGAGAGAGAGAGAGAGAGAGAGAGAGAGAGAGCACGACGACCATGAGAGATAAAAAAAATCCTTCGTTGCACATGCACAACTGTGAGTAGACGATTTTTAAAAAAATCCTTCGATGTGATGATTTTTTTAAAAAAAATTTGGGCCTTGCGTGACTTTTTTGAGAGCTTTGTGTGCTCCTTAAGGTTTTCACCTTAGGGCGCTAATAATTATTAGCGCCCGTAAGGACGCTAATTAATTAACACGCTAGGCCAATATATTATTATATATATCACGGTTAACTAATAATATGGGTAGGAAAACCAGCCGAGGACCCTATTAAATTAAGACGTCAACGTGTCCAAATCATAAACCTAGAACAAAAACCCACTCGCACGGTGCGTCTCCTTCACACACACACGTCTCTCTCTCTCTCTCTCTCTCTCTCTCTCGTGTTGCCAGGAGCTTGGAATCATGGCGCAGCCTAACAACGGTGGGGGCGAGCAACAGCATCAGGAGACAGGAGATAACGCCAGGAAGAACAAAATCCAAGTGTCCAACACCAAAAAGCCCCTCTTCTTCTACGTCAACCTATCCAAGGTACCTCTACCCTCCAATCCTCCCCGCGAGAAGCTCTGAAGTGAAGGTTTTTCTGCAGGCCCTTTTCTTACCTGCATTTTTATGAAAATTTTGACTATACATTTAGTCACTTTTTTCAATTCATATATTGAGATTTTAATTATCCATTCACTTATTTAGTTATTTAGCTACGGCATGCTTCATGTGTTATCTATTACATGGGGGCGAGAAAACTTATCGAGATGTATTGGTATCACTGGGTTTTCTTTCTGTGCGGCTACAAGCAGAGTGAGGAATGGGCTTGCAAGACAAAGACATGTTGAGTTCTGGGTATCATAGACCCTCCACATGCTTGGAACTTGATGTTCCTCCAGTCCTCTCAGCGTTTACAGCCTATGGAGCAAGGAGAATCAGCAGCATATAGTTAGAATTCAGCAATTCAGCATTAATTGGAAAGAGGGAAGCAGGACCAGTAAAAGAAGGCCAAGGCTCACAAGGTATAGAAGCTTTTGACCATTACCTTTAGGGGATAGGGTACAGAGCTTTGCCCATAGAAAAACACTCTGCCTTGGTAGCAAGGACATTGTGCATTGGGAAGCAGAAGAAGGGCAGCACCATGCTGTGGCATGGAGGTTCAGCAGCTACATTTTCGCGTAGCTATGACAAACATTGAGCTTGAGCCATTCCACCATCTTTGAGTGTTGTAATGCCCATCGGATGAAAAGAATGTTTACCCTTTATACATAAAGAAGAAATTGTCATTTTACTTGGGGTTTTAGCCTATAAGGGTGTGTCGGACTACGACAATAATCTTAGCCAACTTAAGACTTAGAAAGGTGTGTACAAAAGTCTTTCTTTGTAGGGTGAGCCATTAAAATGAAAACTGGGGGAAAAGCCAAAGTTTGTCATGAGGAGGGTTGTGTGCTGTATTCATGCGTCTTTTCTTGATTCACACTTATAGCACGATGAGTTGATACTACAATGGTTAGTGTAATTTTATTTTCTTGGGTGATTTTCCGAAGTAGAGTTGGTTTTATGTATTTTTTATATTGCAAAACAAAAGTAAAGGACCTGTCAACTGGTGCTTGCAGAGGTTCATGCAACAATATGAGGAAGTGGAACTCTCTGCATTAGGAATGGGTAAGCTGCTTCATGGCTCCTTAATGACTTGTCAAGTTTTTCAATATGCAAGATTTGTCCAATCCACAGTTGTCTACCCCCTATGATGCTACGTGCATGGCCGAGCCATAAGAGAGTCTGTCTGCCTTCTGTCGAATTTTGAACTGGTGTAGCCTCGGTATGTATGCAGTCAGCTGACAGAAAATGGCCCTCTTTTCATGTTCTGAACTGGCATGCCCTTCGTACCCCCTATTATTTAAGTGCATGGATAAAGGAAAGTCTGTCACCATTTGTTCATCTTGTTCCAAACTGGCATATCCGCTCCACAGATGTATGTGTGAGAGAGAGAGAAATGAAATGATATATTAACGTCTCTAAGAGGCCGTAGTGGCCTATGAGACCAAAACTGAGAGGACATCTGAAGTTGGTGTCTCATCGAAGAGAACAACTAAATGAGACTAAAAAGTACAATAAACTGATTGTCCTACAGTTATAAGAACAGAACTGTAATACTCTGAGATGATACTGAGTAGAAAATACTGGAAAATACTGAAAAATGTATATCGTGTAGAGAGAGAGAGAGAGAGAGAGAGAGAGAGAGAGAGAGAGAGAGAGCGCTATTGATTTTGTTGCAAATGCAATTGCATGATCTTTGCAGGTAGGGTTGCTAAGAAGACTTTGCTTTGAAATGTTTTCTTTTTCGCAGCAATTTCAACGGTTGTTACGGTGGTGGAGATATTGAAGAACAATGGGCTAGCTGTTGTGAAGAGTAAGACATGTCTTTGTAATCCTGTTTTTAAGGCCCAAGTATCATAATTTTGAGTCTGGATAATATGTAAAATGTCAAAAGGCACCTTAAGTACATATTTGTAAGTAGAAGCCCCTTAGGATATTTGTAAGTAGAAGCCCCTTAGGATCCACTCTGAAACAAATGTTATGAGAATGAAACCTAGGCAATGGTTGGTGCACAAGGTCAATGTAAGGGATTCCAATGCAGAGAGTGGATGGAATAATCCCAAACAACAACATGCATAGTACATACTTAAGATGCCAATGCTAAATATGTGCTTATGATATTATACATATGGCAGCTATGGGCGGCACTCCAAAATGTAAGGTCTCCAGGTTAGGAATTCTTGAAACACCCATTTTTGGGAGTCCTTATGACCCCATTCTTGGGACAGGTCAAGAATCTGTCCTAGAGGTCTTTAGATTTTCCTTTTGGAAGGCCAAAGGCCACAGATTTGTAGAGTCATATGGGGTAGCAAGTCCTTGACAGGCACTGGAAGGCTTCCTTTTGGACCAGGATCAAGTCAACCAGGCATATGGGGTATTTCACTTCAGGTTGGCAACATATATGAATTTATGTGACCAGCAGTTGGCGAGTTGGAAGGGCTTCCAAGAGCCTATAAAAGGGTAGGCCAGCTCAAGAATCTGTCCTAGAGGTCTGTAGATTTTCCTTTTGGAAGGCCACAGATTTGCAGAGTCATATTTGGCACTTTTTGTACTATACAATATAATGAAAATACAGCTATCTCTCTCCCTCCATAAGTTGGACATCAAGACTGCTTTCCTACATGGGGACCTCGAGGAGGAAGTTTATGTACATCAGCCCATAGGTTTTGCAGAACATGGTCATGAAGGGAAAGTATGCAGGCTGAAAAAGGCCTTGTATGGTTTGAAACAAGCTCCACGAGCTTGGTATGCAAAGATAGATGCTTTCCTGCTCACTCAAGGCTTTGTGAACAGTCCATCAGAAGACACTTTGTATGTAAAGAAAGAAGAGAAAGATCTGTTGGTCATCGGTCTTTATGTAGATGATCTTTTGCTCATGGGATCAAATGATGACAAAATTGCAGCTTTTAAAGAGATACTGCAACAGACATTTGCCATGTCTAATTTGGGGCTCGTACACTACTATTTGGGCATACAGTTTGTGCAAGATAACAGAGGCATTGGGTTGTTGCAATCTCGGTATGTTGCTAAACTTCTGGAGAAGTTCAAATTTCAGGATTGCAAGCCTATCAGCACTCTTATGGAGCCTGGGATGAAACTGTCACTACAAGATGACAGTATTTTATTTGATGCCACTGTATATGCTCAAGCTGTTGGGTGCCTTATTTACTTATGTACTACACGGCTAGATATTCAGTATGTCGGGTTGAGCAGATTCATGCACAGCCCGCGATTGTCACATTGGCAAGCTGTGAAGCGTGTATTTCGGTATTTGCAGGGTACCTTGTCTCTTGGATTGCTTTATCCTGAAGGGGGTGACATGCAGCTATATGCTTACAGCGATTCAGATTGGGCTGGTGACTTTGATACTAGACATTCCACTAGGAGAAATTGTTTCTTTCTTGGCTCTTCATGTATTTCTTGGCTAAGCAAGAAATAGACCACAGTGGCCACTTCGTCTTGTGAGGCAGAGTACAGAGCAGCCTACACTACTACCGTTGAGTGTGTATGGCTACGTCGTCTTATGACTGATATGGATATTTCAGTGGAGGAGCCTACACCTATCTATACTGATAGTCAGAGTACCATTGCCGTGGCCAGGAATCCTGTGTTTCATGCTCGCACGAAACACATTGAGATTCACTATCACTTTGTTCGGGAGAGACTCCAGGCAGGTGATATCAGTCTGATTTACTGCCCTACAGATCAGAATGTGGCAGACATCTTCACCAAGGCACTACCACGTCCGAAATTCGAAGCATTCCGCACTGCTTTGAATTTGTTTCCTTTTGGTAGATGATGTACAGTGATCACATATCACTCCAGGGGGGTTTGTTGGGTTTTATGCTGTGTATGCACCAAGGGGAGTGCTAGTGATCATCAGTAGGTCACTGGGGTACTTTTTACTTTAGTTAGTGGATTTTTTTTCCCCCAATTTAGCTTAGTTTCACTTATAGTGGTTTATAAGTGGTTTGGTCCACCTGGCACAGTTTATGGCCGGACCATGTGAACACACTTTAGGTCACATCTTTTATATGTGGCTATTGTACTTCTTTTTATTATCATCATCATATGAGCAAACGTGTTTCTCTCTCTCTCTCTCACGCCTCCTGTTGATGTGCCTTCCAAAACCCTAACCCTAACAACCATCTCCCACATTTAGCTCACTTAACTTATACAAACAATGGACAATACTTGCAACATTAAAACTGGAAATGACAAAGAACACTTGACACCATCACGGGGGCCAGAAAGGATCGTCCCCCCCTTCAATACATATTGTATTTCTTGGAGTATTTATATGTACAACTATTCAACTGTCCCAAGGCCAGATTTCTCCATAACATGGAGTAAATACAACTGAAAAACATTAAGATTTCTGTTGATGAAGAATCGGTTGTCAGAGTAGACCAAATCACAGGCAGTCTCCCACCTTCACTAGGTGAACACCCGCCCCTCACTAGTCTTCCGGGACCGTGCACCAACAGGCACGCCCGTACCAATGCCTAGCAGGGTGAAACCGCGGAGGGAGTGATACCTGGTGCTCCCAAGTAAGCTTTGCTCCCAGTTTTTCTCGCACCCCAATGATTTTCATTGGCTTCTTTGAATGTGAGGGCGCGGTCAGGGTACTCACAGGAAAAATCACCATCCCGATGGCCTTCCATGGTGAAGGTAACTGGTGGTAATACTTGCCTACACAAGACTTGGAATAACAACATTTAAATTTAATATTTTCTGAATTTGAAATACAGAAACAAGTACCTGATAAAGACTCAAATTGGAATGTAAGGTGAGGAGACTGTTCCTCCCTTCAATGTAATCGTGGTCGGTGCAGACAGTCGTAGTTGGCGTGTACTGATGACAAACACAAGGGTAGCAACAGCCACACGTTGGTACTGGCAAGAGCAGCCACCATAGGCAGGTACTGGAGCAGCCACAGCAGGTGCTGTAGGGGTACAGAGCAATCACAGCAGGTGCTGTAGGCGGATACAGGACAGCAGCAACAAGTGCTGTAGTCAGGTGCAGACATCCATAGTCGGCATGTGCTGATGACGAACACAAGGGTAGCAACAGCCACAGGTTGGTACTGGCAGGAGCAGCCACCACAGATGGGTATTGGAGCAACCACTAGGCGGGTACTGGAGAAAGTACACGGCAGCAACAGGTAGCTGGTACAGAGGCGAGTACAGTGCTGCAGGAGGCGGGTACCCTAGTAGACAGCAACCAGGCGGGCTAGAGCTGGAGGCGGATACAATGCTGGCAGCATCAGGTGTTGTAGGTGGTTATAGGGCAGTCACAGGCGGGTACAGAGCTACAGCAACAGCCAGTGGGTTGGAGGCGGGTACAGAGCTGCAGTAGCAGCTAGTGGGTTGGAGTCGGGTATAGGGCAGCAGTGGGGCTGGAGCTGGAGGCAGGTACAAAGCAGCACTTGCAAGGTGGGTTGGAGGCGGATATAGGGCAGCAGCAAGGCGAGTGGTAGTTGCCTCCTTTTTCCATCAAAAAGGCAATACTTACCACCTGTTCACACGCCACATCAACTCATCAGCAGATAGCACATCCACGGTACACTGGCGGCGTTCCCGTCCAGTGTATTGGCACGTCATAGCAGGCAAACACACGAAAACAAGTCATGCGAAAACAAGTTTATGCATGCAAACATGAATGTATGTGCACATGTAATGGACGAAATCTCCCTTTCATGAAACTTATACAAGAATTTCTTGTTGGGCACAAAACTGGCGCGACAGAAATATGAAGTCCTGGTCTTCCTATGGAGTGACAGTCCCATAGGCAAAACACAAATCCTAGCACGGGCCTTCCTATGGAGTGACAATCCCATAGACAAAGCTCGGCACAAATATCAATCCTACCATGGAGTGACAGTCCCATGGGTAAGATGAAATCTTGGTCATATACGGGTGGCAGCAAACAGGCTCCCGTCCATATGGCACAATACTGGTCACATACGGGTGGCACAAAACTTGTTATCGTCCGTGAGACACAAGATGACTGACCCTTTCACATGGGACATTGGCCTGGACACATGTGAACATGGTACAGATCTCGCCGCTCTATCGAGTGACAATCCCATAGAAGTGGCTCCAAAAATGGAGATGGACCAAATGGTGATAGAATCGCCCATTGATTTCCCACCATGAGACAGCATGACGTCTTTGCTCCTCTCTCATAGCGATCTCCCGTGTGAATTGGTCACGATATTGAGAGAAGAGAAGTGACTATTCCTCAATGCTATTCAAAGTGCACAAACCAAATATATAAGTGAATAGTTATTAGTACTTGTTACTTTGCACACTCAAGAGACAAGTCTTGTAAGTAACAAGCTTATACTTAATACTTACATGGACTACTCCTCTGTAGCATATACTCTATCCAAATAAGATGTCCACCCGCAAACCAGCTTTCTATCATGCCAATGATTTGCATCCTTGAAAAGAGGATGAAGCATGTAAGCAACCATGTGGATTGGTTTATGAAACCAAATCCACCTCTCGTTCCAAGTCCCAGAGAGATCCGAAACCCAGCATGTAGTCATGCATTAGCAATTGCCCAATTTATGTTTTAACGCTCATCAAGACTCATGATTACATGATAGATCATAGTAGTAAGTACTAACTTCTAAGTAAAAAGCACCTCTCTCTCAAGTGGCAAAGCTTTGCACGTGGTCATGCATTGCCCCAGGCGTTGCATGTAGTGGTATACCAAGCTCATCATACACCCCTCGTGGTTTTATGGCTTCCGCCTCGTCCCAAAAATCATTACTTGAAATATAAATATAAGTAGTGATATTTTGGGCCTCCGACTTTCGGCTTCCGGTCCACCTACACCACTCTTCACTACATACCAATCAGTGAAAAGAGTCTACTTTGAACCATCTTGAAAGGCATTGTACATAAACATTAAATTTGTATGAGCATTGAGGCTATGTCCATTGTCATATGAGTAAGGAGCATACGAATTTAGGATGCATCATGCTTGTAAGTACTATGTACAAATTAGAAACGTGACATGTCTAAATGTTACATACCTCTGAAGCACTAAAAAATACCCAAACCGTGTCTTTGCTGGCTTCACGAGGTCATACTGACATAGGCCTCTAAATAGTGACAAAGCTTGAGGCTTTCGAGTGATGAACGTGATGATGCACAAAGCCTTTTCTAACACCAGGTCAACCCACTCAAGCTTTGCAATATCTTGCATCATGAAGTCAAGGGAGTGGGAGGCACATGGTGTCCATACAATGGTATACATGTTGTGGCCCAACCTTCTCTATAGATTGCTAAATGTGCTCATATATCCACTCCCCTATGATGCGCAAACCCCAAGCCGAGGCATCAACAACTCGCACTAATGTCGTACTGGCACAAGAAGAGACCAAGATATTGATCATATGCCACCTTTTCTACATTGCACATTAGACAAACAAATCGATTATGTAAATATTCAATAGACAACAATATAATACAAGTCTCAAATTATGATTTAGAATGCATCAAAAGATCAAAGCAAGGGACCATTTGAGAGTTGTGACTTACTAGGTCACTCCATGATAGAGCATCCATATCTTTGCCAACATGCTCTTGTTTGATTTGGTTCACTTGAGCGGTCAAGTGTGTTGTTCTCAAGGACTTTGAGTTGACGCGATGCATGTCGGTAGCTCTTACCCGCAGCCGCCAAAACTAAAGCATTGTAAAACTTATGGTATGAGGGCACACGAGCAATGCTAAAGGGAAGATTACATTGGTAAGAAAATTGTTGCTCTGCAATTTGTGCCTCTTGCTTGAGCTTTGGGGCGTATAGTGATGCAAGAGTAGTTTGAGTACCATGCACAAGTTCTGTATCCCTCTTCTTTGTATAGACTTGTGTGGGCGGTGTGCTAGAAGGCATGGAAACATGTGTCTCTTGATTTTAATCTATGGGGATGTTTGATAGAGACCCACCCATAAGAGGAGAATCCGCCGTAGCCGCACGTTTGATGTACTTGGTGGTTGGGAGCTCATAGCACCAACATTTGAAGAGCTTGGTGGTTGTGACTCGTGAGCTTGGGACCGATGGTTGCCCGCCTCCTCTTGCACTTTGCTCTAAGGCTTCGAATTGCTTGGATTCTTCTAGCAACTCCTCGATGTGCTCTCAGGGTAGTGAAGGGCGCAAGAGTGGGAGCACTTCCTGCCATGTTCGCTCCAAACCACCATGAGCAAAAAAATTAGCCTCACTCACACGATAGCATCCGTGTGATCCTTGCTTGTCCTCCCATGCGAAGTGAGCTCTTGCACGGGTGCTACTACCCTGCAAGACATCTCCACACAACTTGCACACTGCACATCTGGAGCCCGAGGTCCCCTACCTGTGGATGAATAGAGTGTCATTCCACACATTGCGGGTATTGTCCTTTTTGTTGTGGCAAGGCATTATAGAATTTAAGAATAGGGTTAAGAAGAGGAATTTTGAAATTAGGGAAAAAAGGAGATGGGAGAATTGAGGAAGGAGAAGAAAAGGGAAGGGAAGGAGAGAAGACGAGGAGAAGGGAGGAAGGAGCAGAAGAGGTGAAGGAAGGAGAAGAAGGTAGGAAGAAGAAAAAGCAGCAGGTAGGAAGAAGAAATAGAAGAGGGGAAGGAAGGAGAAGAAGGTAGGAGGAAGAAGGGAGGAGAGGAAGGAGAAGAAGAGGGGAAGGAAGGAGAAGAGAGGGAGGAGAAGGAGAGGTGAAGGAAGGAGAGAAGAGGAAGAGAAGGAGCGGTGAAGAGAAGGAGCAATGAAGGAAGAGGAAGAGGAGAAGCAAGCTACAGTCAAGCTGGTGGCTGCAGGCGACCGTCGACGTGAAGCTCATGGAGAAGTGAGCGCAGCCAATAAAAAACGCACACAAAGCTAACTGGAAAAAAACACGCCGCACATATGATAGAACGCGCAAACTGTAAACGGAAGGGGTAATTAAACACGGAAAATCTAATCAATCATGAAATCTGAAAATACACATGCATGGCAGATAAAACAAGATGACGACTCTGCACAATACACCACAGTAGGGCCAAAAGATGGGCTGACTCCTCTCCCCTCCCTTTATGGTTAGATTACCAAAAAGGAGTTTGCTTCCGATACAACTTATGTGGGTGCCCAAGGTTCACCAGTGGCTGCACCTGTTTCTTCCAATACAATATGAAAACAAGAATACATCACATAATTTGAATTTGCTGACAATTCTCAGCACAAGTGAGCATTCCCGGCATCAAGCACATGCAAGACAACTATGGACAGCCCATAGCACTCCCACATCAGCCCGGGACAACTCAACATCTTCATCTTCTTTCTGTCTGGTTCATAGGGTAAGTCGACCAGCCCTCAAAGGCTGTTTTCAGCAGTCAACCAGGCTACCAGCCCTCAGTAGCCACAGAAGAAAGCGACCAGCAGTTGTGCACAAGCCTACAAACCTCCGATCGGAAGGAAAACTGTTAAGAAGCCCACGACCAGCTCTTCCTCCCTATTCTTAACCTCTGTCCAGCCTCTATTCCAGCTGTAAATCAGCCGCCCAGCAGTGGAGAACATGCAGCAAGAGTCGGCCAGCTTCTCCCATGCATCCGGTGAACTTCAGTCACGATGGATGGCTGTAGAAACTTGCCAACAGGCTGACAACCAGCCGACCAGCCCTCATGCACTCTTGAAAAGCATGCGCCCCCCCCCCCCCCCCCCCTCAATTTGGAGTTTTTGTTAATATTGGAGGCTTCCCTGCTGAAAATAGCCCGCACGTGTGCTTTTCTGGTCCTGAAAGGGGCGCCTACATGAAGGGAGTCCAAATAATGTCCAGTGCCCGGTCTTTGGCTGCCATGTGTATTAAATAAGCCCTGCTCAATGTGTACTCACTTATAAGTTGTCCGGTCACTTATAAGTCAGTGTGAACCTGCACCCATAATTATTAACATGTGAACTCATAAAGCTGTAAATTGAGTTTTTGGGAATACTTACTACCTGCAAAACACATGTAGACCGCCTGTCAGTCCCAAACAGGTGTGCACATACACGTCCACAAGGTGCCCAGGCGTCCCCGGCCCCATGGACAACACAGGCAGAAATCTCAGGCATTGTCCAAGCAAACAAGACAAGTCATCCAAAGATAAAATAAAAGTCATGCACACACGAGTGCAATTATATTGGAAGAAACACCCATCTGCTTAGTTGTATCCGATAAAATGTCCAGGGCTCATGATCCTTCCGGAACCTTCCCAGAACATAAATACACAAGATCTCCAGGATAGCTAGTCCCAGAGACTTTCATCATGTTAGGCTTCATGGCCATACATGTACACCATGTCAGGCCCCACAAGCCACACATGTACTATCATGTCAGGCTACACCAGCCATACATGTACTGTCATGTCAGGCTCCATATGCCACACAGACACACCATGTCCGGCTACACCATGTCATGTCAGGCTCCACATGCCACACATGAACAGTATAAAAAAAATAGAAGCTGTAGGGGATTTTGTGACACAAACGGGTGAAAAAACGGGCATTTCTGGAGTTGGGTGAAACGAGGAGTTTCGCACGTTTCGTAGATACGTTTCGCCACAAAACGTTTCAGAGGTTTCGTTGGTGTGAAACATGTTTTTTTTGTGACTATGGGGCATACCAAAGAAGGCTCTTGGGAAACGGTTCCAAAGGGGGTGGAACAAGGATGCCATGAGATCAACCTTGGGAAGAAGACCATTGTAGTGTTCAGGGACAAGGCATGAAGGCAAGGGGACAAAGTGGAAGAGATGCGTAGTTCTCAACACTACAACTGGAGTGGAATCAGAGACAAGGCAAGGTTTTCAGCAAAAAGCTCACCAGTAAGGAAGAATGACAAGTTTTGGAGTCCATGAAGAGACAAAGGGATGATGATAGTCTTCCAAGGTCAAAGGTTGGAATCCCATCATCAAGAGGGGATGTTATGCACACATGGACATGGCTGATCTTAAGGCTAATCCCTGGAGTGGACAGCAGATAAACAATAGTTTAGGGCAGTAGCAAGTCCTTGACAAGCTTCCCTTTGGACCAGGATCAAGTCAGCCAGGCATATTGGGTATTTCACTTCAGGTTGGCAGCATATATGAATTTATGTGTTCATGGAGCTGGCCGAACAGCAGTCAGCCAGCTCCATAAGCCTATAAAACGAGCTTCCAAGAGTGTATAAAAGGCTATAGGCCAGAATCATTCCTTTCTTCTGACCCCATTCTTGGGGCAGGTCAAGAATTAGTCTTGGAGGTCTTTAGATTCTCCTTTTGGAAGGCCAAAGGCCACAGATTTGTACAGTCATATTTGACACTTTTTGTACTATTCAATATACTGAAAATACAGATCTCTCTCTCTTCTCTCTCTGTCTTTGTTGGCGACTGGTATCAAGGCTCCTGTTCAGTTACTAGGGCTGAAAGAAGGCACCCAAGCTTCCGCACATGTGACATGTTTGTCAGGAGAGAATAGGGGAACAGTTAGCCTTTACATTGAAAGCTAATTTCCGGTAGTTGATATTTGTTTGATTGTGTGCACATCAAATCTCAGGACAGGGAGGGTTACTGAGCCTCCACACAGTGCACATACAGGCACATGGCAAGTTATCCTTGCATATTATATTTGCATCGTGTATTTTTTGATGAAGTGAATTATTAAGATCTTACGGGTCAATCCTATTACACAATGCATGCTCATTCATTTCATGTTGTCACCATTAGGTGCTCGTAAACAAAGGGTTTTTTTAATAATATATCAACATACACACCACTTTGCAGAGATATATACATCAACCATAGACATAGGAGATGAGATGCGTGGTCGAACAGTGCAAAAGCCAAAGGTGAGATGAAAGTGTTGCATGGCATTTGTACAGCTTTTAGGTTGGTTGCACAGGCTTCCCTGCCTATGGGATGGGTTTGGAGCTGGACTGGCAAGAAGTGTCTTTTTTGTCCATCCCTGACGGGCACTCACTGTTGTGTAACCAGACATGCTATTTCTTCAAATTTTATTTTACTAAAAGATTTTATTCAAGGATGTACTTGGCCAGGAAAATGTGTTCTCATGACATTGGTTTTCAGATGGAGATAACTTTGAAGAAATCGGAGCAGTTTGATGAGATTATGGCTGCCGCGGCCAATGAGGAGAATGGGGCAACCGATCAGTATGAGTAGTAGCCTGCAGGCGCACAAGAATTTCCCCTTGTGCAAGGGAACGGTGTATAAGACCATTCAGGACCATAGAGTGGAATCAAGAATTTTTTTAAAGGTTTCTATGGAGTGCTAGCTCATAGTGCTTAGTCAGTTTTATCTTGTTAATCTCCTCTCTGCCATTCGATTAAATATTTGCAAACTGGATATTATCATGTATGCTCTTGTTTTCATAATGCTAGGGTCCTAACAGCAGACGACTCCTGCAAACTACTCATGTATGATCTTGTTTTCATAATCCTAGGGTCCTAACAGCAGACTACTCCTGCCTATGGAACTGAGTAGGGCATGATTTCCCTTCCATGGCTAAGGAATGGATGCTACCCAACCGCCATAGCTGCTCAGCTGTGGGAGCTTTTGATGTGAAACACAAGGTGCAAAGAGCAAGAGAGGCCATTTCATTTAAGTAGGATTGGCACATTTGGACCCGTAGAAAATCATGAGCATAATGAGCTCAATCATCTGCAGTGCAGGGTCAGGACACAATGGCTTTTAAAGCAGAATGTGAACATACGATCTAGAGTTTTGGTATGCAGTGTTTTTTTTGGCCAAGGAAGGTCGCTGCTTAAACCATGCGGATAGGCATGATCCTTGCAAAGGGTGCCATTGGTTGGCTGAGAGGAACACAACCCAATTAACTATTTTCCGAAAAAATGATCAACCACTGCATATATCCCTTCTTTTGGGGGCGGGGGGGGGGGGGGGGGGGGGGGGGTTTCAAATGATGAAGTAATAGCCTGATATTTGAGTGGACACCTTTTGTCCACATAAGAGAGATTGCATGCAGACGTGGACACCCTACAGACACCATGTCACCAACTTGGACAATTTCTAGTGTGAAAGAGGTGTGGTGGACTACAGGAGAGCAGAGGATTGTAGCTCCTGGGACATTGAAGATGAGCTTTGGGAATGGGAGGGTTATCCACTACAGATTATGCGTGCCCTATAGTTTGGGTGCTGGAAAGATAGATTCGGGACATGAATGGCCAGTGGACCACTTAAATGCACGGGAGATCATTCCTCTCTATTTAATGGGAGAAGATGCTATGTGAACATGCTTTAAAGCAATGGTAGCAAGTGCCTGATAATTTTATTACCAAATATAATTTTATCCGAAGGGTGGGTCAGCCCATTTCGGCCCTGGTCGGTCTCACAATTGCTGAGTTTATATTTTTAACATTGTGGATCGTTATTTTTCAATTATTATGGTTTCTGTGCAAATGGAGTGTGGATGGTGATTATATGAATGTGTTTTAAGGCGGTGACCATCATATTTGAAGCATCTAATGATATTAATGATTCAAAGTGTCTGAAATCCTGTAGGTGCTGCTCAAGTGCATTTCATTGGTATCATAGCTCTAGCTCTTTTATACTCGTGTGAAGACGACCCTATTGAGGGAAAAAACACTGCTTGTTATTGTAATTAAATACGGCCAGCCTATACACTTGTGGGAGTAGTCATGCGTTAAAAGCATGACAACCTAGTCTATTGATTTATTGGTATCATGGGATCATTTTATCAAGCTTAAGGGATACCAATATGTATATATATATCTTTTGACTGTGGGAGCATGGTGGGTCCATAACCCATAGGTCACAAGATCAAACCTAGCAAACAAAAGGGCAGTATACTTTAAGTTGCAAAGTCCTATGTATTGGCTTCATTTTTGGAATCTTGTGTTTTTTAACACCCAACCCTTTTATGCCTGTACAAGGAGAAAATTGTGGTGTTGTTTGCCTTGAAGATTCTTACCCATATTCGACCATTTCTCTAGAAATGCTTGCTCGTAGCGTGACACATTGCTTCAATGGTTGAATAACTAAAATTTTGTTATTCAAGCGATTAGATTCAAATCTATTCATGATATCGAGGAAACACTATTAAAGGCTGAGAGTAGCCTAGTTTATATGGGTTCATATGGATCTGTCCAAGGATTATGGATCATATTTATGGAACATCCTTTGCTTGAGATTTATATATGTATATGATGGTTAGGCACATATATATGATTGTTATTTCTTGGGATTTATGGTTTTAAGGATTTCTATATATTTCATTGCTGTATGGCTCCTTTTACCGAGATATGATGGATTTATGAACTAAATTGTTTTATGGGTTGAGGATTTTCTTTGGAGTTATCTTAGTGGCTGAAATGCCTATAAATGATGTGTAGCAGAAATGCTTATGGAGCACCATGATATCTATGCATGTGAGTGATTCTTATCTTATGTTTCAAACTTGCACACCTCTCCTCCGAGGTGTGGAGTGCAAGTGGTAAGAGTGCACTTGAGTCCACCTCTCTTCCAAAGGGGTGTCCCAACACAGGGTGCAAGTGGCAAGGAACTTATGTCTACGACAAGGGGTCATGTGGACTGACACCTTGTTGGAAGAGGACTTATGTTAATTGCTAAGGGTGAGTAGGTTGGATTTGGTTGGCTTGGGGACATTGTCTATGCCTTGATCTATAGTATGGCGTTCCGGGAGGCTTGGAGATTTTATGCGTACGTCCGTATTGACCATTGGTGGAACATTTTCTTTGCTTAGATTTATGGGAATTGAATAGTCTCATCCATTTATTTGAGACATGATTTGGATATGGGACCGATTAGTCTCACCCATTGGTGGAATCTTTTCTTGGCTTGGATTTTTGGGGATTGATTCTTGCCCACATTTCATGGGACATGATTTGATATTTGTATTATAGGATTGATTAGTCTCGCCCATTTATATGGGATACATATTCTTTCAATTATATTGGATTTACAAGATTGTCTTGTCTCGCCCACACTTGATGGGACATGATATATCTTCAATATACGGCTTTATGCTTAAAGTTGCAAACAACTTTTAAGAAGGCGTGATGGGGGAGGCGGGGAGGGGGGGGCGGGGGGGGGGGGGGGGAAGGGGAAGGGGAAGGGGGGGATGGTGTTGTCACACCTTGAGATTTTTGTGTGTGAAAGGGGCCTTGTGGACTCAAAGACACTAAGGGTTGTAGCCCTTATGACATGAAAGATGATCTTGGGGAAGGAGAGGATTATCTAGTGCAGATTATGCATGCCCTCTAGCTTGGCCTCTAGAGAGATGGAATCGGCACATGTGTAGCCAGTGGACCATTTGGATGTACGGGAATCACTCCTATATTCGTTGGGAGAAGATGCCATGTGAACAAGCTTTAAAGCAATGGTCGTTTTATTATGGTAGATTCACATTTCACTATGTGAAGTTGAACAACTTACAAAAGGGGCACCTTATTTTAAATGAAGTGTGGACATGTTATAAGTTGGGCATCCCCCATAAGTGAGGTGTGGACACCTTTTGGGGTAAGTTTGAATGCATTTCACAAGTGATGTAAGTGATGTGTGGACACTTGTTGGGGCAAGTGTGCAAGTATAGGCTTGAAACTTGTAGCAAAGACAAAAATGCTCACCACCTCTATCTCTATTTTAAGACACCTCTCCATATAGCATGCTCTGAGGAGAATCCCAAGGCCTCTCTAAATATGATGTATAGATGGATGCAATGTATATAATGTGATGTGTAGTGGATCCTAGGTGGCAAAAGCGTATATGTATATGTATACATGTATACATATACATATACATATACATATACATATGTATATATATGTATAAGACTCTCTCAATGTGGAGTGGTTAGTGTGACCACAAGAGGGTCGAGGAGTCATAGACTACAATGGAGAGCGTCTCCTGCAGGTCTTCTTTCTTCATGAAGTTCGCAGGCTAGAGCTCCTACTGTTTTTTCCAAATTACAGTGAGAAGACTAGTGCAGTGTTAGAATATTGATTGTGTCTGAGCAAAGGAAGAGCTGAAGACCAGAGATCCGGCTAGGAGGTGTCTCTCCTAGGGTCTCTGTGCGCAACGCCTTTGTTAGAGACTTGACCCAGTTCAATTCTTCCTCAACTGTAGCTGTTGAAGTTCATGCTTTGAAGTGCTGTCGTTTGGGTTTACGTGAGGGGGATCCTTGAGCTTTGTTGTGTTTTCTTCTTTTTTCTTTGTGCCCAGGTCTCAGGGCTATTGAGACATTGTTGAGTTTTTGTCTATCTGATAAAGACAGAGTTTGGCTTGTGTCAGCTGTAGATGGATGCAAAGTCTTTTGTTTTTATGTTTCAATTGTGATGAAGATGTTGTTTTGTTTGAGTTTATGGAGATGAAGCTCCTAAGTATGTGAGTTTGATGATTGGGAAGCTATTTCTGAGTCAGTGTTGACTTAGCCAGAGTCAGATGAGAGGGAATATAGAGTCAGTCTAAGTCAGCTAAGCATCAGAAGAAGTCATTTGAAGGTGAAGAGTGCTTGGTTTGACTTGTTTGAGTTGGTGGGAGGTACTTATAAGTCCGATCTAGCAGTTAGAGGATTGTCGGCTGTCGAAAACAATGAGCAGTCAGACGGATTAGTGGTTTGATGGTGTTTCAGTGTCAGCTGTGTGTTAGCTGGTGTTAGTTGAGTGTCCATCGGGATGGATCCTGGTTTGGTTTGAGTGGTTTGAGGATCTAGAGGTGTTATTGGGACGCAAGCTCACAACATCTGATTTAGTTTAGTTGGCTTTGAAAGGATAGTCAGATTGGGATTTTCTATGAGTCAGCTAGAGAGGATTTTGGTCAGCTGGATGTCAACTCTGATCAACTGAGGCTTATAAATTAAAGTTCAGAGGTGTTGGAGTCCAGTGTTGACTTGAGAAGATAGCTAGAGGAGTCATCTGGGTCAGATTGGGGAGTTTGGAGTGTGCATAGGTGTCCGGAGAGTGTCAGCTGGAGGGCTGAGGACAGCAACTTATTTGATTCGTGCACTTGGAGCAGAGATCTTGGTGTCCCCCAATTTTGATCCCATTGTGTTTTCTTTTTGTGTCTGGTTAGTGGTTTTGTAAAAGCCATCACACATGCTTTGGTGCCCCCACTGAGGAGGATCAGTAGGTTCTTATTTAGGGATGTGGTCAGCAAGTTGGAACCCACTTGTTAATCAACTGAGGGCCAATGGCTGGATTTGGATATGATGTGTTCAGAGGTTAGAAGGGTGAGGATGTCACCCAGTTTTTGAGGAGGATTGAATTAGTGGCTTTGAGCAATGAGAGGGATGATGATGCCTATAAGTTTATGATGGGGAGTAGATTTATTGTTAGAAGATGCAGCCAGGGAGGGGTTTGAATATGAGGCCATAGATGCTGAGAGAGGTAGCTGGGATGGATTGAGAGAAGTCTTGAAGAGGAAATATGGGAGAGTTCACAGTCCTAAAAAGACTTGTGGAAAGAGTTGGGTAGATTGACCCAAGGAGAGGATGAGGAAGTGTCAGATTTTGTGGACAAGTTTGAAGCTACTTGGAGAAGGATGCTCACGAGCTTGGGAGAGAATCAGGTTTCTCCTACCTTTCTAAAGAAGGATAAGTTCATTGAATTGCTGCATGAAAGAATCAAGGAGAAGGTAGAGTTGAAAGACCCTCTCACTTTTGCTAAAGCTGTGAAGACTATTGTCTATCAGGAGAGAAAATGAGACAGAAAGCTGGTTTGTATATGCCACCCACTAGACCAAGTAGAGTGGCTACATTTGATTCGTTTGATGTGTGTCCCCTGCTAGAGGCAGTATGCATGTTGTGGATCCTTGTGTGAGTGTTGTGTCAATGAATGCAAGGGAGATGGATCAAAGTGTTTGTAAAGTGACCGAAAGTGCAGGTTGCCTGTTCATGGACCCAGAGCTAGAGATAGTAGAAGCTGGCAAGGTGATGGAGGATTGTTCAATCGTTGGTGAGCTTACTATGGAAGGGCAAGTGGTCCCTAGTGCGCTGGAGATACCACAGGGGCCTAAGATGAGAATAGATTCATCAGAGGTTGCAAGTGTGGAATCTACAGGTTTGTTTTGTGATGCAGTGGAATGTGACGAAGAGAGATTGTCAGAATTACCTTGGTATGATGACACAGGTAATGATGGTGCTAGCATGGATCAACAGTTAGGTGTGCTTGAGTATATGGCATTAGGAGGCATTTGAGCATAAAAAGGACCCTGTAAGAATCAGGAACTAAGACTATTTCATTTGAGGTTTAAGGAGACAAAGTCATAACGAAGCCTTCTTTTGGCCCTAAAAGTAGGGGATCTCTCTAGTTTTCCCTCTCTAGGATTTTAACTCTAGGATTCTCTTTCTAGCTACTAAAACTCTCGAAACATCATCAATCTCGTCCATATAGGGGTCCCAAAAATATTTTTTCTTACAATTCAAAATAATTGTCTCAAAATAACTTTCAATCACATTTAATGCACTTTCATTGCGTTTTTTAAGTTCCCTCTAAATTCCATATCAAGTCATTAAAAGACAATCTCGTTTAATGCACTTTCATTACGTTTTTTAAGTTCCCACAAATTCTAAATCAACAATCATTAAAAGACAAGGAAAACTTATGTTTTTTTATTTTTTCACTTTTAAATGCATAAAACATAAAAAGTTTAATTTAAATTTAAATTTTCGGATAGGCTAGCAATTTAAAATTTATATTTTATAGCAAACCCACCTAAAAACCGTTTTCTTCATTGATTACTATCACATCTCCTCTCTGTTGTTCGGCTTAACAACTAAAAGATTCTCTCTCTCTCTCTCTCTCTCTCTCTCTCTCTCTCTCTCTCTCTCTCACCAAGCCCTTCTCTCATTGTAGTAGGTCTCTCTTTCAAGCTTCTCTTTGGGATCCAAGCTATCTACCATCTTCTATTGTGTCTACTATGGCACTCACAGAAATAACAAACACCTCAAATTTATCACGAGTGAGGAAGGTAGACTTGCATATTCGCATCTTGAATGAATATGCACCTATCAGAAAAGAATGTCTAAACGCACAGGAGAAGCAAGAAAGAAGATAGCAGAGTCATTGTAATGTGGATCTTTGGGTTGATGGGTATTTATATCCTAATGATCCTTCTTCAAATTTCTCTCCACCTTTTACAGACCTACCCTCATTCATTCATTTTGTTGGAGAGGGTGAGAATGGGCTCCTTAGATATTGCAAACACTTAAGTATATGTGATGCATGGAAGGTTCAATTTCTAAACTCACAAATTCATAGCTTGCAAGTCACTTTGAGTAGTGTGCAACAAGCTCTCAAAATTGTACATAATAATATTTTACAGCTACAAAGAGAGGGCAAGGAGAAAGAGGACCAAATCTTGAAGTTACAGGATATAATCTTGCGTATGAAGAGCACATCCATGGGAGCCAAAGAGCGAAAGAGAACAATGAACGACATTCAAACACTTGCAATTGGTGGTGGTGCTCTCAAGCGAAGAATTCATGCAGCAAGGTTTGTTTTCTATTCATCTTTTTGGTTATAAGTTATTCTTATTAGAGTGTATCTATTGTTTGATTTTTTTCATTAACTGTTGATTCATTATATAATATTGCTACTATAAGTAATCTTTGTTAGTTCATTACAGGACCTTTCTTAAAGATGCGTGTGGTGATAATGGTCCTCAAGATATTGGAGATATGTTACGTAGTTGCGTGAGAGAACATGACATTCTTTCCATAGTTCGAGATTCACGCTACAAGAAGGTACGATAGATACTTGCAAATGAGATAATGAAAGATATAACTAACATTTTAGGCATTGAGGAAGTTCAAAATGCATGCAATGAAGTGGGCATAAGCACAAAAGGATACCAGGCTCTCCATCAAATACTGCAAGATACACTTCGCAAACAAGGCATCACATGAAATATTTTTCCTTCCCCAAGAAGATTAAGATTAGCAAAGAGGACATGCAATGAAGATGTGCAACGTAAGATTGGAGAGTACTACTGCGTCAATGATGTGCTGACTATTAGAGCTTGGGAGAAAAAGCGAGGCAACAATGGTAATATTGTGGTTCCTTATAAACGAGTTCAACAATATATTTGTTGATCTACAACGTCTTCAGAAAGTTATGATCTTATTCTATGGATTACCTAATAATTGCAAAGTAACTTTTATATCTCTTGCAAACTAGTTGAAAAAGTCTATGAAAAATCAAAGCTTATTTAATTTTGTTTATGCAAGGTGACAAAGTTAGCTTTGTGTTGAAAATGAATGAGTGTTAGATTGTGAAAGGAAAAAGGATAGTATCACACTTATGAATGAGGCTATGGCATATGTAAAAATTTCAGAGTTATCGTCTTTACTCAGTGAAGACGCATTTGAGGGGAATATTAAGATCAACCAAACTCCTGATTAGGGAGAGGATTTGCAAGCCTGACTTTCCCTCATATAGTGTCCAATCTGAGAAAGAGATATGGTGGCTTGGGGCATTTGAAGTACCAAAAGAGACACATGGAAGTTCTCGCTTGGATGTTTCATAGGATACCCTAGATTACCACTGTCATCAAAGCACAGATTCAGAGAGAAAAACTTGAGGTAGAGGGCAAGGGTACTTATGCAGTAGATTGGCATTTGGGGGGTGACCTGAAGATAATAAGGTGCTTGCTTGGGTGTCTAGAAGGTGCTAACACCCCAAATCCTTGTCCGTGGTGCATGAGAATGGTGAGGGAAAACAATTAAAAGTCGGGAAAGAGAAGGATGCTTGAGAATCAAGATATTGAGCACGACCCCATGGACGATGATGCTAGCAATTGGGTTGGAGGTGTCTTATTTGCCAACATTTGCCAACATGCTAGCTGTACCAAACAGGCATTTGAGAGACCCAGAATGGAATCCTATAAGTCTATTTGAACTGAAGAATGTCCACTTTTGTACAGTGCATGCATTCATGCATGTGTTTGACCGTTTGCTCAAGTGTCACATAGATTATGCATTTACCATGTAAGGCAAAGAACGACAAGAAGAAGCTCTTCATAAAGTAAAGCAACTACTCAACTCAATTGGGTGCCATGGTGGTAATGTGTAGATTATTGTTAACAAAAGACCTCTGGCATGAATCATGAGGTTACACAACAAGTGTCCATGAGTGGAAATAAAGCAAGATGTTTTCTGGAGAAGCTAGAAAATGCAAAGGACTCAACCAAGCCTTGGAACTTGTGGAAGGATTCATGCAAATGTACAACATTTGACTGCACCAATTAAAGCCTTGTAATTATACGTAAGAAGGTTTGGTCAGACTTCAATAAGATGGTGAAACTTTTGACCAAAAGTAGGACAACCATGAAAGGAGCGACAAAAATTTCAAGACGAGATTTCTAATTTTACGAAGTCCATGGTTGATACATGGGGTGAAACCAACATTACGCACTACATGGTAAACACATTTACTCCTTCCTACTGGATATTAAGAAATGAGTATGAATAACTACTGACTCTATTTTAATTTTTGTGTAGCACATTCTTTATGCTTATGGTGCATACTTCATGAATGAGTATGGTTCTCTGGACATGTGGAGCACACAAGGAATGGAGAAATCTCACTATCGAGCTAGAGGAGTATATTTTAAAAACACCTGACATGGAGGAGGGAAGAATCGTAACAAACTACCTCAAGAAGATGTTTAACTGGTTTTACAGATACACTTTTGGGTGAAAATTATCCATGGAAAGGGCACGTATGAGTAATCTAGCAAGGGCAGCACGAAATAATGCCAAACAGAGAAGATCACTAAAGTGGAAAGCTGGCACAGGACCAGCACGTCATGCAGCATGGAGATCTTCACACGAAGACACATAAGAAGAATTTGGAAGTAGAAACGGCACTTTGAAATTGAAAGTATTTTGAAGAAAGTTGTAAACATTTTTGACTTAGGAAGTAGACAACATTTAGAAGAAAGTTGTAAAGCTTTTTGACTTAAAAATAAAAAATAATTGCACCATTTCATTATATTGATGAAGATTTACAGTGAAGATATTTACAATGAAAAGAGCTAGTTTGGAAGTAGAAACAGCACTTTGAAATTGAAAGTATTTTGAAGAA
Source organism: Cibotium barometz (assembly GCF_041138505.1). Taxonomy (NCBI): domain Eukaryota; kingdom Viridiplantae; phylum Streptophyta; class Polypodiopsida; order Cyatheales; family Cibotiaceae; genus Cibotium; species Cibotium barometz. The sequence goes on from NC_141055.1 coordinate 12,849,051, forward strand.
AGTTGTAAACATTTTTGACTTAGGAAGTAGACAACATTTAGAAAAAAGTTATAAAGCTTTTTGACTTAAAAATAAAAAATAATTGCACCATTTCATTATATTGAAGATTTACAGTGAAAATATTTACAATGAAAAGAGCTAATTGCTCTTGAGTCTCTTCTCTTGTTGCTCTCCCTCTTCGGTAGGCATTTTCCCTCTATAACGCAAAAACCTCTTAAGACTAAAGCCCTTGAGACTGACTTTACATCCTCCACTCCTGCACCCAGGGCATAGCTTGAATAACATAGGAAATAACTTGCTCGAGAAGGCCAAAAACCACGGCCGTATCCAAAGATACGGATGGCAGCACACTTCTCTATAAGCATGACTTTATGTATATTATAAGATATAAATGCATACCCTGTGTACCTAGATAGGGCTTTTAGTGTAAGGAGTGGAATCTCTACATCCCTAGAGTACTTTCTATGATATATAATAAATATATTTTTGTTGATAAGAGACGTAATGTGCAAGAGCGGCATCTTGCCCAACTCTTGCACGACCAACACCACCTCGTCTCCAAGGAATCCATCGACGTCGTCAAACTCTATCTGCATTGACAAAGAACCAGAAAGGAATAAACTAAAGTAAGAAATAATTCAATAGACTAAAGCAATAAGAATTAAACCGGACAAACTAAAGAAATAATAAATTCAGGCAAACTTAAGCAATAATTTACCTTCTAGTTCTCATCCTCCTCCAACTTGGCTGCATCCCAAAGGCTGATGGAGCACTCTTCGTTTTCTTGGTCAAGTTCAGGAAGAGGTTCCCTGCCAAACTCAGAAATGCCCATATCCTGCTGAAGGGCTTGAAATTAAAGGAAGAGAAGCTTCATTCTCCTTGGCTTTTTTAAAGCACAAGGACATTGCTTCTAGGGTCTATATGAAGTCTTCTGTCACTTCCGTGTCCAATGCGAGAAATTTATCCTTATGCTCATTCTCTACATCAAACACCAGACGCAACTTCACAACCGTCTACTATCATAGCAAGACAGTAATCCTCCCTAAAATTGTAGAGTTTTTGAACGTGGGAGAGGAGGAGGTAATACTTCCCATTAATTAGGAAGGAAGGTAGCGCAGGGATGACAAAATTGGACATCAACAATCACTCCCCATGGATGGATGACGTTCCTTCATCAATGATGGTGGAGGCCTTAAACTCTGCCACATCAAAATTTGTGCTGAGGAGTTCCTCCTCCTTCTCGGACACAAGGTCTAGGACCTCTTCGTCTGCAGACTGAGCACTTGAAATAAAGGACTGTTCTGATTTATCAGTCCTTCCTTTGAGCTCCTCTTTTATGTAATCCTCCTTATCAGCCATGAAGAAAGAGGTAGGCAACAAACCCAAAATGATATTCTAGAAACCTGCATTTCCTGCCATGCACTGAGCACATGTCAACACAAATCTTTATCACGCGGTGGATGGAGGTCGAGTGATTTCTGGCTACTAACTCTACCTTCTCTTTTCCAGTACTGCCATGGCGTGCACGAAACAAACTGTCAGGAGAGTTTCAGTGCCAGCACGAGATCCGACACCAAGTCCAGCGCCGGTTCCAGATCTTTCAAAGGATGTTCCAAAGGACGTCGCAAGCAAACCTGTGCTTCCTGACGTCAAACCTAGCACCAGCAGGAATATTTCAAAGGCCCGGGTCTCTTTGCAGAGGCAAAGGAAAATGTTTGCGGAGATAAGGAAGGCTGTGAATCTCCTCATCCCCAAAGCTCCTTTCTTGAGGATTGTCAGATCCATTAGCGCAACAGAATAAAGGCGAAAGGTTACTTTAAATAGCAGAGTAGTGCCCTCGCATGTCTTCAAGAGTCATGCGAGGACTTCCTTATAGAATTGAGTGATAGTAACATTTGTGATGCCCATGCCAGGAGGGTCACACTAATGGACACGGACATGACATTAGTAACCAGAGTTAGGTATAGGTATGATAAGTTTATGTGACGTGCCATTTAGGGATAGGAAGGCATCATAAATCCTCTCCATTCCTCCTGCTTTGAAGAGGAATAGAGCTGCGACAAGGTGGTTATTGAAGAGGTGACAACACTAGGTCCACAAGGGCTGAAGAGGCTTGTCAAGGGGGTAGATCTGAAGGGAAAGGAGACAATTTTATAAGAGAATGTGGTTAGGGATGAATTGGCAGAAAACCTTTTGAAGTTGGAGGGAGAGAATAATGACTAACTTAAGGCAGTGCTTGGTAAGATCATATGCAATGTCTTGTACACCGCCGAGCAGGAGAAGTACCTCCATATCACTCCAATGGATGTTTATATGCTCGTTGAAAAGAATAGAGAGATCCATGACAGTATTGTGCTTGCTTGTTTAAAGTGTGTACTCTTCGCCTTTTTTTAATGCTTCCTTATTTTGATTTCTTTTTCCCTTTCTTCCTAATGTTTTTAATTCAATCTACAGGGTACTAGTGAAAGAGCTTTTGCCAAACCAGGCAAAGCAAGTATATATTTGTGATCCTTTGGTATCAACTATCCTAATTGACCCGTCGAGGTGGTCTGAAGGAGACCTTGCTCCTTATTTCCAGGGAGTTAGTCCGGGTACCTACTTTGTTGTGCTGCCATATATAGAGAAGTATGTATTTTCTTTGGATTTCAAGCTATTGATGGAATTTAAGTTATTAGTTGCTTGTGTTAGGTTTCTTATACTTTTTGTTTACTTTCTCGATTTCAGAGGGCACTGGTCTGCTTGTTTAATTAATGTGGTGGAATGCCGAATAATTTTTACGAATAGCCTTCTCTCGGAATGCACGGACAATCTAAATTGTAAGTCAGTATACTTTATATCGTTTCCTTCTTGCTTCCTAATTGTTGATTGTAAGTCATTCTTAATTTATATCATTGACTGTAGGGCATGTAAGAGGGCGGTTGCATTGATTGAAACTCTATGTCCTGAATTGAAAAAGGATATAGAGTGGAAATTTCTCAACCAACCCGTTCCTATGCAAAATGGTTCACACTCTAGCACGTAGTCGCAAATGTCTAGAAGTTCCTCCTTTCCAAGTACACTAATTTTGAAGCGGTGTAAGTTTCTTGTGTCACTGTAATATAATTTCTCTATGTTCATTTCATGAGAGATCCCACATTATTCTAATTGACTTTTATGCTGTTTTGTAGTCTGTTCGCTCAGACGAGTTTTGGTTGTGGAGTGTGCGGGCAAAGGCAATAAACATTATCCTCAACAATGCAATTATGCCTGATGACCCTGACTCGCCAATTCCACCAGTTGCTGGCACTAGTGCATCAAAGGAGAAAAAAGATGATGTTTCATTCCCCTATTAAGCATTTCAGCTTTAAACAAGGAGTCCCTGAGAAGGGAAGCAAGGGCAAGGCAAAGAGGAAGCTTCCATGTGCAAGCAAGGGCAAGGACAAGGCAGGTAAGGTACCAACAACAAAGAAGACAGAGCAGCCGAAGGCTAAGTCAAAGGAGGAGGCCAAGGCTGAGGCTACAAAGCCCGAAACCGCTTAGAGGCATTTTGTATATGTCCAGAGACAAAGCGTTGTAAAGATTCTGTATTTTTATTGAGCTCGGCTCATTTTTGTATAAACATTCTGTATTTTTATTGAGCCCTACTCATTTTTGTATTTTATGAGTACTGTGCTTTGCCATAATAAAATATATTGTTAAGAATTTTTATTCTCATAACTTATCTTTGGTTAAAACTAAATTTTAAAGACGTTTGCTTCAAAATCATTATGAGTACTTTGTATACACATGTCCATGTAGAAATTTTTCATCACATTAGTCATTGCTAAGGTACAACAGTTTAGTACAAGTCTTACAATGACTTCTATTGAGCCTACGTCCCTCGATAAAAGACCTTTCTAATTCTGCACGATAGATTTTTCCTCAATCTCCTTCTTTAGGTTGTTCATCTGAAGAATTCTTTGATGCACCTTTTTGGCTTCATCTATCAGTTTATCTACATCTTCAAGGTCTTTCTTGAAGCTTTCAGATATCTGGATAGGTTGATCATGTGTATCCCCAATAGAGGAATAGAAGTCATCATCAGAAGAAACAGCTGAAATAGTTGGCCTAGCAACCTTGCTAGGAACAGTCCTCTCATTAGAAGAATTTGCATCCATGGACAACTTTTGTATAGAGCTTATAAGTTGTAAGATATTATGTTCTCAATTCCCTTAGGACTGGTCTTTATATACTGTTTTGGATGGACTCCAAAATCATCGACATAAAAAAACCATGTGCTGTAAATCTGTGTGCCACTAAACCATTTTAGAATAGGAACCCTAGTACCTACACTGATTATTGTGATAGCTTTAGAGTAAATTTGTTGAGCTATATTATAACTTTAATATAAAAATCTAAATTCATAGCTGTTACAAGACAAAAATTCATTGCCTCTAAATACTTTTTTGAGGGCAAGGACTTTACAAAATTAACATACTTGAAGTAGCTTCAAAATTCAAAAAATTCAAAATCCCCATTAACTGAGACTGAGCGATATACCATCAACATCCCAATCGGGATCTACCAAGGTCTTTAGCTCCAGTAATTTTTGAATCCTCCTATCGTTCACCTTGAATTGTGGTATGCTAATATCCTCACCTCTCACGATATTGAGGTGCTCTCTAATATTTAGGAGGCTCCAATGTCTACTTGCACATACAACTTCCACTGCACCACTAGGCAACCGAATGCATATGTCAAGAGGCAAAACAGCTTATTCATCTACCTACATTGGGTTCCAACAACTATTCTTTTTCATCCACCGCTCATAACAGAAGCGTATGTGTAGTGTGGCACGAGCTTTGAGATACCGAAATGAGACACTAGATTCTACTATATTGCTCTTGAATGTGTCATCCTTATGTATCCCTTCTATAGTTCTCCACTGGTCTCCAAGCAAGGCTACCATGTCATCACCTAATACCTTCTTGCACACAAACATGGTAGGTGTTTGTGAGAAACAAAATTGATTGAACATCTTGGCCGAAAGATGTATTGGGCATACCCAACTAAGACCCACAGATCGAGAGGGCTTTGCAAACTTCAAAGACCCTTGTATATCACAAAGCATCTTTGATTTAATGACCATTACAGTCCAAGCATCTGGAATTAGCCATTCTATAGAAGATAGGGGTGGAGATGTGATTATCTGTAGCTTACCAAACCCACTGTCCTACTTTGGCACCAGATAGGAGTGCTGGTAAAAGAAGACCTTTTCCTTAAGAAGTTCTGCACTTGTTTTACAAGAAAACATTGCCTCACCAATGTTTGCATACAATGCTTAAAATGTTTTGGTAAGGCTTTCCAATGGCTGCTCCTCTACCATGTTTGAAGGAAAAATATCTGCAAACAAGAAATAAGTTCACTTAGATTGAAACATCTCTGTCAGAAAATCTCACATGCCCTTTCTACCCGCGATACTTACAATTGTATGGAAATCGAGTTTGTTGGCAAAGATGGATATCTCGTGCTATGTAAACATGTACCATGGCCACTAGTTTTCCATTTCTTGCCTTCTTGAATCCTTGTAAACGACTTTTCCAATGGTACTCCAGTACATTTTGCCGTCGAACTCGGTGAGGCTTGATTGTGGCAGGCAGCAGGCTGTAGATAAACCCAAGCGCTCTTACAAAATTTCTCTCCCACCCAAGCACCATCATCATCCTTCTTGTTGTGCAAGGATATCTCCTCAATCTCGGGAGATTAAGATGGAGGAGAAAGTTTAGGGTTTCGGGCTTTGATGGTTTCATTAGGGTTGGGCAAATGAGATAGAGATGGAAGAGAAAGATAGGAAGAGTTTAATTTGGACGTTCAAGAGGGAAAGCGGACTTGAAAATGAAATTTTTGATTACAATGAAATTTGAGATGGGTTTTTGGGGGAAAAAGTGAGTTTTGGGAGGATCTCAAAAATTTCAAAATTTTAACAATTTTTTGAGCCACAAAAATGGTGGGACCATACCTACACTAAACCCCCTTCTTTTTTAAAGGGACAAGTGTAATTATTAGTACTGAAATCCTAGTCCCCCTCCCTACAGCCTAGTCTCCCTCCCTATATTCAAAGGAGACCAAATGTGCACAATCCTCTATTCCTATTGGTCTGTTGCTAATTACTTTCATTTTAGTAAAAGGCCCATAATATGTCCAAATGCCCCCTAATGGATAGTGGTGTGGATAGTGCTATGGATGTTTTGTTGGAAGATGCCTTGGAGGGTGTCTACGCTTTGTTTGAAGGATCGATGGGTCTAGATGGTGTCGAGAAAGTTAATCCCAAGTATATGCTGTAGTATGTGTCAATGATAATGAAGTTTTGGATGTTGTGAGCAAACTACTTAGAGAGTGGACGGAAAGAGCACCAAGAAGCATCCTCGCGCTCAAGGCCTGGCACTTGCATATGGAGATGAACCACTGAATGTGGTCATCCACATCTTAGTAGAAGAACCTATGAAAATTGGGAGCTTGACATTGACTTGGCCCAACACCCGTGGAAAGGGGTTCTATGCTAAAAGGATTGGCTAGACCAAGAGGTTGGCTTGGCCTCTGGCACAGTTATTAAGAGTGGGATTACCAAGGTTAGTTACCTCAGTAAGAGGCAGAAGGGGGTCCCTAGGTGGTACGCAATTGAACCTCTTCCTACTATGGCAGAGAGGACTCTTGGATGGGCTAACCACCACGGGAGCATGTATTGGGCATACAAAGATGACACAGATAAGGGTGAGCAAATAGGACTCTAAGTTTTGAGAGTTCCATTGGGCGTGCCAAATTTTGATATACCTATAGAGCAGGGTTGGTTTCCCGGCACACTAAGTGGTGGCTCTTCTCTGGATAGTATGTATAGAGTCCTCAATGCTCACAGCCGACACACAGCACACGTACCAGTAGACACTATGGAGCAGAACACAACACAAGAGAACAAAATTGCAAGAGGAACAAGAAGCAGGACGACAATCACACTACTCCAAACGCTGTTACATGTCCACCATATTGTGCACACTAAGCAGAGGTCAGTCAAGAGGTCAGTGAAGAGGACGATACATAGGCTCAAGCTAATGACAAGTGACTATAGCACCCCAGGTTGAGGCTACAATCTAGTATGAAGGATAAAGGATGGAAAAGATGTAGAATAAAGGACAAAGGATGATGAGTATGGGATGATAAGTGGTTCAGTCAATTTCCAACTGACCACTTTGCGGACTGGGCCACTCTGAAGAACACCTTCCTCTACACCTTCTATCCTGGTAAATATGAGGACTGCATTTTACAAGAGCTAGGGAAGCTACAACTGCTACCAGGGGGAGGGTGTTAAAACTCATGACATGAACCATAGTGTTGATGGTCCGCTTTTACCGACTTACCCTTGTGACTTCATGGTGTGTTAGTGGGTGACACAAGCCTTGCCTAGGCCCACCCAATAAAAGCTTCAAGAGAGTCGGCCCCCACCAACTACATTGTTGGAATTCCAAGAGCTAGCCTCTCAACTTGAAAATTCATGACTTATGTTTCAATGTGATGTGGGCTCTATACATCCAATGGTGACATCACTAGATGACTCAATGGATTAGCTGAAGCAGGAGCTAGAGGCACTCAAAGTGAGCCCAAAAAATTTCGAGCAAGGAAAGTTCCCTGATCCAACTCAAAAGGGAGATTGAGGAATTCAAGACTCAAAAAGAAACCAAGGAGGGCCCTATGGTGTGCTATATGCCAGTCACTTGGACACCCAATCCAAGAATGCCCAAAGAGGAGGTACTACTCATTGCGAAGAAGGAGACATGAAGACAAAGACTGCTACTATCTCAAGGGGTTTCGTTAACTTCATCCGCAAAACAACAAACCCCTCACCCCGCCTTGAGAGCCCTAGCCCATTACACCATAGCCGCTCTGGTCATACCACAAACCTTCCACACTGCTCCACCTACCCCTTGCCAACCTACCCCTTAGGTGGCATACCTTCCACTCATTTCTAATCCCCCTGCACTAGCCACCACATGGTAGCTACCCCCATGAACCATTCTACCTGCCCTCCCCAACCTCAAAATTGCTCCATCCTCTACTACTATGGATGTGGGGAATATGGCCACCAAAGCCGTGTCATTAGTTGTGTATCATCCTCTTCACTATACTTATGCTCAGTGTGCATGGTAGAGTGAAGGACATGTAATAGTTTTTGGAGGAGTGCAAGTGTCGTTCAACTTCTTTTTCCTCTTGAAATATTTTTCTCTTGTGTTGTTTTTTGCTCCATAGTGTCTACTAGTACATGTTCTGTGTGTGACATTGTGAGCATTGAGGACTCCAGACATATTGTCTAGAGAAGAGACACCACTTAGTGTGCTGGGAAACCAACCCTACTCTACAGGCATCCAAGACTTGCCTCTCACATGAAACAAATGATCCCCTTTGTTCTTGCTATAGATGAGGATATCACCAAAAAACACCAATACTAATTTATAAAGGAAGGGCTAAAACACCTTATTCATGAGTGCTTGAAAAGTGGCAGTGCATTTGACAATCCAAAGGGCATAACCATGAAGTGAAAAATCCCTCTATTGGTGTAGAAAGCCTTTTTGAACTCATTCCCTTCCTTCATTCTTATTTGATGATACCCCGATTTGATATCTATCTTAGAAGAGAATTTGGCTCCCTTAAGCTCATCAAGTAGATCATCAATCATAGGTATGGGATAATGGTTCTTGATGGTAAGCTTGTTGAGGTCTCTATAAATGCACATCCTATATGTGCTAGCCTTCTTCTTGACCACTAGAATGAGAGAAGCAAAAGGAGATTGGTAGCGGTTCTTGATGGTGGTAAGCTTGTTGAGGTCTCTATAAATGCACATCCTATATGTGCCATCCTTCTTCTTGACCACTAGAATGGGAGAAGTAAAAGGAGATTGGTTCGATTGCACAAATCCCATGTCCATGAGTTCTTGCACTTGCTTGTTGGCAACCTTCTCTCTCTCAAACTTAGCGAGTCTATAGGGTAGCTTATTGATCGGTTTAGAATTTGGGGCAGGGTCTACCACATGATCCACTTCCCGCTTTGGTGGTAGACACTTAGGGGGCTGAAATACATCTTTGTACTCCTCTAAACTATGAGCCATATCCTTGTCAAGGGGCTGTCCACCCTAATTTTCAGCATCCTTTATGAGTTGTAACACATAGATAGAACTGAAATTCTTCATTCCCTCTTTAATTGCTTGGAGGTATGAGGGAAAGCTTGGAAAATCCAATGCCATCGCCTAAACCTCATATACTTGTGACTAAGATCCAATGAAAACTCACCCAAAGTGCTCAAACAATCACATCCCAATAAATAGGTCCCCAACTCTAGAATAATGAGATTGGCTTACATCAAGTAATCGGGTGCTAGGCTTATGGTAGTGGATGGGCAAAACATAGAAGCAACTTCATTTTCCCTGTTTGCCACTTGAACTCCCATGGCATGTAAAAGCTCTATGGGCTATAATGTCACATTCTGGATAGTTTTAGAGTTGATAAAATTATGTGTACTCCCCAAATCCAACAAAATATGAGCCACGCTTCCATTGATAGTGCCTTAGAGTCTCAAAGTGGTGGCTTCCTTACATCTCGCAAAGCAAATCATGAGTTATAGCTCACACATGGGCTGTTTTGCCACCGGGATGGAATGGAAACTCACGATCATCCATAGAGGAAGGCTCTTCTACTGACAATCCACATAAGCATCCTCTACCCCATTGTCATTTTCAGCTGTCATTCTCTTCCACAATAATTATGCTCATATTAGCTTTCTTGCCCTTGCAAACATGCTTCATGCTGCACTTTTCCCCACATATGAAGCATAGCCATTTTCTTCTTAATTCTTGAATCCTTGAAGATTCCAATTACCTTGACTTGTTGAGAGTAAAGGTGGGCTTCTTATCATGATTAAGGGGTTTCTTTTGACTAGCAAATTGAGCATGAAAGTTACTAACCCTTGGCTTTCCATCCCCATACACCATTGTAAATTTGGGTATAGAAGAGGGTGTTGTGGGAAAAGAGGTCTTGCCATTATTCCATGTGGTAGTGGATGGTTTTTAGAAGCTCTTACTAGCTGAAAATTGTGGATACCTATTGTACTTTAGCTCATATAGTTCCGCAAGTCTCATTTCTTCCTTTAAGTTAGAGGTGTTTGATAAGAGGATCCAGCCAATGATGAACTTCCTTAATCTCATGCCATCATTAAGCCCCTCCACATACATCAAAAGCTTCATGAAGCTCTTAATGTAGTCTTTGACCATTTCACTCTTTTGAGAAAGCCCACACCAGTGTTCCATGTACCTATCAAGCACTAAGGGTGAAATGAATGCCATGTTCATCTCTCTTTTTACCAAGCGTTAGTGTGCATATTAGTCTTCCATATGCATTGAGGTGAATTTCACCTTATCCTCTTCACTCTTTGGGTAAAGCTAAAGAGAAGTGTCCATCTTCATAGTCCACTTGTCCAACTCATTAAGGGTTGAACCATTTCCCTTGAATTTGGATAGGATGACCTTGTCTTTCATATCCTTCGAAGTGTTGAAGGATGGATCATCTTTATTTTTGGGAGACTTGTGATTTTGCCATTGGTTATAAGAGGATAGGAATTAAGAAAAATCCTTGTATTTCCTCTTGATGTAAGGGGGAAGCTCTACCCAACAAGTATAAGCCACTCTTTGCATGTGAATATGCTCAATTAGATTGCAACACATCACTCCCCATAGCATCTTCTTCTACCTGTATAGGCTGAATTGGGTTGGGTGGAACCCTCCTAACATCACCAAAACCCATGCTTATTTATTCATTGGAAACAATATGAGGTCTCCCATGCATGTGTGAAGAACCGAGTTGAATTGGATAGTTTATGGTACTTCCCCACCATGAGGTTGTCTAGCTCACATGTGGTGTAGTTTTCATGGTGGCTTCATGAGGTTCCTTCATTGCTTGGTTGCCCTCTCTATGAGTAGATGGACCTCCTTCTTGTGCATTCAATTTGTTCTCCATAGCATCGAATTTGGTCACAATGTTGGCACCCATGGATTGAATGATTTGAGTAAGGGCATCGAATTTATCCACAAGCATGTCATTGGAAATGGTTGGGAGAGAATTGGCTCCATGAGAAGTGGATTTTTGAGCACTACACATCATGGTTTCTTATTCAACCTCTCTTGATGCCTATCCGAAGGCATTATCATGCTCCCCCAATGCATCCATAGTGTCTTCCATAGTGCCTAGGTCTTGCTCGTGCAATCCTTCACCTTCAACTTCATCCATGGAAAGAAGAGACTTTCTTGGTCTCCTCGGGCCATAGAAGTGTTGTTTTCAAGAAAATAGAAATAAGTGAAGCTAGGGTTGTTGGATTTGAATAAGCTAAGGCTCTTTAGAAAAGTAATGAGATGAGGAATAAGCCTATGTGATTAGTTTAGGCTCAGTTTGGGCCCTAATATTCTGTATTTTGGGTTTTTTAAAAATAGGCTTCCACCAAAAATGGGTCATAGCTCCCTACTCAAGAGTCTGATTTGGTAATTCTTTAGCTCATTAGGATCCTCTTGGGGGTACTACACACCCATCAAGTTCAGTGCTTGAGATCACTTTTAGTGTACAAACTACCAAAACATGGCTGCTCCACAAAATAGGGTGTAACCACTTAATAATAGTAGCTCCAAATAGTATGTAACCACTTAATAGTAGCTCCGACTAGTATGTCATTTGGCTTGTTTGGAAGGTGTGGCATGGGTAATGAAGCCTAGTGTCAATTTAGGGTCAAGCCTAAGTCGTTGGGATTGAATCAAGGTTCAAGATTTTAGTAAAAGTGGTAAAAAATTTCCCATAGTTTCACTTGTTTGCCATTGAGTAGGTATCCTTGTACCCCAATTAACATTAGGAGCTTAATTCCACATGCCAAGCCTCATGTGAATATCCTTTTCCCATGTGCATAGGTCTCGTGAAAATTTTTTGCCATATTAACCTTTGTTTTCAGTGACAATTTTCATTTTCCAAAAGAATCCCAATGTATCACATTTGTAGAAACCATTTGCTCACAAAGTGCCAAAGGCAATGCAAGGCTTATCATGCATCACATTACCAATACAAGTGCCACATGCATAAATTGTCCATTACTTTGAGCCCAAATGCATGGCTCACAAAGTATCCAAGCCATTGCAATTTTCCCAACACGTGCTAATTGTTGACGAAGATTTTGTTGATGTCATACAGCCTCATAGCTGCCTACACTCCCACTCCTAATCCTCCTCCTTACCACTTTTCCAAGCCACTCATGGCAAACACTCCCCCATGACTCCTCTTCACCTCTAGTCATGGGTACCCTTACCACAATATAGATTCTAGGAATTGAATTGTAAGTACAAGTAAATTGTAACTTGCTTGAAATGATTGGATGGAATCCACTTACAATTTAGATGCATGTAGTCGCACAATTTAAACCATATGGCATGACTTATGCCCCATTTTCACCATTCATAGTATAAACCATCCATATCATGATTGCTCCTTTGCTTCCAAAGTCCAACAACAAAAGACCAATCCACCAATTCAAAGAAACATGCTCAATCAACTTTCATGAAACATATACAATGCATTTCCATGTTTCCCCTTTCCCATGTGTAGTCAACATCCCTCTTTGGTCATTTGAGTTGATTAGAGTGATAAGGGAGGGTTAAGGAATTGAAAAGAGGCTTGATTAGGTTGAAGGCATTGTGATTAGGCAAGGCTTTAATGAAGAAAAGCACTCAAGTCAAGCTTATTTCCCCAAAACTCTAATTTTTCAAGAAAACCCTAATAGGTCCAACCAAATGAAGTGTGCAATTCATAGATGGGAAGAGGGATGCATAGGGAGGTTTATCACCCTAGATATCAAGACTTAATGGTATAGACCCTAAAATTTTTGAAAACCACCAAATCCTTCAAGAGGGCCAAGAAACCCTAAATCTTGTTTAGAATCAAGAATTGAACACGTATAGAAAGAGGAAGGTTGGGAGAGCCACATTATGCAAGAAATTTATGAAGAAAATGCCCACAAATCACTCGATATCATCAAGAATAAGCCCATGCTCATGCACAAAAGCTAAGGGCTTCCACGTAGTCTCAACTTCAAGCATCCCTTACCACTAAATAGGGAATTCTTCAATGGTTCGGTTGCTTTTTACTTTATTATAGACTAAGGTTCATATATGTAATAATAATAATAGATACAGGATATGAACGGTTGTGATTAGTCCAAATGTCAAGAACTTTAACATTCCATTTAAGGGCTATTTAAGCAAAGCTCAAGTCATTGATTTGGTATAATGTATGAACAATGTACACACACAATCATTCTAATTTGATGCTTCTTAGTTGTGATTCAAACAAGCCTCTCATGTACAATTTTAGGCTTCTACCCAAGAAATGCCAAGGGGCCCAAAAGCTAAAATAAGACTAATGTCCTAGAGTAAGTATAGTTCATCATCGACATTATACACGTTGTAAGCTTAGTATTTAGTAATCAACCACCAACATTACACAAGTTGGACACAAAGCTTGGTGATATCCCAAAATCGTTACATAAAGCTCATTGCACAAATACAAAAAGATGTGGCAAAAAGGTGTAGCATGTGTCCTCACACTTGAGTGGCAGACCATGAGAAAAAAGTTAGATGGTTACCTAAGGAGACTAACATCCTCACACTTGAGCTGGAGACCATGAGAAAGAAGTTAAATGATTAACTAAGGAGACTAGAAGCTTAACCATAATACAATGAAGCTCCTCTCAACAAACATAATGACAGGAGAGATGATTTAAATCTCCCACTTACATTCTCTAATCCTCCTTGGCATCCATGTTAAGCATGAATCTCCCACTTACATTCTCTAATCCTCCTTGGCATCCATGTTAAGCATGAATTTCAAAGAAATAAAGGATGCATAACAGGGCTAGTTCTTCAGGTGCCCACCATCCCAGGATTTCCCACTTCCATTGCTTAGGCGATCACTGCCTCATTGATGTTGTTCCCAGGGTTATGGTGTTGGCTCGTGACAGTGAGCCCTTTGTGGATTTTGTGCTGCTTTCAGGATGTAATGGTCCCTTGAAGAAATGTATGGAGATGTCTAGCAAATCTGACCAAGTGCCAGGTCTATCAACTACGTGGGGCACTCTACTACGCAGGATTACCCTAGGGCTAGGGGTCATAAGAGGTGGTGTAAACATGCTCCCCAAGCGGCAGAACCTATTGCTCCACCTCGGCTAGCCTTTCACCAAGAATGGTGGGTCGTCTCTTATGGTTGCCCTTCAGGTGGGATCACTAGGGCACAAGATTAGGGCCTTCCCAAAAACAATGTACACAATGATGATGTATTGGGTCATAGTGGATGAGTTTGTGGAGTCATCCTCACAGAAGGATGTTGCATCAGGGTAGAATGACTATGTTGAGTCCTCCTTGCTTAGGATGTACAATATGTAGGATGCACTTGGTATGGATACATACAATATTGCCATTTTATGAAGCCTTGCAGGATGTGCAGTAAGATTTAGGTCATGGTGTCCTACTGGGCACCCATGCATTGCACACATATGCATAGATTGTGTAGAGTCCACGACAGAGTGAACATGCTCACATTGGACTCTGCTCCAAGGATTATCCCCTTCTACAGCATTACAAGAGGTGGGTCCAAACTCTAACCAAGCATTTTCTTAGGTCCGGATCTAAAAACCCTCTCTTTACCATGTGGACTACTAAGAGGTGGGTCCAAACTCTAACCAAGCATTTTCTTAGGTCCGAATCCAAAACCCTCTCTTTACCATGTGGACTACCTCATGGAATGTGCAGGGTCTAGGGAGGCTTCCCACATGCAGTAGGAAATGCTTTGTTAAGGATCAACTCCGCCCTGCCATTACAGGTGGACCTATGGATGTGTTGCTTCTATAGGAGCACAAATTAGATATGTTTCAGTGTGGTAAAATTGGTAAGATCCTCTTTTGACACACTTTTTGGTGTGGTGCACATGGGAACAAAGGTGGGGTATGCACCTCAATATCAGCATCATTTTTGCCTCATGTTATTATCCATGGTGTTATCATACCTACTAGGGTACAATGGATTATGGTTATGTAGGAGGGACTGAACCTAGGTATCTTGAAATATCTACGGGGAGAGAGGGTGGCCCTGCGGGGCACCATCACAAATCTTCTACCCATGGCTGATCACTAGATTGTTGGAGACTTTAATATAGTTGAGCAGCCCATTGGACAAAAAGGGTAGCCATGAGGGTAGAACACACCCCTTGGGGAGAGACTCCTAGGAGATATTTATACTCTCCTTCTATGGTAGGGATTGTTGGACAGAGGATGATTTCTAGAGGAGGCCTAATTCCTTATCTTACTCATGGTATAACCATAGAAGCGGGGATGGATGTATCTTTGCACGATTGGATAGGTTTTATGTGGATGACTGGGGCCTAGGCTCTATTGCCATCTTACCAGATACCAAATTAGATCATTGCCCGACTATCCTTGTGCATCAGGGAACTTAGGAGCCAGAAGGGTATACTGCCCGCATCCTAGACTCTCTCTATCAGGATGTAGAGGACTCCCATAAGGTTAGAGAGATTCAAAGGCTTTGTACTCATACTAACCCATGGGAGAGGCTTGTTTTGGCCCTTGAGAGGACTAGCTAGCAATATCATTATGTTGCTTTGGCCAAGAAAGAAGAGGCTCTAGACAAGGAGTGAGCTATCAGCTGTAGGGTGACTATGCTTCAGAAGGAACACGAGAAGCATCCTACATTCTCTTGGATCCTAGACCTTTTGTCCACTGTAAGAACTTAGTTACTGGTGGCCATGGATAGGTGGGCTAAGTTTGCATTTCATACTAGAAGAGTGGCAGATGCAATAGACCATTTTTCATGGACCTATGCACAATAAGGACAGTTTGAGATGCTTGCAAGATTCTCAAGGAGAATTTCATACTAATCTAAATAAGGCGAGGAGTATTGCCTAAGATTTTTATCAGACCTTACTCTCTATAGACACCCACTCTTTGGACAGAGATGCTACACAATAGGTAGTTTGGGAGAGCATGCCCAGGTTTACTACAAATGATATGTGTGCCTCTTTGGATGCCCCCTTTTTGAAGGATGAGCTGAGACATGCTTTGCACGTCCTCGTGAAAGGCAAATGCCCACGGGCTGATGGTCTCTCTCCTTCCTTCTTTTTGCAGTTTTAGGATTACATTGATGATGATATTACTACTCCTCTATATAGCAGGAGATGTGGTGTTCTGGTATGATGTCCCCTTTTATCACAGAGGGTCGTATCCACCTTGTCCCGAAAGGTGGGGATAAGACCAATATTAGACATTGGATGCCCATTACTTTACTTGGTTTTGCTTACAAAATTTTAGCAAAGGTAGTAGCATGAGGCTTTAGCCTACTCTTTAGAGAGTTATTCATGATATGCAGAATGATTTCCTCCAAGGAAGGAGTATCTTTGATAACATCTTTTCATTATGGGAAGCTGTGGAGTGGGCTAAATCTAGCCAACAACCCCTTTCCATTATTTTGCAAAAGCTTATGAAAATTTGGATTGGGACTTCTTGGAAGGCACGATGGCACTCTTGGGTTTCTCCCAAGAGTGGATCAGAGGGGTATCATGTATGTATAGGGAGGCCCACAACACAATTTTAGCTTGTGGGGGGCATGATGAGTGCTTTCAGATCTCCCGCTCTGAGGTAGGGATGCCCCTTAGCTCCACTATAACTATTAGTAGCGGAGGCTACGAGCGGGTTTCTTAGTAGGGGATTCAGGTCTCAGGTTGCCTCTTCGCAAAGAGGAGGAGTTATTGGAGTATATGATACTACTATGTTTTTGGAGGCTTGAGAGTCTTGCCTCTATGCTTGTTTTGTTTGGTAGCAGCAAGCACCTCTATTAATTGGCACAAATTAGTAGGATTTTGGATTAGTGACTCTCCACAGACAGATTGGGGTTTGGATGTGGGATTTACCTGGATTGAGAAAGGATGCAATACTAGATATCTTAGCTGTCAGGTTGGCATTGACATCTCCCCTACACAATAGTTCGCCCTTGTGCTCATGAGCATTAAAAGAGCAAACTTTAGCATTGGAGTAGCAAGAAGCTTTATTTGGCCTCTAGATCCTTGGTAGCTAACCAAGTGCTATTGGCAACTGCTTGGTTTGTCCACGTCGTGCTAGGTTTTCAATAAGTGATGCATTTTTCACCTTTGTCAACTTGTTCGAAACTTTGTTTGGTCAGGATTAGATGGCACTATACACACCAGGGCAAAAGTGGCTGGGGATACCATTATTATGCCTAAGAGAGAGGGAGGATTGAACATCATCGACCCGGAGGTGTAGTGTAGGGTTCTACTTTACAAGCTGGTAGTCAGAGGATTTCTTCTCAGCACTGAGCCTTGGAAGGACTTTCTAATGCAGCAAATTACGGGGTACATTCCTATTAGAGGAGGTGATTGGATTTACAGCCCACATTTTATCTTCTCGAATGCAAAGCATTGACCTCCTTCTTCACCCTTGGTGAGATCTCTTTTGCAAGCCTAGGATTGCATCAGGAGTTTCTTAGTTTATATTTCTCCACAATCAGTTGTTGAGGGGGCTAACAGGTAGCCCATTATGTGGAATGACTTGGTCATGGATGAATTTGGTAGACCTCTTGGAGCAGCCACACATATTTAGTAGGCTTCCTGGGTGACTCTTCTCCATCAAGCACCCAACCTAATTTTGAAGGGAGTTTTCTATACCCATGCTTTATGGTGACTTTGATATTCTTGAAAATCTTGTAAGAACTGTTTTTTTTTAAATTGCATGTAAGAAATGTTTTAAGGACTTGAGAATGAGTTTTTTTTTCTGTTGACTTTCACTTTTGTTGTTGAAACTATGATACAACAAAGTGGTATGCTTTTGTATTTGGATTGGTTGGCACATTGGGAAAAGGGACACACTACACTTTGAAAGAGATTTATGCCCTCTCTATAGAACCAAGGCTTCAGGTAGAACCCTATTTTTTTAAATTAGGGTTGAGAATAAATGGCTGCATGCTAGTAGCCAGGGGTGTGAGGGCACGGAGGGGAAGAATCCTCTCCCAAGTAGCCTCACATCTTTAAAGTGAAGTGCGGAGTCAGAAGGCAACGCCGCAAGTACCCAGTCCTAAACCTGGATATGGGAGGGGTGAGAGCCAAATATTTTTCCAATGCATGTCGTCTTAGAGTCTTTCTCAATTTCAACGAAGAGGAACTCAAGGTCGTCTTGTGAAAAATGGATGGTTCGTGCGACCGGAGAAGGTTGATTAACCATGATGCTAATCAAAATGAAAGGTTGAATCAAAACCTATTAAAAGAAAGTTTTGTTTACTCAAGGAGTAGAGGGGAGGGCAAGAAGTGCAAGAGATGTTAGCCGACAGTAGCAATGGCGGGCAATAGACAGGTGGGCAAGGGAAATGGCGGGCAATGAGGCATGAGTAAGGTGGAGAAGACGGGGCATGATGAGGGGAAGGGTAGGGCGAGGTGGAGGCTAGAAGGAGGAGGAGTGTGTAACAAGAAAGGGAAGACGGGCATATGGTCGGCAGGAGTTGAGGAGGAGGTGGTGAGCAGCAGGTGAGATGTGTGCTTGATGTGTGCACAACAAATAATGGGAGTCGGGTAGGAGGTGGGAGGAGGGGAGTGAGGTGAATGGTAGCAAGAGGCGAAGGGAAGGGCAAGAGGCAAACGGAAGTGCAAGAAGTGTGGGGGGAGGGTAGGGGGATCTCTGTAAAGGTTCTCTTCATTGATCTCACTGCCTACTTCCAACTCTTCATATCTATAAATTGAAGCCCTCCCTCTTTATTCTTACAACACACAAGGTAAGAAATGCACTCTTTACATCCATTTAAACAACATTCCAATTATAGATATATAAATGGCAAGAATTGTTCTAATTGTGTTCATTTTAACAATTGGAACAAACGTTTCTTCATGAATGAATGATGCCTTGTGTTAAGAAACACAATGTCAATCCGAGGACTCGACCCGATTAGTGCATGAAGGCTTATCCCTTGAGGAAGAGCTCACATACACGAACCACCACTTCACGATTCAACCATTCAAACACCTCAATCAATCTCTCAATCCCTTAAACCCACTTCACTAATCAAGAGAACAGCAATGCATGGCAATCTCTTAATCCCATTCAAACATTGATTAAATCTTAGCTTTCCCTAATGCAAGCAAACCCATAAGCGTGCATCTACTAACCCACAAGCTTAAGCAAGCATAGAATGTAACATTCACAAACCCACAAGCTCATAGAGACAGTCTATCCATGACTAACTCATTGCCAATGAAGTGGGCAAGAGCTAGCATCAATGGAGACTACACACACACACACTACAAGCATGCATACACAAGAGAAAGAAAGAAGCATTCAACTAATCATAGATTAATCTACTTCAATGATGCTAAAACAGATTAAGAGAAAGAAGTAGAGCTATACTCATTGGAGCTTGATGCTCATTTAGAGTACAATAGAGAGAGTTAGAGAGTTACCATAGCTTGAGAGCTCAAGAGCTTCACTCAATAGCTTATGAGAATGGCCAAAAACGTCCTCTTTCTTTAGCTAACATCTCTTTTATAGAGATGTCACTAACCATAGGCCTCTTTCACACATGGGCGGACAACCCCATAAGTGAGCCTTGGTTAATACACTTAAAACTCTCATTTAGAACCCACATTGGCCTAAAACGATTTACATTGCACTTCGACACAAAAATATGGAAAAATTATGTGCGTCTTTATGTTCCCATGGCTACAATCCCACTCTCTCGCATTAATTGCTTCCAACCTCCTTCCATAATCCGTGTTTCCGTGGAACATTCCGAGCGGTTCTCTCTACCGTGCAATATAGTGCTCATAGAGTACTACCAATCAACATGCCTTCTTTTTAAACATATTCTTTTGCTACTAACCTCACCTTGTGCTTGTCGATGCTACCAACAACCAATTTATACTTAAGCTTGTAAACCTATTTGGTTTCAATTTTCTTCTTTTCCTTTGGCACATTCTTCAAGATGACTTACATTTCTTATCCTTGAATCTTTACATATCTTACTTTGACACGCTTCTCCATAAGATGTTGGTTTTAAAAAATCATCACATGTTCTATTAATGGAAAATTCACATACCTATTTGTCTTTGTTTCTCTCAAGATAAGCTTTGAAGCTTGTTCACTAGATTTGGGTTAACCTTCAATCTTGTCATCTTTAATTATCTTTAAGTGCAACTTTGGAGACTTCTTCACCACCTTTAGAGGTGACTCCCACTTTGGAATAATTTGCCTCTTTCTTGGGGTGTTTTGTATTGAATTTTGAAGTGATAGCACATCTTTGTCATATGATCGTTGTCATGTGCTAAACCATTCACATTATCATTCAACCAAGTTTAAAATCTTCATAATTCACATCAACATCATCATTAAAACAAGTTAAAGAGTTGTTGTCCTATGTGTTATGTGATAACCCATCATTCTTGTCATATTCAATTATCTTTAAGTACTACTTTGGAGACTCTTTCACTGCCATTGGCACTAGTCACCTTTGGAGGTGACTCCCACTTTGGAATTATTTGCCTCTTTCTTGGAGTGCTTTGGATTGAATTTTGAAGTGATAACACATCTTTAAAACAAGATAAAGAGTAATCTTCACAATTGATGATGATAATCTTCATCTCATGAGAATCAAACAATCTACATGCTTTTTCATTGGTGCATAATTAACAAATATACACTCTTAGAGTTTGCAACAATCTTTCTTCTCCTTTTATCTGGTATATATGCAAATGAAATGTCATAACTAATAAATATACACTCTTGGACTTTACAACAATCTTTCTTCTCCTTTTATCCAGTATATATGCATATGTACTCGGGATCTTCACCTAAAAATATGTAAGTGTAGCACGTGAGTTCCTCAAGAATGGTATATTAATTTAAAAAAGTTACAAAATTACATTTATAGGAGGGGGTTTTAAACCAATTTTGAAAAAACCGTAAGTTGAAAGGGGTCATTTTATTCACAAAAGTATGTAAGTGTAAAGGGGTCATTTTATTCACAAAAGTATGTAAGTGTAAGGGGTTTTTTAAATGCTCCTTGAATGCACGAGATACATAGGATTTCTTCATATTGCGGCCCCCAAGCATATGTATCATATCCAAAGACTCTAAATATGAAATGTGTGGTTTAATACCTAAGAAGGCTTCAAGTGGAGTCATATCTTCTAATGCTTTTATTGGAGATATATTTTAAAAATACATTGTTGTTTGGACTATGTTGTTTGAAAATACTTCAACCTAAAATCTCACTAAGCTTACTTGCTTTTAACATGCTACTTGCATATTCAAGTAAAGTATGATTCTTTATTTCCGCTACACCATTTTGTTGTGGAGTGTAGGTAGTTGTTTTGTGACTGAGTTGATGATTAATTCCATTCTCTTTTGAAAAAAATCATTTGTGAGTGCTGATGAATTCTATACTCTTTGAAAAAATCATTAAATTCCATACTCTTTAAAAATCATTGATGAAAATCCTTGAGTTACACTTACCTTCTCTATTTATTCTCGAAAATCATTTACTTCCATACTCTTTGAAAATCATTGAAAATCCTTGAGTTAAACTCACCTCCTCTATTTGTTCTCAAAACCTTGATCTACTTGATTTTCCAACTTTCTTTTGAGTTCTTAAAAACACTCAAAATCTTGTGACTTGTGCTTCAAGAAATACAATAAGCATCAATAAATGTAAGATTAAATAATGGACCTCCATGAGTTTGTGCTGGCGATGGTCCCCATATATCATATGGATCATGTTAACACTCCTCTTGCTCTATATGCATCATGCTTTGGAAATGGAGCCCTTGATTGCTTCTCCATCATGCATGGTTCATAAACATTTGAATTTATTGTTATATTTGGAATACCAAGAACCATACCTTTATCATGAAGCAATTACATTCTTCATAACTCAAATGTGCAAACCTTTCATGCCACAATCGACTCAATTGACCTTTGTCATTCTTTGAAGCTACAAATGCATGTTGTTCTATAGTAGTGTCAACTTGTAAATCTTTCATTTTTCATTTTGTATTTCTATATCTGGTTATTTTTACCATCCAACTTACTATTATTAGGAAACGCTAATGCATCCAATCTTTCACCCATCTTTGCAACTCTCTTTACTAGAGAAAAGGTGCAAATAAAATTATCTTCCTAGCAATATATTTGATAATAGCTATAATCTCTTGCCAAACATGGTGCCAATATGGACGAAAATAACAATCCACACGTCGATTGATGTGAGTGTCCTCTTGTGGGGTTGTCTTCTCTTTGGTTCCCATCTTCGAGCTACTAGATTGTGCTCGACCAGCTTCTTGTAGAAAGGACTCTTGTCTCATCACCTTAACTATGCCAATGTCCCACATTGTGGGGAGCTTAACAGGAAATCTCACATATGAGAAAGAGAAAGAAAAACTTATATCCACATGTTAAATTTATGATGGAAACCATTGAACAAGCCATTAAAAACTTAGATCCATGATTTTTGGGAGGAAATTGATGTGAGATCAAGAAGAAACACATGCACTTTTTAAGTTACAACATTAAAGCATTTTAAAAATGATTTTACCTTATAGGAGACTATCTCCAAATCAAATATAAGTACACCTCTAACTATGTTGAAATAAAGAAGAACCTTACCCAAGATTAAGGAGGAAATTAATGCCATGCTAAAGCTTTTATTCCCCGTAGGATCCATAAGCTTTTCTTCCCCATAGGATCCATAAGCTTTGAGATCAAATTGATGGAATGCAATCAACAAATATGCATCATCATAACAAGCTTGAATGATAACTAAGAATCATCAAAATTAGAATGATTATGTGTGTTACACTGTTCATACATTGTACTAAATCAGTGACTTGGGCTTTGCTTGAGTAGCCCTCGAATGGAATGTCAGAGATCTTGACATTCCATCCATTTGAGGGCTATCTAAGCAAAGCCTTATGGTTAGTCCAAAGTTATTAACCTTTGGACTAACCACAACTCTTCATACCCCGACCTTTTGACTAACCATAATTGTTCATATCCTAACCTTTGGACTAACCACCCTTTAGATTAACCACAATTGTTCATATCCTTTATCTATTAACATATATGAGCCTTAGTCTCTATAACTATGCAACAAAGTAACATCTTGAAAATGAGTATGTATCATAGGTGCTAATAAATAAGTAAATATTATACACTAATCCCGAGTGTGCTAATGGATGCATCACGGCTGGTTGCTTGATCTGCTTGTGATGCAAATTGATTTCATCCCCACTCGCTTGTGTTTTTGCTTTGCTTTTTACTAAAGCTTGTGCCCTTCCTTTTATCCATGTACCAATGAACTTTGTAAACTTCTTAGGCTGTGTATGTGTGCAATGCAATCCAAGGGATTGTTGGTATAACACGGCAACATTATAACTCCTACTGTTCATGCTTAATCCACATGACAGTTCACCTTAATATGTATTTTCTATGCTTTATTCACATCATTCTAACACCTTACTATGTCCACAATTCACCAAAATCCTATGTTCATTTCTTATGTTGCTTAATCTACATCAGCATCACTATAATCACAGTTCAGTTTCAACTAAGCATTTAGCTTTCTCTCTCATCTAAGTCCAACATACAGTAAGCATAGGCCATGCATGATAAGATGGGGAAATCTTAGATCTAGTTCAGTGTTGAAACTACCTTGGGTTTGGCTTCACACCAGGCACGGCTCTCACACAACACTAAAATTTTACAATTTGCATAGTGATGTTGTTCTTTCTTGTATCAAAATGCAAGAACATGACTAGGGTAACAGTCTTAATAAAAAATGTTACTGCCTTGTGTCCACTGTTTACTACTTTGAATGCAGTAAGATTAGTTTCAATGCATGTGCAATTCCCTACTTATACACTTAACTTCTTGGTTGTGCAGTCCCTTCTTGATTTCTCTTGCACCAATCATACACATACATCTAGAAATCAATGAAAAGCATTCTACACACATGCTTGCACAAATTTGCAATGCATTCACATTGTCTAAACATAAACTGTTAAATTTGCATTCTTTTTGCACCAAGATATCACCTATGTGTTGTTTACAAATGCATAGATTTGTATAATAGACTATATTCCATATGTGTTCTTTACAAAGAACTAATTGCATAGATTTGTATAATAGACTATATTCCATATGTTCTCTTGATGAAAATGCATTAAACACTTTTGTCCCCATAATGTAGCTTGCAAAACTGTTCTTGTTGAGCGATGTGTTAAAGAACCCCTTCACCCCCTTCTTCCTCTCTTTGTCTCTCTCTCCCTCCCTCCTCCGTCCTTGTGTATGTGCCAGATTTTCCTTGGGGTCACCGTATCACTAAAAATAATGCTTGTCAAGCAATTTATGTGAAAGGTTTCCACAAGAATAGGTGTTCCTTTCATGGTATTGTTGCATGACAACCTAGTGCATAGGTCTTTTGAAGTTGTTTACATGTGCACTACAAAAAACCGTTGCTAATATTTATATACGTGTGTCAAGATTTTTCCAAAATAAATTATATTGGCACCAGGGTAGATTCGAACCCACAACTTCAAGTAGAACCTCGATCTAGACGTACATTCATCAGACTGCTCACAGCACTGAAACGCATCATGGAAGCTTACCCTTCTCCGAGCTCGTCTGAGGATGCGCAGCAGCCACCACCGGCAGACAGCCTTGCCCCGCCCGGCACTCCAGACGAAGGTGGGCCCGTGGTCTGCCTAGTCACAGGCCTTCGCGATGGTTTCGCAGGAGGTGTCATGGGCTCCGTCTTCGGCTTTGGTAACCCCTTCCTTAGGTTCTTTCTATGCGACGTTTTTGCCTCTAGGGTTTACATCTATAACTGATCATTCCAAGCAATGGAAGCATCCCATTTGACTTCCAGCTAGCGGCACCTCCAAAGTTTTTATCTCATTCCGAACATGGATATCGCCTGCTACGGCTCCACTTTGCACTGTGATAGGGAGTCGTTAAGATCTTGGACATACCTATCAAAGGTTTTTTGCCTTCATGTCCAAGTCGTTTAGTTTGCGGTAGCCCGTTGACCAAATCAAAGTATTTGGTTCACTGGTTTAACTAGTTGTCCACAAATGTCTCCTTGCACTCGTTTTTCTCTTTGGAAAAAGGCATGCCTTGAAAGTGTAAGATAGCTGGAGCCACTATGTGCTGTTGCACTTGGGACAAGCTTGTCCACCCAAGGCCTGCTGAACCCATGTCTCAAGGTTCCCGAGACGAGTATTCAAAAGGTTCATACCTTCCGTGATCCACTGTTGCATGGCGTATGTGAAGACCAATGCCTGATTCAGATCAATTATGCAGAAGCTCGATTTTGAGGTTGAGGGTTGGTAGGATTCGTAGTTGGAAAAGGGTTGTTTTATGGTAAAAAAAGTGAAAGGTTGAGAGAAAAAGCTTATAGGGTAGATGATAAGTCTATGGCCAGGCAAATTTTGTGCGTTGAAATCACCCGTGGAGGAGGAATCGCTAACCAGCCCTGAGAACTATTAGAATATACACCAAAATATCATGTAAAGTGCCATTGGGGCTAAGGGCACATGGCTCAATGGTCAAAAGCCATCCTCACCAGCTAGTAATATGGCAAATACATTCACCTATGTCAGTAAGAAGAACTCGTGGAGAATCTAGGTAGGTAGAGACATTTAGGGGCATGATTCTAAGAGATGGTAGCCACTTTATGGTGCTACAATCAGAGGAGATAATGTAGGAGGCCTTAACACTCAACTAATCACAGATTTGTGTGAGATAATCATTTGTACTCTTGCCTATATAAGAGGCTCACATCTAATTCAAAGTACAATGCTTATTTTATCATCATTATGTTGTCATTATGCTAATCTTCATGTGATTAGTCTTAATCTCTCTCTAGTATGTTCATTATGCTTAAACCACGCCTCGTCTATGATCCTCCATAAACACTATTATGGTATCAGAGCCAAGTTATTTAACCCATAAATCTTTGCTTAATCATTATTATTAAGCCCTAATCTGAAACCGGCCTTTAGAAATCTGACGGGTGGCGGAAAAACACTCGCACACAAAACACTTCATCACCCATGGAAACTTGGAAAAGTAAAACAAACAGGGAAGCTAGAGTGCTCCTGCAAATAGTATAAGGACACCGATTGGCCCCAAAACGCAGTGGCGCCCCTTGCGGTATTTCTTTATTTGAACAAAAATGAGTACAAAGTACAGTTTGTCGAATCCTTTACCAATAGGATTCCTTTTAGCTTTTCACCCAGGACTTTCCCAATAAAAACTCTCGCGTAGTACAGCAAAGCATTCTATAGAGAAGGCACACCTGCACGACACCTCCCTGCTTGAAAAGGTCTTCTCCATCTCAACCATGGATCCCACGAACCCTTTCCCAAACAACAGTAGGACTGTACCAAACCATATGTCCTTCTTATAGTCACAGCCTGTATGTAACCTCGAGAAAACTAGAAACTGTTCACTTGAATCCAAAGACATGCTTTCCATACGAAACCAAATACCTGTATCTGATAAACCATAGACCTGTATCCCATAACCATAGGCCTGTTTCCTCGATACCAAAGTCTTGCTTCTTCTTGAAAGACCAATGTCCTGTTTCCATGACAGATAAACCCACATATGCACCATCCAATCACGGTGCCAAAAACCTAGAGAGAGAAAGATAGAGGATGTGTCAAGCCGTCCCTGAATACACATAAGTCCAAGACGAAGAGCAACACACATCTCTTCCAAGAACATCATCCTGTGCTTCTTAACTTGATCCTTTGCATCCCAATCTCGTAAAATAAAACCTACTTGCGAAGTGAGAGAGAGAGAGAGAGAGAGAGAGAGAGAGAGAGAGAGAGAGAGAGAGAGAGAGAGCCCTTGGCTGTTAGCCCCTCGGTGCCTCCTTTAGCTCACCTTCTTCAAGAGAGATAGAGAGAGACTCGCGTTGACTGCTTCCTCACATGCAGCCACTTGGCGTAGAGGGCCTCCCATCTGACACCCGTCTGGCTGTAGAGAAACTCCTTCCTGACGCCTGCCTGGCTGCCCATTGTTGGTTACCCGTCTGGTTGCTTGCTTGGCTGCCCTATACTGCCCATTGCTGCCCGGCTGTAGTCCATACGTAGCAGCAGTAACACTTGGCGGCGGCAGCGCGCCCAGCAGCACCTGGTATAAACCATCCGGCCACCCCCACACGGCAACCTTCCTCTTCAGCTCGCCACTCTTCTCCTTTTAAAGAGGTGATGCGTTTTTTTAAATCAAAAACGCCAAAAGCAAAGGTTTAAAAAAACGCATGCTTTTCAAAAATATAATAGTAATATTTTAAGCATCAAAGGTTATTAAACCTTATAAACTTAAAAATCTCTTTTGTCCCCTTTCACACTTGGGCTGGCACACTTATGAGTTTTCCTTTTTATATTAACTGATGCCTGACCACACTGTCCATCTCATGTCCATGCCCGTGCCCACCTGCTTGTTGTCTCGAGGGAAAAACACAGTGTCGTAACATAATCTCCTTAGCATAAAACTATGTTTTTCACACTTTACAATAACCCTTTGTCAATGGAGCAAGCTAATCTCCCTTCACAAGGTATCATTGCTTGAACCATCACTTGGAGATGCTAAAGGAGTCCTAGGTGCTGCTCCTAGTCACATCAATTGGGCGGAAAGGCGGTGGAGCGGGTGGAATCACGCTGGTTTGAGATGCTTTTTTTTTGGGCGGAAATTGTTGGGTTTTATGCTGTGTATGCACCCAGAGGAGTGCTAGTGATCATCAGTAGATTACTGGGGCACTTTTTACTTCAGTTAGTGGAGGTTTTTTCCCCCAGTTTAGCTTAGTTTCACTTATATTCAGTTTATAGGTGTTTTGGTCCACCCGGCACATTTTAGGGCCGGACATGTGAACACATCTCTTTAGGTCACTATTATGTGGCTATTGTACTACACATTTTTTATCAAGCTGAATACACTGAAGTCGTGTTCTCTCTCTGTTGCTCTCCACGCCTGTTTGCAGCATCTCCAAACCCTAACCCTAACACCCCTTTTGCCTTCATTTGGTATCAGAGCTTTGAAGGCTTGCCCTTGCCCTGCCCGTACACTGCCACATTCTGTCTCCGTACAACCCGTACATTATTGCTCTGCCTGTACACTGTGCGCCGTCTGCAAACCGTACAGCTGCCGACTGTACTTGTTCGCCTGCAGCTGCTGTACCTGCTCGCTGCCGTCAGTAGGAGTACTGAAGCCATCCGTACAGCCCGTACAGTCAGCGTCGACTGCATCTTGTCAACGCCGACTGCACCTGTCAGCGTCCGTACTTGCTCCGTACAGTCAGCGCCGATTGTATCTGTCAGCGCACGTCAACCGGCCTCGAACTGTACTAGTCGACTGCATTAAATCGACTGCTTTTGTACTCGTGGTACCTGCCTGCAGTGTACCTGCAGTGAACCCGTACTGTACCTGCCTGCAGTGTACCTTCACAGTACTTGCAAAGTATCTGCTACAGTACAAGTCGACTGTACCTGCACAGTACAGTCAACTGTACTTGCTCTTTTGGTGGAATGTACCTGCATAAGTACCACAATCTACTCAGTCAATCTGTGGTAAGCATTAAAAATTCTGTTTTTGGGCAATACTATTTTCTCTGTGAAAAAATACAGGCACTACAGGAGGCAGACTTTCTAGCAAAGAAGTCTACAGGTTTTTTGCACAGTTTTGCGTGCAGTAAATTTGGGCATTTTTGGGGCATTTTGGCATTGTGTACGCCATTTGCTGCTCTACTCAGTCATTGGTGCGTTGAGCTGCACATTCAGAGGATTGAGAGTGCAGGCATATTTGGGTGAACTGTATTCAGTGGAGTACAGTTGTTTTCAGGGTTCTTGCTATTGGGTTTTTTGATACACAGGTACAACATTGTGCGTAGGCATAATGGCAAATCAACAGCAGAGTGATGTATTCACGTATTTGTCTAAGGAAGACAAATTGGACGGCACGAACTACTCCTTGTGGAGTTTTATGCTGAAAAATGTGCTTGTGGCAAAAGGTCTTTGGGATTTTGTTAGTGGTGATGAACCACGTCCAGGTCCATTGGCTCCAGAGACTCCTCCCCAAGGGGGTGCTCATGGACGAGGACAACAGGTACAGGCTCCAGGGCAGCCATTGCCTGTTCAAAGAACAAATGCTCAAAAGACATGGGATGCCAGGGATGCACAAGCTTTGTCACTCATTGCATTGTCAGTACAGAGGTCTATTATACCTCATATTCGTTCAGCTGGCTCTTCACAGAATGCATGGGTGACTTTGGAGCAGATGTATGCTGCTCGTAATGAGGCTAAGATCTCATTTTTGAAAAGAGAGCTGGAAAATCAGAAAATGAATGAAGGAGATGATATGTCTAGCCACTTAAACAAGCTGCAGGATTTGAGAGAGCAACTCATCAATGTGGATGAGATTATTCCTGAGACACAGCTTGTGTCCACCATCTTGCACTCTTTACCAAGATCTTACTTGGCTTTTCATACCTCTTTGAACCTCAGCATGAGGAATGCTGTTGAATCCCTCAAGTATCAGGAACTTGTTGCTCTCTTGCTACAAGAAGAGCAAATAAGGAAGAATATGAATATGAACACAAATGCTGAACAAGCATTTACTACAGGTCAAAAGGGGAAAGGAAAAATTCAGCCAAAGAGTTCAAATCAGAATTCAGGTGATGGTGGTTCTTCACAGGATACCAAGAAAGGTGATGGACAGCCCAAGAAGAAGGGCAAATGTCATTACTGTAAGAAGCCAGGTCACTACATCACTGAATGTAGGAAGAGGATTGCCAAAGAGAAGGCAAAGGAAGCTGGGATGTTTGTTAATGATGCTTCTAAAGCTCCTCCAGAGACTGCTTCTTTTGTTGAGGACAGGGATTACTGTTTTTATACATGCAGCTATGATGCCTCTTGGTCTTCACAGGCACTCAGTATGACAGAGCATGCATGTACTTGGTATTTTGATAGTGGTGCCTCAAAGCATATCACATCTCGCAGGGATTTGTTTAGTCATGTTGGCCCTGCCCCTGTTGGCAAAACTGTTCAGTGTGCCAACAATGCTTTTATATGTACTAGGGATAAAGAAGAATTTGTTGTCCATTTCTTCTTTAGCACATTGTGGTATGCAAGTCCACTTTGATGATGATAAATGCATGGTCAGAGACAAAGCTAATGCCTTGACCTTGACCTTGATGGTTACTGGTACATTATGTCATGGACTTTATCAGTTGGATGCATTTCAGCCAGTGGATCAGTCTGCTTATAATGCATTCACTCTTACTCCAGCTATGGTTGATGCGGAGTTATGGCATGCTCGCATGGGGCATGTAAATTTTGGTAGTCTTATGCTTATGCAGCGACATAACATGTTTACAGATCTACCTCTCATGGAGAAGCCTCCAGATCACATTTGTGAAGGATGTATTTTGGGAAAAATGCATAGGTTTTCCTTCCCACGTGATCAGGCTCTAAGAGCAACTGCAAAGTTGCAGCTTATACACAGTGATCTTTGTGGTCCCATGCAGACGAAGTCATTAGGTGGTTGCTTCTATTTTGTAACATTTATTGATGACTTCTCTCGTATATGCTGGGTCTATCCTTTGACACAGAAATCACAGGTATATGATGCATTTTTGGCCTTTGTAGCACTTGCTGAGACAGAGTCAGGATGCAAGGTCAAGACTCTCCGTTCTGAGCGAGGGGGGGAATATATGTCACATATGCTGAATTCCTTTCTTGGGAGTAGAGGTATAAAACATCAGTATACTACTCCTTACACTCCACAGCAGAATGGGGTTGCAGAAAGGAAGAATCGGTCACTTATGGAGATGGCCAGATGTATGCTAAAGGCAAAGAGGCTACCACATATCTTTTGGGTGGAAGCTGTCATGTGTGCTTGTCATATTTTGAATCGATGTTCCACAAAGGCATTGGTTTCCATTACTCCTTTTGAGGCTTGGCATGGCCGCAAGCCTTCTGTATCGCATTTTCGTATCTTTGGGTGTCTTGCATATGCACACATACCCAAAGAGTTGAGGAGGAAGCTGGATGATAAAGCCACAAAATGCATTTTTGTTGGGTATAGCCGTGAGAGCAAGGGCTACCGGTTATATGACCCACTATCCAGGAAGATATTCACTAGTCGGGATGTGATTTTTGATGAAAAATCAGAAATATCCATGGCTGGTTATGAGGCAAATCAGGCCGAAAATGATGTGGTTGAAGGTCTACTACCTATGGAGTTTCATTCCACAGTTGGTGATCCAACTCATGAGGGTACAGGACAGCCAGCAAATGATGAAGGTGGTGCAGAAATTCAGCAGCACATTGAGCCAGAAGCTGAACCAAATATGGGGCAGCAGGCACCACAGGTCAGACACATACCTAGATGGTATTTGAGGACATTACAGGACAGCCATTTAGAGGGTCCTCTTGCTGGTCGTACTCGTAGGGAGACACGGACCAATGAGCATGCACACATCATGGATTTGAATCTGGTTATGGCAGCCAGTTTACAGGATGATGATGAGCCTGATTCATTTGTGGATGCACGAGATAATGTGCATTGGAACAAAGCCATGCAGGATGAGCTTGATTCTATTAAAAGGAATCAAACATGGGATTTGGTTGATGTGCCCAAAGGCAAGAAAGCAATTGGTACTAAATGGGTCTATAAGTTGAAAAGACATGCAGATGGATCCATTGACAGGTACAAAGCCCGTCTAGTTGCAAAGGGCTATGCACAGAAGAAGGGCATTGATTATGAGGAGACATTTGCTCCTACATCCCGTATGTCGACACTTAGGTGTGTCATTGCATTGGCTGCACACCGTGGTTGGGGGGTTCATCGGTTGGACATAAAGACTGCATTCCTACATGGGGACCTTGAGGAGGAAGTTTATGTAGTTCAACCCATGGGTTTTGCAGAACATGGTCATGAGGGGAAAGTATGCAGGCTGAAAAAGGCCTTGTATGGGTTGAAACAAGCTCCACGAGCTTGGTATGCAAAAATAGATGCTTTCCTACTCACTCAGGGATTTGTGAACAGTCCATTAGAAGCCACTCTGTATGTAAAGAAAGAAGAGACAGATCTGCTGGTCATCAGTCTTTATGTGGATGATCTCTTGCTCATGGGATCAAATGATGACAAAATTGCAGCCTTTAAAGAGATACTGCAACAGACATTTGACATGTCTGACTTGGGGCTTGTACATTACTATTTGGGCATACAGTTTGTGCAGGATAACAGAGGCATTGGGTTGTTGTTTTGCAATCACAGTATGTTGCTAAACTTCTGGAGAAGTTTAAATTTTAGGATTGCAAGCCTATTAGTACTCCTATGGAGCCTGGGATGAAACTGTCACTACAAGATGACAGTATTTCCTTTGATGCCACTACATATGCTCAGGCTGTTGGGTGCCTTATTTACTTGTGTAATACAAGGCCAGATATTCAGTATGCAGTCTCTCAGTTGAGCAGATTCATGCACAGCTCGCGATTGTCACATTGGCAAGCTCTCAGTATGCAGTCTCTCAGTATGCAGTCTCTCAGTTGAGCAGATTCATGCACAGCCCGCGATTGTCACATTGGCAAGCTGTGAAGCGTGTATTCCGTTATTTGCAGGGTACCTTGTCTCTTGGATTGCTTTATCCTGAGGGGGGTGACATGCAGTTATACGCTTACAGTGATTCAGATTGGGCTGGTGATTTTGATACCAGACATTCCACTAGTGGAAATTGTTTCTTTCTTGGCTCTTCATGCATTTCTTGGCTAAGCAAGAAATAGACCACAGTGGCCACTTCGTCTTGTGAGGCAGAGTACAGAGCAGCCTACACTACTACTGTTGAGTGTGTTTGGCTGCGTCGTCTCATGACTGATATGGATATTTCAGTGGAGGAGCCTACACCTATCTATACTGATAGTCAGAGTGCCATTGCTGTGGCCAGGAATCCTGTGTTTCATGCTCGCACGAAACACATTGAGATTCACTATCATTTTGTTCGGGAGAGACTCCAGGCAGGAGATATCAGTCTGATCTACTGTCCTACAGATCAGAATGTGGCAGACATCTTCACCAAGGCATTACCACGTCCAAAATTTGAAGCATTCCGCAGTGCTTTGAATTTGTTTCCTTTTGGTGGATGATGTACAGTGATCACATATCACTCCAGGGGGGTTTGTTGGGTTTTATGCTGTGTATGCACCCAGAGGAGTGCTAGTGATCATCAGTAGATTACTGGGGCACTTTGTACTTCAGTTAGTGGAGGTTTTTTCCCCCAGTTTAGCTTAGTTTCACTTATATTTAGTTTATAGGTGTTTTGGTCCACCCGGCACATTTTAGGGCCGGACATGTGAACACATCTCTTTAGGTCACTATTATGTGGCTATTGTACTACACATTTTTTATCAAGCTGAATACACTGAAGTCGTGTTCTCTCTCTGTTGCTCTCCACGCTTGTTTGCAGCATCTCCAAACCCTAACCCTAACACCCCTTTTGCCTTCAGAAATCGTCAATGTGACCCCTGCTGCAAACGACTCTAATTCCTCAGAGGATTGGGGGTTTTGGCACTCGCTCAACACGCCTGTAACGTCAGAATCGGTAGAAAGCGACTCGAGCTACTGATTTTCACAATGTGCACAACCAAGGAGTGCTTCTAATTGTCTACTTTCAATCTTGGTTGAAGCTAACTCACTGCTATTTCAAGTGCCATAATCATTTGTAGGTAAAGCTTTCATCACTAGATTGAAGTGTTCCAAGTCAAATTGCATAAACTCACCAAAAGGGGGTTTTAATCATCATTGTTAATCTTGCATTAATCCTCTATTTTTGTGAAGAGTTTAGACACTGCCCTTTGTGTTAAGACCTGCTCTCAATATGCCAAGCTCATGTAAATCATCTAATAGGAGTCACATTAAAAAGAAGATTAAGATTAGGAAGAAACCACATTACTATGCTTATGCAAGGGCCATGGGTTTGTGTGATTTTTTGAGCACAAATATGCATTTGGATAGTGAATGGAACTTTGGAGCGGATGCATAATAAGTGCAACACTCTTGTAAGGGACTAGACATTGCCTTGAGAAACATCATCTCAAAGGTAAGACCTTCCCTCTCACTTTCACATGGCTATCACAATGAAACTAGAAAAATTTGAGAGACATATCTTCCACACTTAGCAAACCAAGGTCAAGTTTACTCTCATGAGAAAAGGCTTACGGAGAATAGCTTCTGGCAAGGAGAAAAAGCCTCATAGAAGGGATGCGGAGGCCATATGGGTGGGCAAAGATGAAAAGGGTCTTGCTATCATTGCCTTAGGACTCAATGACCATTTCATCCCTCATATTGATGGAAAAGGATCCTCTTTTGAGGCATGGGAAGAGTTGAAAAACTCTTTGGTTGTCACATGTGGAAGCTTTGGGAGTCTTCTTTCAGCCCTAAACACCATCTTGGAACAACTTGATGCAAAACGTGAGCAGAAGGAGGAGAGGAGAGAGAGAGATAGCTGAGTTTTAGTATATTTATATAGTACAAAAAGGTGTACAATCTGGCTATCCTTTGGCTGCCCTTAAAAAGGTGGAAAACACCTACCTAATCCTAGTCACCCAATCCCAAGGAGGGACTGAATGAATCAACAATGAACTTGGCACCGCCTTTTATAGGCTCATCTTATGCAAGGGAACTAGCTGGCCTGCTATCAGCCGGCAGATTTATCCTACCCGACTAGTCATCTGTGTTAGCCAGCAATAGCAGTTGCAGCCAACAGGCTTTTGTTCCATTTTTGGGTTCATACTTTTTCTTTTGAACATAGGAACACCCACGGCTGTCAAGGTTGGGTGGTGAGTCTCAGGCCTGCACCCCCTTCATGTTATTTTGCTTTGTTTTGCAGGTTTTGAATTATGTTTAGGATCGTTCTACGATGAGATCCGTGGGGATTTGACAGACGAGATCGCAACCTCTGACCTTGGATGATTGTCATCATCCCTTTGTCTCCTCAGGGACTCCCGAACTTGCCATTCTTCCCTTCTTGGCAACCTTTTAACTGAAAACCTTGCCCGGTCTCCAAATCCACTCCAAATCTGATGAAGATCTATGCATCTGTTCCATCTTGCTCCCTTTCCTTCTTGCCTTGTCCCTGAACACTTTCTTTGGTCTTCTTTTTCTGAGTATTGTGTTTGGTTCTCTCACTCCATCTCTTGCCTTCCTTGGAACCGTTGCGTGAAAGCCTTTCCTGGTATGCCCCAAGTGGCATCCGACTCATAGGATTGCCATTCCCCTTGGGTCTTGTGTGGAACACCATCAACCAACCTCTTGGGAACTTCTTTCATGTCTTGTGTTACTCTCCTTGGGTTGTGTACCTTCATTTGTGGCTCGGGGGTGGTTTGCGGACGCGAACCTATGGTTGGGTGGTGAGCTTGCTTGCATCCCTTTTATTTGGTTTCTTTGACCTTGTTTGTGCATGTCTATTAGGTTGAATCCTAGAGGGATCTCACACTCTTGGAGAGCAACAATAGTTCCTTGGATGCATTTCTTCCTTTTAGGACAAGTATCCTTCTTCACCGAAGGACGAGTGAAGGTGTGGCCTTGAGTCAAAGGCCTTGACGGGTGAGAAGGGTTGGTTGGGATGGTGGGCTCCATGTGGGCTTGCAATTGTGAGCGATTGGCTAGAAGAATCGATAGGGTGCTTAGAAGAGATATGTGGTGCTACATAGAAGTAACGATTGTGAGTGGGAACCCTTGCTTTGGGCCCTGCATATGGGGTGTGGCGCTTCTGCGTTGAGTGGTTTTGGCAACGTGGAGTATGTGCTTAAAAGGTTTTATCTTGAGGATTGTAAGCTTGTGTCTACATCAGTTGAGAGAGGTGCCATGCTTAGCATTCAAGATTTTGGAGAGCCTTTTGATTAGACACTATATTAGCATTGTAGCCATTTATATGATAGTGATGTGTGAACGTAGGCTAATAATGGACTGGGGCAAGTTTTGCCTCCTTAGGACCTTTTTCCCCCCGAGCGTGTGGACACTCTTATGTGTGTGTGCAAGTGACCTTATCATGTCACTTCACTTGTCCTTCACTCATTCTCATCAATCTACTTTGAGTGTTGTGCTTCTCTTTATCTTTGCTTGTTTGTTGTATTTGTGTGTGTGTTGCTACCTTTGTCTCCACTCCAACAATTGGTATTAGAGTAGGTTCTCTTGGTCCTAACCTCCTCATCACTTCCTCGAGCTGCTCTTCTAATTGTCTCAGATTGAGCTATTCTCTTAGGTAGAGAAGGTATACCCTATAGTGTGATGTTTTTTTTCCTCGACTGGGCTTAGGCCCAAGATCTTCACGTAGTTATCTTTTTTTTCCCAATCGGCCTTAGGCCCAAGATCTTCACGTAGTTCTTTTTTTTTCCCAACTAGCCTTAGGCCCAAGATCCTCATGTAGTTACCATTTTTTCACTGCTCGTAGGCGTCGACCTGAAGGCACTTTTTATCTACTTGTAGGCGATGCCGCCGAGGAAGCACCATGCGGGGTTGTGAACCTAGGATCTCCTGGTCCTAGACAAACATCTCTACCACCTGAGCTATCACCTCATTAGTCGTATAGTGTGACGGTAACTACTTCAACAAAATTTTGGTGTCTTTCAGGCCGTTTAGGGCTTATTCGCATGCTGTAATGTTTCTACAAACTTTTAGGAGGAGTGCTAGTTCGAATTGTCTTTGTTTGATTTTAGGTTTGTTGTATCGGAGCAGCATACATTTGGTGTGTGGACAAGGCCGCCATCGCTCCTTCTCCATGGTCATCGACATCATATTTTCGAGGTGAATTTCTCCTAGTTTGATTTGAGGGGAGGCCAAGAGCAGCAACATGGTCACTTGCACATTCTACCATGAATGACACGACTTCTGTATATGCATCCTTATCCATAGCTTTGTCAACATTGTCATCATTGTTATCGATTTTTCTCCCTAGTAGCAACATTTCTACACTTTGCAGTTTGCCATTTTTCATACACTTTGTAGGTTTCTTCGTCATCAATGATCTACTGTTGGCAACCATCTTGGTTGCATTCAGTGGGCATTGACAGGACCTACAAGTGGATATTTGCATTTTGTGTTAGAGATTTGTTATTTGCAGGTTGAAATGGTAGGTAGTGATGTATTTGGGATGCTTTTTGCTGAGGATAAGCTTGACTAGACCAACTATCCGTTGTGGTTCTAGATGAACGATGTGTCATGCAATTGTTGCCTAAGGGCTTTGGAATGTTGTTATCGGCATTGAGGCACGCTGTCATGCCAGTGCATGATAGTAGAGATACTTAGGATGGTCATAGTAGATCAGATGTAACTGTGGCATCCGCCTTCGCACCCCCCATAGCGGAACATGCCGCCAGGTGGGATGGAAGAGATGCAGAAGCACATGCATTGGTGGCACTTTCCGTAAAAAGGAGCATTATTCCTCATATTTGCTCATGTAAAGCTGCCAAGCAGGCTTGGGATGCGCTTGGCTGCCCATTACTAGGTGCGTAATGAGGCAAGAGTGGCCTACTTGCACAAGCAGCTAGAGTCTGAGCATGTGAATGAGGGAGACTTAACGAATGCATTTCTCACAAGGATCAAAGATCTCATAGAGCAGCTTCATTTCTCTTGGCTGGTTGCTCAACCTTAGATGTGGGCTTGAAAATGGGCTTTTTAGTCTTTCCCCCCTATCTACGAGGTGTTTCACTCACACTTTTGCCCTCCTCACTTGGTATCAAAGGATGGTTGTTTTGGGCACCCTGGGGCGTTTCCAGGATTGTTGTGAAACCTCCTCAAATTTGGATTCACTAATGTGTTGGGGTCTTCTTTCGCTGATTTCCATCACCTGACCTTTCGTATTGAGATATTTAATTTTATATTCAGATTCCAAGCTACATCCATGACTGCATAGTAGCTAAGAAGAGAGGTGTTCATGTGAGGTAACCCCTACTTGTTTGACATATTAATGGGTATTGTGTGGAATTATCAAATCCCAAACTGGCTATGTCAGCAGTGATTACAGTGATTGTTATTGTTTGAGAGTCCTCCCTTTGCAAGAGGACTTTGGTTTTGTTTTCATCGTCTATTCTAGACATGACCCTCTATCAATGTCTACGTCTATCCAGTGGAGGGGTGATACATGCGGTAAAATATGCTAGGCAGCCTGTGTTGCCCTGGTTTGTGTGACAGAGCTAGTGGAGTAGCTAGGTTGGTTGGAATAGTCATGAGCAGCAATACTATGGCGATTTGGGCAGCCAACTTTGGATGAGTTTGCTGGCCATCCAGTGGGCTGAGATGTCTATAAACCTGTTAGGGAGAGATGCCACCTTATATCCTGACGTGCATTTGGATCATTTAAGTATGCTTTTGTAATCATGTTGTAACACCATGCTTGAAAATTCTAGCATGCATTTCCACTCTCCCGATTTAAAAAAAAAAGGGAAAAAATATTTTTTAACATGTACCTTTCATTAATCAAATTTGAATTTTTTAAAATCCATTTATGTAGGCCAAGGATTATGGAAGAGGCAAGGTTTCAAAGGGTCCTTGAAGGAGGCTGGCTCTTCGGCAAAGGTTATTATCATGGTCATACATTTAAAGGAAAAAACAAACCTTGCCATGTGGTTATAGGGCTCCCTTGTTTTCCATGCTCTCTTGATCTAATGTTACATTCCTCAGATGTTTGCCTTACTTTCTGGCGTACACACGCTGGTTACATGTTGCTTAAGGAAGATTCGAGGGAAGCAAGATGGTAAGAATCACTACCTGTATGTGTGCTGTATATTTTTATCTGTTGAAATGTCTGATATTGAATCAGTATCTATCGTATGTGTTCTGTGCTGCTAATGCACAAGTTGTGCTATGACAGAAATGATAAATTGTTTTTTGGATCACATACTATATGCAGATTCAGCCCTTTGACAACTTTCTGCGGCACAAGGGTTTTTTTTGGGTTGGGGGGGGGGGGAGTTTGTAATAATATTGACCTATTCGAAGGAGGCTATTTGTGTGTGTGCATGCATGTGCATGTACGAGTTTAGTATGTGCTTGAGCATAGGTATGTGAGCATGCGTGCATGTATGCATGATAGTTATGCCAGGTGTGAAAATGAAAGAAAGAGGGCCTCTGTAACTCGCGGTGGGTGCCCGGGGGACTAGGGTCTTTGACACACTTGTTGATACCATCAATGCATATTAAAACACTTAAACATGGTCATAGCCTTAACACATCCATCATCACTTTGCATAAAACATAAAAGCAGGACAAAACATCCACAAATGCTGAAAATGGATCTTGCACATGTGACACCACATAGAGGCCGGAATGGGCCGACCCCCCCTCCGCCCCTCCCTTGGAGTATTTTATTACCCAAGGAGAATAATATCATGTACAAGCTTTGAGGGCCTTACTCTCCCCACGGGAGATGTCGGATTATCCATATACAAATGCCATAACATAGCCCAACACGAGGCAATCGAGCCGGAACACAAGCTGTAGAAACGCTGAACCAACAATATAATCCATATACCTCCGTGTGGGTACCGATTCTTCCCCAAAAACCACGGGTCTTCATGCAATAGAGTTGGTACAGCAAGTACAACTCTCCATTCAGCCAGTACAGCAGGTACAGTGGTTGGTACAACAGGTACAGTGGCTGGTACAGCCAGTACAATGGTTGATACAACAGGTGCAAATGCTGTTACAGTCGGTACAATGGCTGGTACAGCCGGTACAATGGTTGGTACAGTAGGTACAACAAGTACAAGGATTGATACAGCTAGTACAATGGCTGGTACAGCAGGTACAAGAGCTGGTACAACAAGTACAATGGCTGGAAATCATAATAAATGATTAAATACCCTTGCTTTCAGTATTTCTTCGCGATGGAAGTCTCCAAAACAGTCCCCAATAGCCGGTATTCTTCATGGGCAGCCTTCAAGAGAGAGAGAGAGAGTAGCCATCATTAGGGCAGCCTGTAACGGTGGTAGAGGCTAGTGTGCAGCAAGAGAGCCTCTATTAGTGAAGAGAGAGGGCTCCAATTTATAGATTTGGGCCTCCCATGAGCTAAAATGGCAAGAGAAGGCTACAATGACAAGGACGCAATAGCTGGAGTGACAAGTGTGAGGCCACTTGTCTCACTTTGATCCACTTTCTTGCCACACGTCCCAATCTAAGAGATGGGTTCTCCCATAATCTTTAGCTCTAAAAATATCCCAACTAGTAGACATTCTGTCATAGGCACTTTGCCAACTCTTGGTATCTGCTCAATTCCAGATGTAATGACGCGAGCAGAATTTCCATCGGAGTCGGCCAAAAATAGCAACTCTCCTAAATTTTAGGAGTGTGGTCCTTTGTATTCTAGGATAATCCCCCATTCCCAAAGCTTGTACTTTCCAAATATTTAGACATCCTGGAGTCCACCAGACCCCTTTCATATTGGGAAATGTCCAGGCTGGTGACAGTCTCCCTCAATCTTCTAAGGGGAGACATCCTGTAAGAATGATGTCACTAGTTGTGACTTCCACATTTTTTCCATGTGGCAAAATTGGTACAAAGCCTTTGGGAATTTTTATGACTAATGACTTTACGTGTTTTTGTCTTGTGCATGTGAATGTCCTCGGGTCTTGAAAAACGTTAGGCCGGGCATGTTTTTATGACTAATGACTTTACGTGTTTTTGTCTTGTGCATGTGAATGTCCTCGGGTCTTGAAAAACGTTAGGCCGGGCATGTTTTAACGAGTTTGGTTAAACCTGCAGGTGTAAAGGATCTGCAAGAGGTGGGCATGTGTTATGACCCTTGGAAATACATGCTGGAAAAGCATGGGACATGTTAGTAGTGCATGGGACCCAAAGGCGGCATATGATTGTGTTGGGTAGGAGGAAAGCTAGCTTGCACTACACACCAAGCACAGAGAAACGTGAGAGTGCTGGAAAAGATGTACTCAATAATGATATGAAATTAAAGTACAAGTGAGTACTAAAAGGCCTAGGGCCAAGTGCCCAACACACATAAGTGTGTTCACAAGGGGAAAAAACCTGTGTCCAATCACATGGAAAAAGTGTCCGTGAGTAAGTTGGGTTCACACCTGAACTAGCCGGGAGTGGACATGACCAACAAACCCCCCTCAAGTGAATGGTGTGAACCGGTAGCAGCAGGGTGATAAAGCTGTGAATGTTGCCCTGCACTATGCTCCATAGTAAGAGTGAACTGCAGTGCCAATGGAAAAAGCAAGCACTATATGACGGGGAAAAGGAGGATCCCTAATGTCATAGTGCTAATGCTAGAGCACAGTAGTACATAAATGCATCACCAGAAATGCATGGCAAAGATCATGTGAACATCAACTCCATCAAATCAAGAGGCATCGCATAATACCCCCCTGAAGGCAAGTACCGAATGCCAAGCTGAACTGCATGTAGTCCACATCAATGCTCTGTAACTGCACCAGTGATAAGCATAAGAAGAGGTAGCAGATATACGCATGTGTAAAGGCAACAGGATCCAGAAGTCATGCCTGTGAAACATGCAATGTAAGCTGCAAAAGTGAAACTCATCAATGGAGGATCCGATGAGGAAAAATCAGCAATGGAAAAAGCTGAAAATGGGGAGAAAAAGTGGGGGCTCGAGGCGGGCATCAGCCAATGCTATGAGAGGATAGGTAAACTCTCAGCATGTATGGCAAATGTAAAGATGCATAATCCCACAATGAATAATATACATGTGACATGTCAAAACCATGAGAGCAAGCTAACACTGGCCAAGTGAGTAGCAAACATCACATGTGAGAGAGTGACAATGTCAACACTGTAGAAACAATTCTGTTGCAAGGGAAAACAGCATAAAAGGCATCTCCAGTAGACATCACATAAGAGAAAGCGTCTAGCATAGACCAGCATGAGGGTCAACAAGCATAAGTGACCATGAGGCATCACCAACTGCATGTGGGCAAGTAGAATTCCCCCTTGAAATGCATCTGCCAGACAATGCATACCATGGAGTACAGACTATAAAGCATAGTCATCAAAAGCAATGGCATCAGAAGACATCTCTACAGGCAATGAAGATGTAAGTGTCAAGGTTGACACGTGTAGCCAAATTGGCCTGATCTGCACCTGTGGAAGAAGATGCCAGCTTCTTCTTTTTTTCACTCTCAATACGCTTCCTGCATTCCTCTATGGTGTGCCTTGTTTTCCTGCAATAGTTACAACGCTTTTTCTTTTCAGGCTTGTCCTCTGTCTTTGGAGGATTCAATGGGCTAGGTTTAGGCCCAAATCTATTCCCACAAAAAGGAGCAGCCATTGCTGACTCATTAGACATCATGTTGTTCCTGTTGGAACGAGATTGCTCTTCATTGAGCAAGAGAGTCACAAGGTTGTCAAAAGTGACCGCATTAGGTGCATTGCCAGCCAACAACCGCAAAGTGGTGCCAAATGTCTGATAAGAGTCAGGCAAGTTGCGCAAAACTGTCTGAACAAGATAGCTATCTGTCAAAACCTCATCAATGTTAATGAGCTGCTCTCGTAGGTTCTTCACATGCGTCAGGTATTGATCGATAGAGTCACCTTCAAGCATGCGGCCAGTCTCAAGCTTGCCCCAAAGGTAAGCTACACGAGCCTCATCACGACCTGAATACAATGCCGCCAAGGTATCCCAAGTACCCTTTGCAGTGGTGCAAGATCGAATGTGCGGAATGATATGCTTGCGGCACGAGAGAGCAATCAATGCATGGGCATGAGCATCCCTAGCATCCCAAGTACGCTGCTGCTGAGTAGGAGGAAGACGAGGAGGTGGACCTGTAGGAGGATGAGCGGGAATCACTTCACCTTCCGCTGGAGCAGGTGGACCTGTAGGAGGATGAGCGGGAATCACTTCACCTTCCGCTGGAGCAGGTGCAAGAGGGCGCTCCTCAGTGCCATCCACATACAACCATACATTTTTGGCAACCAAAACATGACGCATCATATAAGCCCACATAGGGTAGTTGTCCCCATTGAGCTTGTCCTCTTGATATAACATTCCAAAGAGGTCATTATTACTGTTGGCCATGATAGGACAACAAATCTGTCACAAGTAACCACGAGTATGCAATGTCGAGCAAAACCGTAAGAATGCGGGAGATAAATAGCAGGATAATCAATGGACTGAAAGGGATTTCCTTCACTAGGAGAAATACATATGCATGTCCCAAAATTGCAAGTGTACTGCATGATGATGCAAATCTGTCAAAGTGTCCACAATGGCATACATATACTGCAGCAAACCACAAATGTATACATGTGCCGTGAAAAACACAATCAGCTGACACCGGTAAGAGCTGCAAGTGCTCAAATCCTGGCAGATCAAATGTAAATTGGTCGAATGCTCCAAAAATGGGCTCAATGTAGAAAAACCTTAATTTTTAGGCAACCAATTAGACCACATCTGAACCAGATGTGCACCTGTAAATCTGCTAATGCGATTGTCACCTGTACCAAGTGCTGCAATGCCCAAAAATTGGAGGAAATGCCCCAATGCCAACCAAACGTGCCTGTAAAACCCAAAAAATTGGGGGAAATGCTCCAATGCCAACCAAATGTGCCTGTAATACCCAAAAATTTGGGGGAAATACTCCAATGCCAACCAAATGTGCCTGTAATACCCAAAAATTTGGGGGAAATGCTCCAATGCCAACCAAATGTGCCTGCAATACCCAAAATTGCCTGCAAATAGTGCCAATGTTTGCAAAATAGTGCCAATTTCTGCAAAATCCCCAAATTTCTAGTGCAATTATGCACCAAATCTGCTGAAATCAATGCCAATGTGTGCCAATGTTGCAATTGCAGGCTCAATGGTGAAAAGCCCCAAATTTCAACAGGCAATTTGTGCAATTTCAGGTCAAAAATTTGCAATTTTGAGCTCAATGTTGAAAAGCCCCAAAAATAATGCTGTGTATTTAGCAATTTCTAAGTATTTTATAAAATTGCAAAAATACCCCAAATTGTGAGCAGCTTCAATCGTGCAGGTACAGAAGCACAATCGGCGGGTACAGTAGTACGGGCAAGTACAGGGGCGGAGCAAGTCGGTGGCGCAGTACGGGTAGCACAGGGACGGAGCAAGTCGGCGGAGTACGGGCAGTACAAGGGACGACGGCCAGGCGTTGTACGGTGGTGCAGGCGACGGCAGAGGCGGCAGCGCATGGATCTGCGAGGCGACAAAGGCAGATCTGAAGGCGGCGACCCCAGATCTGGCAGGTGTTGGAGGCAGCGGCGCACGGGCGATAGATCTGACAGGCGGATCTGAAGGTCGACGATGCACAACGGCGGTGGCGGCGGCGCA
The DNA here is from genome assembly GCF_041138505.1 of Cibotium barometz. Classification (NCBI taxonomy): domain Eukaryota; kingdom Viridiplantae; phylum Streptophyta; class Polypodiopsida; order Cyatheales; family Cibotiaceae; genus Cibotium; species Cibotium barometz. The sequence goes on from NC_141055.1 coordinate 12,893,515, forward strand.
GATCTGAGCGGCGGCGGCAACGCACACAGAGGGCGTACGGTCGTGGGCACACATGTACGGAGCAGAGAGTACACGCAGATCTAGAGAGAGAGTGTGGTGTGTCTAAAGTGTGCAATAGGCTGCAGCAAGGGGAAAACCCTAACCCTAATGTTTGGGAGCAACAGGGTGTAACCCTAACCCTAACCAGGCTCTGATACCAATGTTGGGTAGGAGGGAAGCTAGCCTATACACACACACACACACAACCTCAAGCACAGAGAAACGTGAGAGTGCTGGAAAAGATGTACTCAATAATAATATGAAATTAAAGTACAAGTGAGTATTAAAAGGCCTAGGGCAAAGTGCCCAACCCACATAAGTGTGTTCACACGGGGAAAAAACTTGTGTCTCGTCACAGGGAAAAAGTGCCCGTGAGTAAGCTGGGTTCACACCTGAACTAGCCGAGAGTGGACATGACCAACAGATTGCACATCATGGCTTGTGAGATTAAGTGTGAACGGGTAATGTTCATGGGTGATGGTTGTAGGCGAAACACCCAATGATGTGTAACTCGGGGGCTACCAAGTAGACACAGGGGGCCCATGAGTATGGTGTGTGACTGGTAAGGTACACACTGCAGTCACTGGTATATATATGGTTGGTGGTAAAACAAAGTATGCCATGCTAGAGTTTCATGGGAAAGCTCTTCATCTTCTTCACATTTGCATGGAGGTGGTTTTGCCTAGGGTTAGGGTCCCGCATGCATGGGACCTTACATTTGCTATCAACCAGTTGGGTGATGTGGTCTGTTCGGTCCATATGGACCAGTTGTAGGGTGGTTGACATAGGCTGACCTACAATACGACTAACGTTGGATACTACGTATAGACTAGTTTGGCAGTCTTCATGTCATATGAGATCCTCTATCTAGAGTCTATCTAGATCACCATCAAAGCTCCCTGCTAGATTGCTGGAGCGCACATGCAAGAAGATACCATTGTAACTTTGGTTTGCAACAATAATCCATTATTATTCTTCATCTATCTTGCATCAAGTTTGTCAAATCCCCACAGATCTCCTCGTGATCGTTCCTGGTACGAGACTCGAATCTTGCAAACAAACGAATAAACAACAAGGGGGTGCAAGCCTGACTCACCTCCCAACCATGACAGCCGTGGGCGAGCCCACAGTCTTGGCTGTCCCCACCAAGCCACGAGCTGAGCTAACTAGGATGACGTATCGACCAATCTCCTCCTCGCGACATCCCATACCGCCACGAAGCTGCCCTCGCGGGCCTCGAGATTGCTACCGGCCTCGGCTGCATAAAGCAGACTAGATCCAGGCTCCAAGACCATAGAGCTATCACAAACTCGCGAGACTCTATATATCTCAATAACTAACCTTGGCCACCCTTTTATAGGCTCTTGGCCGGTCATCGGGCGTCCACACTTGGGCGCCCGCCCGTCCATACTTGGGTGCCCGCCCGTTAGTATATCCCTAACTCAGCTCGTCAATCAGCCTGCCTAGCTCCAAGCTTCCCCAAGCCTCGAAACTAGTCTTGCGTGTGTGTAGCACACGGTAGATACACACTGTGCACATGACATACTCCCCTTCCTCTAAGAGCTCACTCCTGAGCTCACTAAAAAGCCAGGATAATCTCTCTGAAGAGTAGTCAATGTCTCCCATGTAGCGTCCTCCTCAACACGATCCTTCCACTTGATCTTGTATTCCGTGATAAGCGTATTACGCAATCTTCGTTCACGAAATCCAAGAATCTTTTCAGGTTTGTGCGGAACAAATGTCATGTCCTCAATAAAGCTGAACGCTTTAGGGAAAGTATTTCCATGGATTTTATTACCGGATTGCCAAGAACACATCAAGGCCACGATTCTATTTGGGTTGTGGTAGACCGCTTGACAAAAATGGCTAGATTTTTACCGACCCGGAAGACTATTACAGCTACGCAATTAGCACGGCAGTTTATCGAGCAATTGTTTAGACTGTACGGATTACCGCAGGACATAGTCAGTGATAGGGACTCTAAGTTTACGAGTGATTTTTGGAAACTTGTTTTTGAGAAGTTGGAAACAACTTTGAATTTGAGTTCCTCTCATCATCCTCAATCTGATGGCCAGATTGAAAGAGTGAATCAGATTTTGGAGGATATACTTCGAGCATATGTATCTAAAAGACAGAGTTCATGGGAGGATTATCTTCCTATGTTAGAATTTTTATATAATAGTACTAAGCATACGAGTACACATGCTTATGTATGGTTTTCAACCTAGATCACCTGTTACAGTAAGATTCTCAGGACTTCAGCATGATGCAGCACGTAATTTTTTGCAAGATATGCAGGAAATGTTACAAGTTACGAAGGAATCTATTAGAAGTGCTCAAGACCGAGACAGGTTTTATTCTAATAGACATCGTTCACCCAGAGAGTTCTCTGAAGGAACGATGGTGTATTTGCGAGTTCCGAAAGATTGCGAGACTTTACAGACAGGTCGATCTCCGAAATTACCCCCTAGATACTGTGGACCATTTCGTGTTACACGATGGATTGGTTCAGTTTCATATGAATTGGATTTGCCTTCTCATGTGAAAGTTCATCCTGTATTTCATGTTAGTAGACTTAAGGAAGTACTGGGTGGAGTAGATCAGTTAGTTACTCCTCAAGAAATTATAGATGTTGACAAATTTGATACTTGAGAACATAATTTTCTACATACCCTTTTATCTTTGGCCAATAAAAAGTGTGTTTCACTAACGATAACGTCCTGTGTACCCCAGGGTGTCCAGCAAAAGGGACGTCGTGACACTCCTTAAGAATCTTGGACCTAATATCCGGGATCTGTGGTACACAAATTTTGTCATTACGGAATAGTAAACCATTCCGAATCATCCACTGGCCTCCTGCAGCCTGAATGGTAGACTGCTCAGTCATCGAGTCTTGGTCAATCAATGAGCTCCCGTCTTGGATCTTGTGCCAAAATGGACCAAAATAACTATCAGTCCTGCAAAGCCCTCTCAATGACTGAAATAAGTCGGTAGAAATCTCGGTGAACGACAAAGTATTCACCTCTCTAATTCGACTAAGCGCATCTGCAACATTATTCATGGACCCTTTCCGATAACTATCTCAAAATCAAAATCTTGCATTAACTCCGCCCAACGAGCTTTCCTGCCTCTCAAATCATCCGCATCACACACATACTTGATTGACTGATGATCAGTCAATACCACAAACTTGGAGCCATATAAATAATGTCTCCAAACCTTGAGAGCATGAATCACAGCATAAAGCTCCTTCTCAAGGGTTGGCCAACGAGATTGAGTGTCGTCTAGCTTTTTACTTTCAAAAGCAACCGGTCTACCATCTTGAAATAGTGCAGCCCCGAGAGCATAGTCACTGGCATCAGTTTCAAGAACATAAGGCCGGCTAGGATCAGGCAATGCTAAGATAGGTGCTTCCTTGACTTTATCTTTCAAAAGTCTGAAGGCCATATCCAAATCGTTATTCCAAGTGATAGGCTGATTTGACTTACGTCCACGACCTTTCAATAAGTCGGTCATCGGTAGTGTGAGCTGAGAGTACTCCCGCACAGATTTTCGAAGAAAAACAACAAAACCTAGAAAAGAACGAAGTTGTTTCACTGTTCGCGGTATAGGCCAGTCCAGGACCTTCTGAACTCGGTCATAGTCAATGCTCAATCCATCTCTAGTGATCTTGTGTCCCAAGTAAATGATGTCGGTCATAAAGAACTCACATTTACTTAATTTAGCATATAGCCGATTCTGTCTTAAAATAGATAAGACAATCGTGAGGTGTCTGACATGATCCTCAAGAGTACGACTATATATCAAAATATCATCTAGGAACACCACCACAAATTTTCCCAAATGTTCACGAAAAAGATCGTTTATCATTTGTGCCGGAAAGTGGCTGGAGCATTGGTTAACCCAAAAGGTAATACGAGAAACTCGTAATGACCATACCTAGTCCGAAAGGTGGTTCTTTCGACATGCCTTTCATGAATACATATTTGGTGATAACCAGTACGTAAATCTATCTTCGTGAAATATTTTGCTTCTGCTAACCGGTCAATCAGGTCATCTGATCTAGGGAGAGGATGACGTTCTTAATGGTCAGCTTGTTCAATCTCTTGTAATCTATACACATTCTCCAGGTGTTGTCCTTCTTTCTCCTAAGCAACACAGGCGCACGTCTGCACTAGATCCAGGCTCCAAGACCATAGAGCTCTCACAAACTCGCGAGACTCCATATATCTCACTAACTAACCTTGGCCACCCTTTTATAGGCTCTTGGCCGGTCATCGGGCGTCCACACTTGGGCGCCCGTCCGTCCATACTTGGGTGCCCGCCCGTTAGTATATCCCTAACTCAGCTCGTCAATCAGCCTGCCTAGCTCCAAGCTTTCCCAAGCCTCGAAACTAGTCTTGCCTGCGTGTAGCACACGGTAGATACACACTGTGCACACACTAGGGATCAAGTCAATACGATGATCTACTGCCCGTTCAGGTGGTAAACCCGATGGCAGTTCCTTAGGAAATACATCTCGAAACGAATCAAGTTCTTTGCTTTCAAACACATTTAATTCATTTACATCCATGGAAGGTATGAGAAATGAAGAAAGTGGAATCAAGACACAATGGAAAGCGGTATACAAAGAAGAATCCATTATATTTCCAAAATCAATTGTATTTACAAGAGGTCCCTGAGAGGGATGAATACAATCACTTAAAATACTATACTTGGTGTCCTTATGCTGAAAAGAAAAAATATGACTAGACCAATCTATCTGGACTTGAAGAGTCTTAAACCACTCAATCCCTAATAACAAGTCTACATTTTCTAGATGCATTACATAGCATTCCAGAGTATCTTTGTAGTCCTGAATCTGGATTGGAAGCATCTCCACCTTTCGATCCCATACTTGCCTTCCCGCAGGTAGGCGTACCTTCATAGGTATGATCGCTGGGTGTCGTATCAAGACTCAATTTCTGCAAGTTTGTAGTTAACAAAATTGTGTGAGCTGCCAGGGTCTAGAAGAATGTGAATCTTATGGCCATTCACTTCTCCATAAACTCGGAGAAGATCATGCAAGCCAAATACCTTAGAATTGAACAGACAATCAGAACAAGTACTAGGGCGAGAAAGTACAGTAATTGACGTACCTGTCAAAGACGATTGGTTAGTTGCCTTTGGCTTGGGTCGTGCGTTTGTCTTGGTACCCTTTTGCTTCGGGCACTCGTTACGCATGTGTCCTTTTTCTTCGCAGATAAAACAACGTCCTTCCTTCTTGAGCTTTAAAGCCCTAAGGAGTCGTTTCTTCTTTGTTGGTGTCGAACTTGAATTCTTCGAAGGTTGGTCCGAAGACTCTCCTTCTGTCGTGTTAGCCATAGGTGCGGAGAACTTTCGTTTATTCTTGTTCCCCTGCTCGGTAACGGGTTTCGACTTGGAAGAGACCATTGTATCATCATAGATACGAGCTGAATGAATGGCCTCGTCCAATGTTTTACATTTGTTATTTTTAACCTGTAAACGGTATGAGTGTGGTAACCCAGCTACGAAAAACCCCAAAAGAGTAGTGGGATCCATCTTTGTAGCTTTCATATGCAAGTCACGAAACTTCTGGAGGTAGACCTCATAAGTGAGGTGCTGCGAGGTCATGGTCAAAGCTGAAAACCGGGCAACAACTTCATAATCATCCTCTTTCTTGAGGAATTCTTTCTTGAAGACGTCTTCGAATTGAGTCGTTGGCTTAGGGTTGAGTTCCTTCCACCAAAGCAAAGCTTTACCGGACAGGAAACCTGTTGCTAACTGGATCTTCTTTCCGTCATCATATGGATGAAACTGAAAGTGAACTTGCCACTTATGTAGCCAAGTGTCCACGATCTCCTTGGTGCGCTGCTTTTGCTTGCCCCCGAACGGTTCCGGAGTAATGTTGTTGCCTAAAGCAGAGGCCGAGGTATCCATACCCGAGAAAGTAGAGAGGGTAGTGGTCAATAGAGCAATGGAGTTCTGCAAAGCTTGCATCTGGGCTGCGATTTGTGCCTGACGTTCCGACGAAGAAGGTTCGAGAGCTACTTTGAACTCTTGGAAATCTGATTTTGACACAAAATCGTCAAAAAGATCGGCATCGGTACCTTCCGTAGCCGGCAAGCCTTTGCGTTCCACAAGGGGCTCCAACTCCGATTCTTGGGTCAACATCGTGAAGAGGGTACGTGGAGAGAAAATTCGATCTTTGCACAATAAAAGTGCGAGGGAACTTGAGAGCTTGAGAGTTTGAAAACTTGAGAGATGTGTGGCAAGAAGCCCACTTAAGGGCGTTTATAAAGGTTTCCAAAAAAACTAAAAGCCCCCAAAAGCTATCTTTAGCTTTTGCTTTTGTGTTATATATATATGTATATATATATATATATATGGATATATATATTCTAGGTTCTTAAAAAAAATAAAACACCTTTGAAACCTTGGAGGAGGGGTCTTTTAAACTAAAAAAAAAATAAAAAAAATAAAACTTCAAAAAAAAAAACGAAAGCCCCCCAAAAAAAGTGTGCTTTCCTTGTTTTTTTTTTCTCTTTCCTTCTGGATTAGCCTCGTCAGTGTGCTGCTGGCGTTACCGTCTACCGTCGCCAACTGCTGCCGGCGCACGCCGTGTTGTCCAGCGTCTGCGCCATCCTCTCGTAGGCCTGGCCGTAAGGCCACGTGCGCCTGGGCGCGGGCCGTACTTGACCTGGGCGCCGGCCTGGCCTGGCCTGGCACCTGCCCGCCTGGCGTAGGTGCTGCCTGGGCTGGCTACGCAGGCTTGGCGGCCTAGCTTGGCAGGCCTGGCCGGCCGGCTACGCAAGCCCATGCGCCCGCCTGCCAGCCTCCGATAGCCAACCAATATCACCCGCCAGCGCACAACCTGCCAGCGTGAATATGCGATCCAGCACTTCTCTCGCTCTCTCTCTCTTACGCGTTCGCGTTCAACCAAAAAAGCATCGTGCTTTTTCTGTTTTCTCTCCCTGCAGTTCATGCGACTGCACAAACAAGTCTCTTCTCTTCTTTGCAACACAAACGACCCTACCATCTACCATCTCCCATCAACATGGGTTTCTTTGATGAAGAAAAAACACATACTGAATTTGAAAACAGCAGTATGCACAGAAAAAACAGCAAGCTTTTTAACACATACCTTTCTTTGACCTCATCTTCTCTACCTACCGACTTGCTCGTTCATTAGGTATGCTCTGATACCACTGTCAAATCCCCACGGATCTCCTCGTGATCGTTCCTGGTACGAGACTCGAATCCTGCAAAAAACAAATAAACAACAAGGGGGTGCAGGCCTGACTCACCTCCCAACCATGACAGCCGTGGGTGAGCCCACAGTCTTGGCTGTCCCCACGGAGCCACGAGCTGAGCTAACTAGGATGACGTACCGACCAATCTCCTCCTCGCGACGTCCCATACCGCCACGAAGCTGCCCTCGCGGGCCTCGAGATTGCTGCCGGCCTCGGTTGCATAAAGCAGGTGCACGTCTGCACTAGATCCAGGCTCCAAGACCATAGAGCTCTCACAAACTCGCAAGACTCTCTATATCTCAATAACTAACCTTGGCCACCCTTTTATAGGCTCTTGGCCGGTCATCGGGCGTCCACACTTGGGCGCCCGCTCGTCCATACTTGGGTGCTCGCCCGTTAGTATATCCCTAACTTAGCTCGTCAATCAGCCTGCCTAGCTCCAAGCTTCCCCAAGCCTCGAAACTAGTCTTGCGTGTGTGTAGCACATGGTAGATACACACTGTGCACATGACAAAGTTTCTATCTTAAGATTAAGTTAGGCAAAGTGTCGTATAGTGCATTAATCTTCAAGTGTAGTATAGTGCATTAATCGTCAGCTCTTGCATAGATGGCAGATGCTGCGTTTGGCAGCAAATCAAGACCTGGATGATGTGCGTTATACCGCAAATGGTTGCCTTCTTCACCTTGGTCTTGGCTGCCCGTTGAATGATGGTACTCTTGCTCTCCTTGCTTGAGAGATGGAGTCCTCAAGGTTGATGGCTATGGTGTGTGAACCAGATGGAAAGAGCATCCTAGATCTGCCCGTTCAGAGGCACGAAAGATAGCTACAGTTGGCGAAGGCTGCTCCTCTAGATGGCCATCAAAAGGTGTGCCATGGGCACACACTGTCATGGTCCTTTTTGGTTCCTTTACACTCGGGTGCTCATGGGCTGGTCATAGCACCATGGCCCCACTTTTGACCATTGTTAGTCACCATAAACCTTGATGGTTTTCACACATGACATGACACATTTGCATAGGACTTGGACAGGGACTCGACACGCAACCTGGCCTTTCCAAACGCTTGACCATGGATCTAACGAGTGTTTGGCTTGTACGAACATTACATTTTGCGAAGAGGGTTACATAGACTGTGCGACAAGCACGATTGGACTAAACCCTAATCACCTAGATGGTGCTTGTGACCTGTCCCTTGGACTAGGGATCACAACATGCTCAAGGCCCATTAGAAAAGGGATCCCTCGTCTTAGATCAAGGAGAATGTCTACGTGGCACTGTAGGACATATGGTGCACGTGACATCCCTTCTTGCTTATCTTGATAATGGGGCTAACATTGCTTACGGGAAAGCTGTCAACAATGTTGGATCTTTCTTGTAGATTTTCTCGTCACCTCTTGGAGGGTCTTTTGTACTGGGATTCGGAACTGCTGCCCTCTTGAACTTCTCTCGACTTGATTCCCTTGTCGTGGTATCCATCGGTAGACGATGGGCTACTTCTTCTTGTTGACCCAACTTGAAGGTGGACAAGGTCCTAGATTTTTCTTTGCTCGTCTTTGTCCTTTCTTCCTTCTACCTGTGGTAGATTGCAAAACATTCTTAAGAGTATTCGCTCCCATGGATAGCAACATGGTTAGCTGATGGAGCAAGAGAAGTAGTAGTGTCAACCACATTACCAAGACTATGAATCAAATGTGTATGAAATGGAGGAAAAAAACCTAGCACATGAGATTCGAGGTGTTTCTTCTCCCCTCATACTAGTAATGAGGGGAACCTGCGGGGTACTAGTGATGCTTGTAATGATAACCGAGTCCTGCTCACTTGTGACTATGCACATACAATGCTGCCTCCAATTAATGCTAGGGCGATACTCAACGAAGCCATCTCATGCCTAAAATCATGTTTGCACCTGTCAAAGTTGTGACTATGAAATCACACACGAAAGCTTTCTTCTAGTTCACTAGATGCAACCCGACAACGCATGTCGGCGCCATAGTTGTTAGGTGCAAAACAAAGTTACGAAAAAACGGTGCCGGTACGGAACTTTCAGTTTTTGAAAAATAAGTTCGATTGAGGTACAGTCCACTTTAAAAAACACTTGGAAAATCTTTGTACACATTTAGAGATGCAAAGTCTAGAGAAGTTGTAACTTGTCATAAACTAGAAAAAAGTTAAAAACACTAGTACAAAGAGTCGTGAATAGTGAACATATGCGTGCGCATGCCATAAATAAGAGCCGTGGTCCGCGGTCTGCAATAGGAAATATAAAAAAGTGTGTAGTGACTAGTCACATGACTAGTTACTACACTAAGTACAAAAATGTCTAGAGTCTAGACTCTAGTCCTCTTCCTCCTAGAAATCACTAGGGGAAGGAATGTCCTTACTAGAGGTGCTCCCATCACTAGAGGCCAACCCAAAACTGCCCTCGCTAAGGACTTGCCCTCGTCATCGTACTCGGGCTCTCTGATGTTTGCAATAGGAGCATCCTCTTCTTCGGCAACAGGTGCTAAAGAGCTCCTCGAAGTTGAGCCATGCCTCACATGCAAATAGAAGGAGAGATTGCAATCAATTACCGTGCGCGCAATCTCCTCATTCGTGGCTTTCATCTTCACCTTCACATAGAGGTTGTTTATGTTTGCACCGATGGCGGTTTGCCTCATTGTTGGAGAGCTCTCCTCCCTTGGCCTCTTTGACTGGAAGTTGGAACCAGCTGAGGTGGAGTTGGAGCCGGAACCGGATGGGGCAGGGGAAGGACTCACGGATGGAGAGGTACCAGACATGGAAGCTCCTCCACGTCCACCTTTGCTTTGGTTGCGAATGAGTGAGTACTTCACTATACCATCCGCAATTTCTTGAGGAATCTCCTTGCACGGTGCAAATTCCCCACCAAGCTTGGACACATGCAAGGAGCCTCGTGGCGCTACTTGTGTAGCCCTTCCCGCAAAAGTTGCACGTCCATTTCCATGACCCCGAATTACCGGTAGGTTTCTTGCTGGTGGTGGTATGCAAGGCAAAAGCCTCATGCTTTTCCTTTCCTTTGGGCGTCATTGCCAAAGAGAGCGCGAGCTTGAGAGAGAGAGAGAGAAAGAAAGAAAGAAAGAAAGATTTTATTAACGTCTTCCAAAAGACCGAACTCGGCCTATGAGACAAATCGGAGTACCTGTATGGGGTATCCTCTGTCATCCCAACAAAATGAAAAAGTACTGAATAAAAAAGCTGAATCTGGTGTGCAGGGGATGGAGCTCTATTACTAGGAGAATGCAAAGCTATATGCATGGAGTATACAATCATGATATGCAACCTAGCTAGCTCCATCCTGTACCATACTGGGGGTATAAAATGGTATACATCAGTGAAGGGGGTGTCCACAGCTCCCTGAAGAACATGCCTGGGTGTGCTCTGAAGTGAGCCAGTCGCTCCGCACCCTCTTTGTGAAACTGAGCTCTGATCTCTGTCATCTCTCTCTGGTATAGGCGTGGTGTCCGAAAGCCAGGTGTCCTCTGTCTCCTGCTGGCTCTAAGTGTCTCTGCTCTCTGGAGAGTAATTCCCTGCCGTGTAGGGGTTGGGAGGGGTATGGATCTCTGAAAAAATGTAGTAATCTGTGTCTGTCGCTCCCCCTCTGGAGCTGTCTAAGCCTGTAATAATGTCTCTCTGTGGCGCTGAATGTCTCTCCCCAGTATGCGCTGGTCTGCTGTCTCAAAGATCTGGCGTAGGGAATGTGGCTCTCTGAATAAAATGGGATATCTCTCTCTGATGGCTGTATATGCTCTGCATCTGCATACATAATGCTCCTCACTCTCCACCTCCTCTCTGCACAATCTGCATACCCTCTCCTCTCCGGGGATGCGTGCTGCTCTGCCAGTCTCAATCTCCAATCGGTGTGTGAAACTCTGAGCTGACCAATAGCCACTCGGGAGCCGTGTGGTAAAAAACCCTCCATGTATCTAGGCCTCTCTATAAATCCATCAACAGTGATACTCATGAAGTGATCTCTGTAGTATAGCATCTTCGGTGGAAGAGGCTCTGTAGGCGATATCCATGTCTCTCGTGTATAGAGCTGCCATAGATCCTGTCTCAATAGATCCTGTCTCAATACTCTGTTCCTCTCACTATGAGAGAGACGGATATGTGGTGCATCCCTGTCATACTGGAATGGTGGTAGATGATCCATGTCTAGGCCATGCTGTGAGAACCAATGTGTGACCTGTGCATACCATGATCCTCTATCTCCTGCCTCAGCCAACTGTCTAGATGCCTGAAAAGCTCTGTATGATAATCTGTCCCTTGGCATCTCTCTGAATCTGTCTAGCAGGCATATAGTCTGAAATATGGCCTCTACCATCATAGGAGGCGCAGCAAACTCTGCTTGGATAATGTCATGAGGTACCGACGGTTTGCTGCGTATCATGCGTGCCATCATGAGGGCCTGTGGTCTCTCTATCCGTGTCCACGAATGGGTAGCAAGGCCTGGCGCCCATACTGCTGCTCCATACATCGCCGGTGTGACTAATGTGTCAAATAGCCACCCCTTCGTCCGGGGCTCCTGAAAATGCGCCTGGTGGCACTGTCTCTCTAGCATAGCCAATGCTGCATATCCCCGTGTCAATCTAGCTCTAGCTGCTGAACCCATGGTAAAGCGTGTGGCTGCTGTGCAGAGAAGGTAACCCCTAGGTACACATATGATGTCACCACCTCCACCTGGCATCCTGCGAGAGTGAATGTCAGCTGACTCCTGCCCTGTCTCGATGTATGAAAGACCATAACCTTGGTTTTCCCAAGGTTCACAGTAAGACCCCTCTGTGTGCAGAAATCATCGAGTGCATGTAGATGCTGCTGTAGACCACCTGGGGACTCAGACACTAATACAATATCATCAGCATAGAGCATAATATGTACTGAGGTACCTGCTAAATCAACTCCATCTCCGCCTCCCCGTGTAATGAAGTCAGCCACCTCATCAATGTATAACCCAAATAGCGTGGGGGAAAGTGGGCATCCTTGCTTCACACCAATGGTGCTAGCAATAGTCTCGGACATACCTCCTGGACATCTGACTCGCCCAAAAACCTGCTCATATAATGCATAGATGCCCCATGTCATATCTGCTGGTATGCCAAGAGACTGCAGGCGCTGAAAGAGCCTCTCTCGTGGTACTGTGTCAAATGCCTTGCGGAAATCCACAAAGCAGCAATAGAGCTTTCTCTTCCTCACTCTGGCCTGATCAATCATACATCTCAAAGTGAATACATGGTCAGTGGTAGAGAAAGCTCTCCTGAAGCCTGCCTGCCCTGATGAGCGTAAACCTGCTCGCTCAGCATATAAGCTAAGCTCTTGCTCCAGCACTGCACCATAGAGTTTGGCGAGGACGTGGCCAACCATAACCGTCCTGTAGTTGCTCGGATCGAGCATATCCCCTGTTTTGTGAATCGGCACAATGGTGTGCATCGTCCACTCCGCAGGCAAACCCTCTGCTAGTGCCCTGTTAAACAGGTGTGCAAGAAAAGGAGCTAAAGAATCTACTGCATATATGAGATGCTCACCTTGCAGGCCCATATGGTTGGCGGCCCGTCCATGCTGTAGGCGGCGGATAGCTTCCTGTACCATCGAGTGGGTAAAGAAGCTAGCTGTGGTAGGTCGAGGCTCCTGTGGCTGAGGTATAGGTGGCTGCTGTGGGGCATGGCATAGACCCTCTGCATATGTGTGCCATGTCTGTGGGTCTGCAATAGGTGTCGGGGTCCGGGGCTCTCTGAAGTGCCGCCATGAGACAGGGCTATCTCTACTCATGAAGAAATGAAAGATCTCTAGCTCCTGTATCTCTGCGAAGGCCCGCCTTTGCGGCGAGTAAGTCTCCTCATCTCTCTCCTCGACTCTTGCTCTGTGATGGCTCCCAAGGCTCTCTGTATGCGGAGTCGTGAGTACAGGGCTCTGCACTCGTCATCATACCATCTGTTCTGGGGCATAGTCCCAGGTCTTGCAAGCTCTCCTGAGTGTACACGATGTGGGAAGCTCTGTAATGCAGCCGTGTGTAGGAGTGATGCGAGCTGGGCTGTAATGGTATCCATAGATGCCAGGGGATCCATGAGTAGGAGCCCATCCTCTACTCTGCCAGTGTATATGTCTGCCATGTCATGTGTGAAGTAGATGGTAGTGTGTGGCGTCGGTATGTGGGGGGCTGGTGATACTGGTGATCCGGCTAGTGAAAATGCCAAGTATGTATGATCTGCCCCAATAGGACGAGGTGGAATGGAGAATGAGGTGACAAGCTGTGATGCCTCCAAAGACCCCATAATGTAGTCTACCACCGTGCCTCGGGTCCGTGTATGACCCCCATGTGGGAAGCATGTCAGCCCTCCTGATCCCGGCCACTGTAGCATCCCGTTATAAATAACGAGACGATGCCTGGCTCCCAACTCTAGTAAGTGGTCCCCATAATGTCCTCTGTCTGGTCCAGTGTCCTCCGATGCTCGACTAGCCCCTATCTCCTCTGGATCCACAGGGTGGAGGATCTCCATGTCATCATAGTCATACACCTCACACTGTCTGCTCTGTGTGTGGGCATTGAAGTCGCCCGTAAGAAATACTTCCCCTAGTGTAGAATAATGCATAATCTCCTCTGACAGACAAGTGTATGGCGAGGCTCCTATCTCCTCCTCTTGTGGCATGTCCTCTGTAATGACATAGGAGGATCCTGATGGAGAAAAGTAACATAGAGCTATGTATATAACATAGAGCTATGTATATAACCCTGTCCTGTGAGAGCTATAAGCTGATCCACATGTATCTGGCCTCTGGATCCTGTGCTACCACTCTCAGTCTCCCCTGTAGCTCCCGTCTGAATAGGACTGCTACTCCCCCCGACCCTCTCGAGGTACGTCTACTCGAGGTAGCCCTCTCTCTGGGCTCTGATGTGTCTCTGTCAGAAGTATAATGTCTCTCCCCACCATAACATGCTCCAGTCGTCCAGGTTGCACCCATAGTGAACCATTACAGTTCCATACTGCTATGTGTATCTCTGTCAGTGGCCTGGTCTGTGTCCCATAGGCCCCAAACCGCTAATCCATGGGCCGGCCATCAATGATGACCCGACCATCTCGATAGAAGGCCTTCTTGCCTTCTCTCCTCGCGTGTAAGACTCGTGGCATGCAAGTTCTCCTATGCTCAAGCTGCATCCTTGTGAGATCATCATCCAAGAAAATAGGAGCTCCCTTTAAACCCCGTAGTATGACCCTCTTCCTCATAAAGGTGACCTCTCCCGTCTCTCCTGCAAACTGTAGGATGAGGGCTCGCTTGCGTGTTGAGTCTTTCCTGGCTCTCCCATGCTTTGGTGAAGGGGAGAGGGTGCTCTTCCTTGTAGCCGAGCTTCATGCATAGAAGCTGTCCATCTTTCTCGGGAGTGGAGTCGGGTGTCTCGGCTATACCTGTGACTCGAATGTTGAGGCGGCGGGCATGCCTCATCTTCTCCTCCTCAATGGTGGTGTGAATGATTTGGTTTTCTTCCCTTTGAGTCTCCTCCCTCACTTCTTTACGGATGTTTCTTCTTCACCACCTCGACCCATCCTGATTGCTTGGCTTTGAGCTTTCCCTCCATATCCTTTGTGATCTCCTTGGAGATCTCTTCTTTGATGGCCGTTGTCATTGATCTCCCCTTCTTCCTTCTCAGCATTCTTGATGGCTACCATTTCCACTTTCAATGCACTCACCTCCTCCTCGAGTGCCGTGTTCTCTTGTTCGAGGTTCGTGACCCGTGCTTCGAGAGCTATGATGTGCCTGTGTAGTTTGTTTGCCACCTCATTGAGGTTGGAATCGGATGTCTTCTTGTTCTCCTTGATTAGTGCCTTCATTGCCATCTCGAGGGCCTCGAGTTTCTCTTGGAGACTCGGGGCCATTTCCTCCAAATCACTCTGCAGTCCTTCCCACAGGCAGGGAGGAGAGAGAGAGAGAGAGAGAAGAGTTTATGTTGCTGCCTTGGGGGCCTGAGCAAGGGTGGGTGGGTGGGTGCGTGGGTGGGGCGCCAGATAGGCGCACAGGCGAAATGGCGAACTGGGCAGACCTAAGGCGGCAGAGGCGAACTGGCGGGCAGAGAGGCGCACAGGCGAAATGGCGAACTGGGCAGACCTAAGGCAGCAGAGGAACTGGGCAGACCTAAGGCGGCAGAGGCGAACTGGCAGGCAGAGAGGCGCACAGGCGAAATGGCGAACTGGGGGGCAGAGAGGCGCACAGGCGAAATGGCGAACTGGCAGACCTAAGGCGGCAGAGGAACTGGGCAGACCTAAGGTGGCAGAGGCGAACTGGCGGGCAGAGAGGCGCACAGGCGAAATGGAGAGAGAGAGAGAGAGAGAGAGAAGAGAGAGAGAGAGAGAGAGAGAGAGAGAGAGAGAGAGAGAGAGAGAGAGAGAGAGAGAGAGAGAGAGAGAGAGAGTGTCTAGGTTCTAGAGGGTGGGACTCGGGAGCTTGAAAGTTGAGAGGACAGAGGGGAGAGGTAGCCCAGGCCCCATACGGCTAGAAAAAACAGCAAAAAAAAAAACAGCCAGAAAAAATGATCAAAAAACGGTCAGAAACGGCCATTTTTTTCACAGGTATGTTTCGGAAACGTAACGTACCGTACGGCACGGCACGAAATGTACATACCGTTTTGTGCGGCTGCAGTGAAACGAGACTGGAAAAAACATGTTCTGCATTCGCCCCGTATAGCTCGTTTCGTACCGTACTGTTTTTTACATGCCGTTGGTGCTGTATGCATCCCACAAACAACTATGATCGGCGCCAAAATTAACTATGGTCTTGTTCAATGGAGTGGACTCTAAGTTTGTTAGGCAACCGGCCCGGAGATAACATCCTCTGCACTGCTGCAATCAAAGAAGACTACAAGCTGCTGGCTTTATATAAGACCATGACACTTGAAGATCT
This sequence comes from Cibotium barometz, assembly GCF_041138505.1. Lineage (NCBI taxonomy): Eukaryota > Viridiplantae > Streptophyta > Polypodiopsida > Cyatheales > Cibotiaceae > Cibotium > Cibotium barometz. The sequence goes on from NC_141055.1 coordinate 12,909,711, forward strand.
GGGACTGGATCAGTAGTGGAGTTCATATTCTCAGGGATGGCAGGCAATATGGGGGGAACCCGATGCCACCATTGGTTGTCAACTTTTCAACGTGTACCTTTAGCTCATCACCTCCTCGATCTTGAAGCCATGAGCTTGATTTGCAAAATTGTCGGCAACATGCTTTGCCGGGCACAGATATAGGACTTCCTGCAAGCTGCCCTAATAGGCGAGAAGGGGTGTAGCGTAGATGTCTAGTTTCTGGGCATCAGAAATACCTGGATTAAAGTTCAACTCGGCCACCCTAGCAGCAAAACCTTGTCGTTGAGCCCATTTGCAGTACCAGTCTCTGAGGTATACTTTGCCAAGTGGAAGCCTGGGTTCTCTGTGGACTTGGACCCATTGGCAGGAGCTACAGGTTTCTCTGTCTTGGTTTGCTTCCTTGGCCACCCAAATCAGTATCATGCTCTTCTCCCCACAAATGGGCATTCTTTGGACAAGCGCCCCCAACCTCCCTCCCCTCCCCCCTCTCCTTCCTCCTTTTTCCCTTCACCATGTCATCAGACCCACCTCCAGTGAGCGACGATCCCCGCCAGCAGCAGCAACAGACATCCGCTGATCAGGAGTGGTAGGCTATTGGCTGACATGCCTGCCACTGACATTACCGATGTGGTGGGTGGCGCCATAGAGCCAGAGTTAATGGTTCCTACAACAAACCACTGTGAGCATTTACAATCGCATATCTGCCAGAGCTGACAGAGGATATCCCACTCCAGGCACATCCCTTCCAGGGCCCCATCCTCATCCCCTGCTCCCCCTGCCCCCCTTCTGGAGGCGACTCCAGCCCTTGCTTCAAGACAATAAAGGCAACCCTAGCTCTGATTAATGCTATTGCCAATGTTACTCTTTTTTCAGCCTCTGTTTTTGTTTGGTTCTACTTAGTGACCATCCCCTGCATGTTTCCCCGATGCTTGCTTGGCTGTAAGCATGTCTACTTTTTGTTTGATGACAGATTTGTGATATTCTGAGAAAGGCTGACCGGTGGTATTGTACAATGCTTCCAGCTATAAATGCAGGTATCGCCGGATGTGCAACTGGCCTTGTTCTGAGTACTCCAGGTAAGGTTCATTCCAAGAATTTTGTGGTTAAATCCTGTTTGACGTGATCCTAGGTCTCTCTTTTACGGACGAGAGATTCTGTGTTAGACCTAGATGGTCTTGTATGCTTTTTGGTCTCATAGGTCATTTTGGCCCGCTGCAGACGTTAATAGGACTCTCTCTCTCTCTCTCTCTCTCTCTCTCTCTCTCACACACACACACACACACACACACACACACACACATGCGCGTGCGCCCCCCCCCTCCCCGGCATGCTCACATATACACTGCGCGCATGCGCACAGGTACACATGAGATGTTGTGTACAGCCACCCCATGATGTGTACTGGCCTAATGCAGGAAATCCAGATGCACTACTCCGCAGCTGTTTAACATTTGCAGCTTTCTCATATATTATGGAAAGGTTCAGTAAACCACAAGCTGCTATAGCAGGCTCCCTTGACTATGCTCCAGCTTGTAAAAAACAACAGCAGGTAGAAAAAGAGTTCTCTTTTGCTGTTCTTCCCCCTTTTGTTCTGGCACCCACTTTTCTGGATAGTCTTCAGCTCTCAAGTAGAGGGAAAATTGTCAAGTATACGAATGTGAACTTTTAGTGGATTCCTCATTCCTCCTTGGAGACGAGTAAACAAAAAGTTCTGGCAGTCAAGCAAGGTTTTGGTGAAGGGCGCCTCAAATTTGGTTGTGTTGAAAGAAATAGCATTTTTTATAATTTCATAGCACTAGCTGAAAAAAAGCTGGAGATTTTTTATTTCCTATTTTTTGGCATGGGACCCATTAGCTTAAGCTCCTTTGATGGGGTCAATGGTGTTGATAAACTTGATATGCTTGTGTGTTCTGTATTATTGGTGGCGTGAAATAGGGTCAGCAGAGAAGGGGTCCGTAATTAAAGGACATCAGGTGATGAAAGAGGTGTTTTGAGGAAGGGGTCCACCTTAAGGTCCGTAAGTGGAACTTAGAAGGGCAGATTCATGTGGTTAAAAATTCTAATTAATTGCAGGCCATCATAATGTGTGAACTAAAGCATGTGTCCGGTAAGTTTTCTGTGAATGCTTGGTCACACCAACACTTCCAGTGGAAAAAGAAAGGCCGAGGACAGAGAGACGAGCCTTGGAACTCTGTATATCGACACATTGCTTGCATTTGTTGTTGCTTCCAGTAGACATGATCAAATACCCAACACGTGTAATTTATCACTCTTGGTGTTGTTCAACCATTCATCGGATCCATGGGCCATCATGTTACTTCTATGTCATGAAAGGCGGTTCCATCTGTCAAAGCTAGACATCATGGAGGATTGCAAGTGACATGGCTTCCAGGCACTAGAGTTGTGATCCTTCAAAAATATCTATATCAAGCATGCTCGGGTTAAGAGCAGTGATAATGATAGTGTGTTTCTTTAATGATAATGACGGCAACATTGGAAGAAGAAAAACAAAAAAAATCTCAGCGAGCGCTGGAGCTCCCCCTGTTAGCAACCTGCACTTCCCCTCCTTCCTCTATCCTCACTATCGCCGTCGCCTCCCCCACGCCTTTGCTAGCGCCATCCCCCTCTTTGCCTCCGCCTCCCCTGTGCTTTCCACCTCCGCCGCCCCACCTATGCTCTGCACTCCTCCCGTGTGCAGTCCACCTTGCCACCTGGAAGCCCTCATCGGCGAGCCCAACAAAATCACTGACATCCATTTTCTTGGGCTTGGATGTTCTCATGTGGGGTTTGATTCACCTGTTGCGGTGGCTGATCTTGTGATGCAGCAGAGTCTCATTGATACGCAGCGCTCGCAACATGGTGTCCTGCATCTGACCCCCTAGCAGGTGTATCCAGTTTTCCTATGATGGTTTGCTTCCCCTGCCTGAAGGAGTATCAGCCATTGATTTGATCAATTGGCCGATTGATCGGGCAGGTTTTGGAGTCCCTGCAGACTGCTGCATGAGTGGTGGCCACGATAGTGGGTATCCCGTCCATTCGAGTATGCATTGCCTCGTGGACGATCTTTCGCAAGTTCTTGCACTCCCGAGTCTCCAAAGAGACCGGATTCTTCAGCGAGTAAAGCACGCTGGTCACCTTGGCCAGTACTTTATCTGCAGGCAGATGGGTCACGCCCCCTCGGCCCTTGCCTGAGACCTCAGCAGGTGTGACTGGCAAGAGCAGGGGATGCAGGGCTTGAGACCAGTGCGGAGGCACCTGATCATCCGACCCCTGCGGCCCAGCCCCCCTCCCAGATCCAGCATAGGCGGCACTGCCGCCCGACTCCCCAGGAGCATCACACCCCCCCCCCCCCCCCCCCCCCCCCCCCCCGGGCGCCCCGAGGTAATGATGCCCACTGGCAACCGTTGTGAGCATTTAGTTCTTGACGAGGAGATGAATGATGTGGTGACCCCCCGTGCCAACCCCCGAGATTCTTGCAGCTCTTGGCTCGTCCTCTGAGGCTCTGTAGCCACTAATCCTCCCTCCCTCCCCTCTTTGTGCCCTCCCCTTCTCCCTCGAGCCTGGTCATGATCCTCCTCTGCTGAGATCCCCTCTCCCTCTGTAGAGATCCCAACACACCCCCCCGCACCGCCGCCCCCCCCCCCCCCCTTTTCTTGGTGCTCTCTCCTCCTCCCCATGATCCCCCTCTGTTGAGATCCCCTCTCCCACTGTTGAGATCTGCGCACCCCCCGCCCCCCCTCCCTATTCCTTCCCCTCCTCCCTTAGCTTTCCCCTCTCCATTCCCTTAGCCTCCCCTTTCCATTCCTCGAGTTCTTGTCCCACTAGCATATCAAAGTAGCATAGCATAATTCCTTGTGTCAAATGTATAACCTAGCTGCCTAACTCTGCTAAAACAACTTCATCAAACCTTCCCATGATCTCGAGTTAGTTGGTTTCCCAAGTGAAGCCCGATTTCCTTTCATTAAAAAGGTGGTGTGGTAATGAAGGTGCAATAGCTACCAAAATAGGCTTTTACACGTGACTGTTTCTCAATTCCATTGGGAAACTAAAAAGACAGCACCAAGTACCCATTAACTTGGCCAACCCAATCCCAATTAACTTAATCAAGCAAGTCGATCTCAACACTAAGGTGCTGCACTATTTCTTAGGGAGAAAATACTGAACCTTCATATGCGTGTATGCCCTATCTACAAAACAAGTCCATAATGTTCCATATTCTTTATCTGTGAGGGACAAACCGTATTCCTTGGTCGTCCGGAAAATCATACATTTATTTATTTTTTAAAATGTTAACAGAAAATCATTTTTGTTGAGTATTGTTCAGCCACAGGTTTCAGCAAGGGTACAGGCCCCCGAAGGTCTACATTTAAGTGCAATCGAAGTGTACACTGTGTTTTTTTAAAAATTAGTCTAATGAATGGCTCATTAACTCTTGTAACATATTGATCTCTGAAAACGTTCCTTTTTGTTGCATGGTATGAGCTTCCTCATTCCTCCAAATACACTGAAAATCAAAACCTTCTGCCAAATAACTGCTCCAAGCTTTTAAGTCAACCTTCGAGTTAAAAATAAAAGTGACTCATAACATTAAAGAAACCTTTTCTGGGGAAACAGATGTTTCTGTTAGTTATATGAAAAACCACCCAAGACGCTGAAGTACATACATAGAACCCTTGAGAGGAAAAAACATTGGTGAGGGTAGTCCCCTCCATGGCTGGCTACTCTCGGAGGGAACCGCCCATTAAAAGAAAGGGGGGAGGGGAGGCCAAACCGGTGGCTTGTAGTGTCAAGTGAGGTCATCGATATTGTCCAAGAGGAAGGGCTATCAGATACGAAGGAAGGCCTCTCCACATCTCCACATGCAGTCCGAATTGCCCGATGGCTTCACCCACTCGCTGTGGAGGGTACAAATGAATTCTGTCCATATGCCGCGAATGGCCTCTGCTTGGTGTGTGTGTGGGAGGGGGACATGGCTGCTCTACTTCTCGACTTTGCGAAGCCCTAAAACAGGTTGATTGGGCTTTTATGCAGGGCACCAAGCTCAAGCTGCATTTACCAATTGGATGGATTAGGGGTGTCTCCGCTTTGTATTCCACAAATCATAGTCAAGTCCTTGCCATGGGAAAGTTTCTGATCTCTAGATTGGTTAGGGATGGCCCTCGCCTCTTTCCTATTCCTCTTTGTGGTGGAGGTGATGAGCAGTTTTCTCTCTGTGCAAGAGACAAGATTTTGTGGTCTTTGCCTCCCCATTAGATCTAGGAGGAGCTACTTGACTCAGAGTTTGTAAAAGACATAGCCACAATCTTGACACACACTTAAAACTATTAATGCTATTAAACAACATGAAATGGCACAAAACCAAATGATAGTAATGCTAAAGGGCCAGAAAGTGCTAGCCCCCCTTGTAATATGATTGTATTATCAAGGATACAAGCTTCATGGGCATCACATGCCAGTTAACCAATGGCATTTGTAATATGATTGTATTATCAAGGATATAAGCTTCATGGGCATCACATGCCAGTTAACCAATGGCATACATGCAATGAGAACATATTGCAAACATGTTTTGTTGAAGTCAAGGTTGATTCCACGACTTTTGTCACAAAGAACCTCACTCCCCAATTCCTAGTGTCTTGCCACAAGCAGCTATGCTCCATTGGCATCCATACACAAGCATGTGTGTGCCAAGCTAAGTAATAGAAGACCTTAATGGTCAAGCACATGGTTGTAGCATTTTCAATAGGTACATATCCAAGAGATAGCAATTGAAAAGGACTCCCAAGGGCTAGACAGCAGTGTAGCACTCATTTGTCGATTGATCCAAGAGTGGGAGAAGGAAGAAACCATGCCAAAAGGTATATTTGTGGACTTGCTATGCTGAAAATTGTCTTCCCCTTCCTCCTCATGAAGAAGGTGCATATTTCCCTACAAATAAGTCTTTTACATTTATATAATGGTCCTGTGGCATCCAATGCTTGTTCCCATCATGTACCGAATTCCACGAAATCCACGTACTTGTGCTTCAAGAGCCACACCTCTCCCCATAATTGGAGAGGGTGCCCAATAAGTTGTCCACACTCCTTTATTTAAAAGAGTGTCCAATTTATAAGAGTTTGGCCGATTACCATCCAAATAGTTTCCAAATTCAATTATAACGTCTGTGCGGTCTTTAATGAAGTGTGGATGCCCAAACTCACTTGTAAGTTGTCAGGTCATACTTTAATGAAGTGTGGACTTGCAAAGAAGCACAATGAGCTAAAACACAAGTAGGCGTAAACAAAGAGTTTAGAGTCACACCTACCATTTATTTGCAGTCCACAAGTGGGATCAAAATACACATTCACACACAAGGTTCATGAGAGGGTGTTCCCTGTCCATAAACTAGACATAGAGATCTTACACGCAGTATAACATTCCATGCGAAAACAGTTCTAGGCATGTAAGTATACCATGCATAAGAATGTATTTAACAATCTCCCTTTCATTTAGCTTGTAGTAGGTGGTCATTCTGGGTGTAGACATTACGTCCCGAAGCCAATTGGAATACTGTAATCTAGATATGGGGCCAGACCAAAATCGCCAACCTCTCATATCTAGCCTACTGGTTGGTGGTGTAGACATTAATCCCCTACCATGAGGTGCCAATCCACATGACCTTTGGCGTAGATGTAAGTCCCGTGTCATGAGGTGTTATGTCCACACTATGGAGCTTGTCCATAGGTCTCGAAGCGTAGAGAATGCCTAACTATGACATTCCCCTTGGCTTCTAAACAGTTGATCGTAACTGAAAAGCTTTCAAGTACGCTTCTAGGACTTCTGAATACTCTTGAAAGCATAAGGAGGTTCTCATCGTCGAGGTAACCTTGGATGTGAGTTTGCAACTTTCCAATGAGAGCAGCGACCTTCACATCCTACTCAACAAAAGCTAAAAAGGCATATATTTTGGGTCCCATGTCTCCCACTTGAATCCCCAAGATGATATTGTATGTGTTCCTCCATGTGGCAACCACTGTCCCTTTAAGACCCTTCGTATTACGAATTCTTTATTGCGATGGATGGAGCACATAGCAGGCGTCTTGTAGGGCCAAAGTGGAGTGGAGTTACTTTTGTTGATGATGAATTTAGGTATCATTGTTTAGGAGAGGACGCAGTGAATATAGTCAAGGTTGGGGTGGATTGTGTGGGTCTCCTCAACATTTATGCCCTTGAGCTCTGGCCCAGGTGAGACCAGCACTTTCCTAGGAAGATTTTTGGTGCGCAGGTGGAGATTTCAACATATTGGAGGACCTAGAGGATAGGTAGGGAGAAGGTTTGGATACTATCATAGGGAGTGAGTATATGGCCTACAAGGAGGTGATCCTCTCCTTGAGGGACTAGGATCCATGGCACTTACCAGCGTTTCATCGTATACCGGGAAGCCTTCACTTCTCCACATCAAGCTAGAGGATGCAGAGATCACACCTCTCATGCAATGATAGATTGGATGTGGATAAGGTGGCCAAGGTGGTCAAACCTAGCCCACAGGAAGTTCCAAATCAGTCGATGTACGTGGCCCCGACATACTCTAGAAAATGCTTAGCAAGAAATGATGTACCACATGATGTCACTAGTTGGGAACTTTCTACGCTTCCACACCTATGGAAAAATCCATAGTGTGTGGACATGACATCGCATGGCAGGAGACTTATGTCTATGCCAAGGTTCATGTGGACTCGCACCTTATGGTATGGGACTAATGTCTACACCAACAGCTAGTAGGCTGAATACGGGAGACTAGGCATGCCCATATCTAGATTACGGTATTTCAATTGGCATGGGGACGTAATGTCTACGCTTAAAATGACTGCGTGCTACTACAAGATAAATGAAAGGGAGATTGTCTAATACATTCTTATGCATGGCACACTTGTATGCCTAGAACTATTTTTGCATGAAATGTTTTATTGCTTGCAAGATCTATATGTCTAGTTTACGGGCAGGGGGCACCCTCTCATAAACCGTGCATGTGAATCTGTATTCTGATCTCGCTTGTGGATTGTAGACAGGTGGTAGGTGTGACGCTAAACTCTTTGTTTAACCCTATTTGTGTTTTAGTTCATTGTGTTGCTTTGCACGTCCACACTTCATTAAAGTACGACTAGACGACTTTTACGTGAGTATGGGCATCCACACTTCATTAAAGACTGGGTGGGCACGTTATAAGTGAGTTTGGGAACTTTTTGCATGGCAGCCGACCAAACTCTCATAAATCAGGCACTCTTTTAAATAAAAGAGTGTGGACAACTTATTGGGCACCCTCTCCACTTATGGGAGAGGTGTGGCTTATTTTTCGGTGGCCCAATGGCATGAATGTAAAGACTTGTCCTCTCCGTCCCTTATAGGAAAATAGGCACACCTCTCCACCTAGAGAGGCGTGGCTCATGTTGAGATGACCTAATGGCCACCCATTATATGAATGGAAAGATTTGTGCTCTCCCTCTCTTGTAGGAGAATATGCACCTTCTTCATGAGAAGAAAAAGGAAGACAATTTTTGGCATAACGAGCCCACACACATGCTTTTTGGCATGGTTTCTTACTTCTCAACTCTTAGATACACTACTCTCCTTGGGATTCCTTTTCAGGTGCTATCTCTTAGATCTGTTGAAAATGCTTTGTCGAGCATATTTATCACCGACAGTTTGATCAAAACCTGATATCTTCTCTCAAAACCAAAATATGCAATGGTAAGAGCTTCTTTAAATTCTCTTTAGCTTCTTAATAGCCATGTGCTTGACCATTAAGGTCTTCTATGACTTAGCCTAGCACGTACATGCTTGTGTATGGATGCCAATGGAGCATAGCTTCTTATGGCAATACACTGGGGATTGGGAAGATAAAAGTTGTGGAATCAACCCCAACTTTGACAAAAGCTATGGAATCAACCCAAACTTCAATAAAACATGTTTGTAAAACGTTTTCATTACATGGGTGTCATTGGAAATCTGGCATGTGATGCCCAAGAAGCCTTTATCTTGAGAAATCCTTGATAATACAATCATATTACAAGGGGGGTCAGCCCTTTCCGACCCTATTG
>NC_141055.1:12926308-13018808 GCF_041138505.1 Cibotium barometz
AAGAGTAAAGCCAAAGAACAAAGACCAAGAGCCAGGAAGCAGTCAAAAGGTGAAGAAGGACACGACATCGACATGAAGAAAGCAACAAGGAATCTTCATCAAGCAAAAGCAAGGATATCTCAAGTCAGAAGCAGCACTAAGCAACATCGAGCTACCACCACTACCCTAGCCATCTGTTGTAAAAGAGGAGTCACCATATGAGTAGACACCCATCTTATCATTTCATCTTGTGTGTATCTACCCAACCACCTGAGAGTAGCCAGTTGAGCACCTAGAGGGGTAATGATTGTCGTAATTCACACCTGACCACCTCTTAAAATAACCTCTGAGAGCTAGAGAGTAACCAAGCCAAAGAGCCTTTGAGTTACCTAGCCAAGCTAGAAATGAGGGGGGGGGGGCGTGATGACATGTTGTAAACCTTGCATTCGACCACCTTGAGTAGTCCAAAGATTTAGCACCAAGGAGGGGTGTTGAGAAATGTGGTGCCAAAGAGCACAAGGAAGAGGTAGGGAGTGAGTTGAGTAGCCAAGAAAGTGCAAATCATAGCATGAAGCCACATGAACAAAGAGATATATCCCACATTGATGTACAAGCCCAAGGGTGTACCTCCTCATATAAAAGGGGACCATTTCAATCAATGAAATCATATCATTTACATAATATCTTAAGAATCGGCCCCCTCCCTTCGTCGACTACCCCCCCCTCTTTTGTTTCTCCCCTGGTGGTTGACTATCTTCCACCCCGCACCCCCCTTTTTTCCCTTCGTTGCCTAATCGTCCCCTCCCCTCTTGTCGACTCTCCCCATCCCCACCCCCTATTTTCCCTTCGTCGCCTAATCACCCCCCCTCGCCCCTCTTGTCGACTTTCCTCATCCCTTCCCCCTTTTCCCTCGTCGACTCATGGCCCCCCACTTCCCTCATTGACTTACCAACTGGCCCCCTCGCCAATTGGATAAACCAACCCCCACATCTCACACATCTCCCCCCTCTAATCGGACACACCAACCAACTCTCCCTCGACTGGCCGCCTCCCCATCTTTTGGTCGACCGACCCAGACCTCCCCCTTCGTCAACTAGCCCTTACCCCCTTTCCTTTGTCGTTGACTCACTCCCTTCCCCCTTCCGCCCTCATCTTCGCCTCACTTCTTTTCCCCTTCTGTCTTCATCGAATCTTCGCTTCCCTCCACTTGTTTGCCTTACCCACCCGCACCTATCCTTTTTCACCTTTCCCCAACCAACCCCCGTATTCATCGAATCACTCTCCCACCTTTTCCCTTTTGACTTACCCAACTGTAACTTCTTCGATTCAAAGACTGGTGAAGCTGTTTTATCTTGTGAGGAATAGGCTGAAGGCATTTTCATTGTTTTTGGAGGACCATGCATGCAAGTGGTATGAAGATTTGCAGGATGATGTGAGAGATAGTTGGGCATTGTTGGGAGCATAGTTTTTATAGAGGTTTACAAGTTGCAAGAAATTACAAATTGAACAAATTGACAATGTCTTGCGTATTGGATGTAATATTGTGGAGGGGTTACACAAAGGTGACATTTACTTGTGTAAAGTGGTACCTTCAAGTGTGACCTTTTGATACTTGAAGACTCGTCAGAGCTTATCCATTCGATTCTTCTATGAACGATGGATGAAGAAGAATGGGAAGTGGGTTCCCTTGCAATCAAGTGAGGGTGTGGATATACCCATAGATTTATCTGTGGGTATACCCATAGATTTATCTGTGACTCTTCCATATGGTTCAATTGAGGTGGTGAATGCAAGCAATGAATGGAGCTTAGGAGATGTTTGGGAGCATTTGCTCATTCTAGGATTTCAAGATGTCCAAGAAGCAAGCATCAAGATTGGCCGATGAAAGGTGAGCTTTGATATTTGTAAATTTGCGTTGCTTTATGTTTTTTGAATATGTTGTTTTATTTATTACACTTGTGTTTCCTTGTTTAGAATGGAAGACGTTTGGAGAAGAGCTTAAAGATTTGCAAAGACTGGAGTAACGGTGGATATAAATTTCAACTTTAGACTTAGTGTCACAAGTCGTTGAGGGGCTATTTGTCTTTTTTTTGTAATTAAGATGGTTTTGTATCAAACGTATTATAAAATTATGGGTTCCTTGTGAATGACCACTTGTGTTATGTCTTGTCGATTTAATTTATATCTTTATATAAATTTGGGATTATTTACTGGTCACTTATGTTATAGTCTGAAATGCCCAATGTTTAATTTTGCAGTTTATAAATATAGGACCTCTCTCATTTTCTAACACTTTGTTTTGAAGTTCCTCTCTCTTTCAGCACTCATCACTCCATTTTTAGAATTCGTCACTCCCTTCCAGCATGGACCCAAACATGGCATGCGAGAGGTTTCTCGAGTTCTTGAAGAGGACCGAGTGGCCTGACAGCAGGGAGGAACTTTTCTTTATCTTGCGAGATTAACTTTGGAACGACGATCCTCTTAGAAGAAGAGGACTATAGAGGTACTCTTGACTACATGGAGGAGTACATGAGGCCCTCGACTATCAAGCTACCATAGGAGGATGGTGATTGGGTTCCATGCAATCTCCTACAATATATCAACAAGAATGAAACGAATGCCCTTAGGAGGTTGCAAAAATTCCCATATATTGTGCTCCTTGATGGTCACTACAAGCAGATCACCAAGGAGGAGATGCTTGCACTTCAGAGGGGGAAGATTGGCCTTGATTTCCTCTCTTGGGTTGCCACCTTCATATACCTTTGTGGTGAAGACTCTGATGAAGAGGTAGAGGTGGAGGATGTCTCAATTGGAGGCATGGTACAAGGCAAGGAGGAGGATCTTAAACCTAAGGTCCTCAACCACTTTGTTGAGGCCGTTATGGCCAAAGATCTCCTCCTCCAAATTGAGGCACCTCAATCTGGTGAAGCATCCTCGTCAAAGGCATTGGTGCCATACTCTAGAGAGGTAAGTTCCTCAGCCACAACAAGGGGTGGAGAAGAGGTGGGGGAGGGTCCTATAGAGGGTACCCTAGATGTACCAGATGTAGTCGGCAAGGGAAAGGAGGTTACACATGAGATGCCGGAGCTTGAGCTTAGTAAGCTCAGCTCTGTGTGGTGATTGAAGGGGAGGAATTCCTCTTTTTACATAACCTAGAAAAGGTCTACAAGCTCAACCAAGCTGAGTGCCTCTCCTTGTTATCAGTGAATGATGAATTTCCCATCGACAACAAGGGAGGGTGGTGTGCATGAGTTGGTGATGATCTGGAAATTAGCAATTGCAGAGGCTCTGATCAAAGCCTTGTGACACTGAGGAGGAGTTTAGAAAAGCTCAGGAACAATTTCCGCCATCGACTAGAGAGTCTAAGGATGCTACATTAGTGTTGTTGGAGGAACAAAAGTCCTCCATTGACATTTGCAAGCCTAAGGTGGTTGGCTCTGATTTCAAAAACACAGTAAGATAAATTATGTATGAATCTAATAAATATAATTGATAATACTACTAGAATTCTGCTAATCCTCTTTCTTGTGTGTAGCATATAGTCTCTGTAGATGCTTGGGCTCAACATAAAGCTGGCATACGTGAGGGTTTTGGAAGAGATGCTGCGTTGGCCCATTACATGGGTCGTATTGCCCTCAACACCTTGTTGTGGTGCATAATGCATTCACCCCCATGATGGCAAGCTTCTAAATGTTAGTCCTCAAAGTACTTAGCAAGGTCCTATGCTTGTTAATGATCCAAGAAATGCTGACAAGATAGTGCTCATGAACAAGGCTATAACGTACGCTGCCTCCAAGGGGGTTACGCTTCTAAAGTGCTCGCACACACTGCATTTGCAGAGAGTATTGGTTAGAAGGACCCAGATTGTGTCATCAAGGCCATATTGTCGGGGGGACCCTTCCACTTAGCAAGAAGAGGCGTAAGACTATAGCTAGCGTCTCAAGAACATTATGAGTTAGCCTAGAAAATTATCATAGATACTGTGTTTCGTCGACACTACTACTTTGTTAAAGACAATTAATGTAACTCCTTTTTATTAATATACAAGTGGATTTTTCTATACATAATTTCTACATGAAGTTTGAATAATGTAAGTTTCCATGATATGAGAGAAAGAGAGCCATTGTGGATAACACTGGATTGCATACATGTTTAGTTTGTGGTATCACTAGTGATTAAGTTGGGCCAACTTCCCATGATGTCCCCTGTCCTCTCTAACCACAATGGGTGTGTAGTTCTGTCCTTTTAGCTATGATATGAGAGAGAGAGAGAGAGAGAGAGAGAGAGAGAGAGAGAGAGAGAGAGAGAGAGAGAGAGAGAGAGAGAGAGCCATTGTGGATAACATTGGATTGCATGCATGTTTATTATGTGGTATTGGTAGTGATTAATTTGGGTCAACTTCCCATGATGTCCCCCCTGTCCTCTCTGACCACAATGAGTGTGTAGTTCTATCTGATTTAGCCAACACCCAACAACCAGCTCTAATTGATAGCAAGGCCTATGTGTATGTGAATGTGAATGCTTGTGAATGCTTGTACATGACAATTAATACAAAAATAGCCCCAACCTGAACAGGGCGACTTTTGCATAGATAGGCTTGCTATCTGGGCAAAAGTCGCCCTGTGCAGGGTGGGGCTCCTTTTTCATTTTTTGGCCTTTAATTGTCATGTATAAGCATTTATATAGGCCTTTCTATAAACTAGGTGCTTAAAATTAAAGATATATCACTAGTGCCCTACAAAGTAGTATTAAGATCATAAATGATACCCTTTTACATAATGAGAGAGTTCTTACACATGGAAGGAGAGAGTTTGATTAATGTGAACCACAGATAAATACATTTTTGCCATGATGAGCTACCGATGAAATGAAAAATGTGGTGCCTTCACACTGGCCTTGACATCACCTAGTTATTTAAAGTTCAAAGTAAAATGGTAAAATGTTGCACTGTCTCCCTGATGCTGACATTGGAAGCATATTTTGAGAACTATCTATATCATACATTGTAAGTATGTATCATTTTAAGGCCTAGAAAAGCAAAAAAGCCCCAACCTACAGGATGACATTTGAAGGCCTAGAAAAGCAAAAGTCGCCCTATTCAGGTTGGGGCTTTTTTGCTTTTCTAGGCCTTCAAATGATACATGCTTGCAATGTATGATATAGATAGTTCTCAAAAGACTTTATATTCTTGCAATGTATGATACAAATAGGGCTCACTTTGACAATTTAATTCTATAAGATTTAAATCACCAAACTGTACATGGATTCATCAATAATATGAATGAGTAGCTGTACAGCTGTACAGCTGTACAATGGTACAATGAACATCACCACACCATGAAGTGGCCTTTATGATCCTCCGTATATCATCCATGCTCAACACATGCCTATATCTCTACTTTGCCTTCATAGACACCTCTAATCACCCATGCTCACTCCATGCCTAAATCTATGATTTGAGTACATGGACACCATGTAAAATTGTGAACTAACACTTCAGTATTTGTATGTATCCAAGGTGCTTTAAAGTTACTTTGAAAAATTGAACCCCATTTTATGAATTGAATCCCATTTCATGGTGAAAATTTACACAGAGGAGGAGGTTCAGGCTCTAGGCCTTGCTATGACTCTTCAGAAACTGATCCCCTTAGACATAAATTAAAAATATTCATTCTTTTACATTCAGAAATTGATCCCAACAAATTTTAAGTGAGTTTCTACACTAACAAGGGGGATTGGATGATGTTTTTTGACAATAGAGCCTTGCTACTATTACCAAGCAATTTACAACTAAATAATATTAAAATAAAAAATATTAATACATATGGTTGAGAGAAAGGTTTACAAAGGAAAAAAGAAAGGCTTCTTGTCTGGGCAAAAGTCGCCCTATTCAGGTTGGGTTTTTTTTTAAAACTTTTCTAAGCCTTCAAACTATACATACTAGCAAGTGAAATATACAAATCACCCTTGCAAATGAAATATAAAAATTAAATACATTTAGATTTTTTTGATACAATTTTGATATACACACGCAATAAAGGCCTTGATGGACAACTGGAGAAGCACCAAAAAAGTAATATATTAAGTGAAGTTTTACATTGTCCAATCATGTACATCATAAGGGGGAATATTCAGACGTTTTCACGTCGAATGGTGCGTGCCAGCTTCATGTCTTTACACATGATTGTGACCTGCTTTGCATGGATTGCACATAAGTTAGAATCCTCAAACATAGTGACTAAAAATGCCTCTGCTCGCTGCTTCTTGGATTGTAGTCAAGGCAAGGCTTTGCATCCTCTTGTCTCGGCCCCCAAAATCGTATAGTATCTCTTTGACAAGACGTGCAAAAGGAGCTCTTGGGATGATGCGGTCTACACTCTTCTTTGACAAGACGTGCAAAAGGAGCTCTTGGGATGAGGAGGTCTACACTCCTCTTGTCTCGGCCCCCAAAATCGTATAGTATCTCTTTGACAAGATGTGCAAAAGGAGCTCTTGGGATGATGAGGTCTACACTCTTCTTGAACCTCCAAATCTCCTTTAGAGCTACCATGCCATTGCATTGTTTCCTCCTGGGGGCATGAGGAGGAGGGTTTCTTGTTGTGTGGCGGGTGGTCGAGGGAGGACGTGCATGAGCACTCCAATCTCATGCACGTTTATGCTGAGAGGATGATGGAGCTCCTTCAGCTGCTACTACTTTCGTTTGCTCTGTTGCTACTGCTACCACCTTTTCTCGTGTTGGCAACAACGGACCGATGCCTCGATGCAAGCTCTTCCCCCCAATTATGGAACGTATTGGGGGGATATGAATATCACCCCATGGAACTCCATCAGGGTCAACATCACTCCCTATCTCTTGATCAGGGTAAGTGGTGGTGGCTGGTAATAGGTATCCGAATGAGGGGGAGAGGGAGGTGGAGGTGGTGGTGGAGGACGATAAGGTGATGGTGGAGGACGATAAGGTGATGGTGGATGCTTATGTGTAGTGTTTTTCGTGCGAGCCATGGAAAAAAGTGAAGTCAAAATATAGCAATGAGAATGAATGAGACTATTATGCCTTTATATAAAGTCATTTATAATGTGTTCAGATAGTCTAAAACTAGCCAAAAATTACAAAACCACCAAATTAGATAGGTTTAACCTAACGTTTGCCATGTCTTGCCATTGTGGCACGCCATGCGACATGGCCTGCTCTTGAACGGACATTCGAGCCTTTTCCCCAGTAACATTTCTTGCAAGATTGTTGTGCGATAGAACCAATTAAACATCTCCACAAGATAATTTCTACGTGTCTTCTCTCCACCATGTCGAGTATTCTTGAAGTACACTCCTTTGGTTGCGTAATGTGATTTTTCCATGCCTTGGGTGGTGCTAAACATATCCAAGGACCCTTTTGGAGGTTGTTCTGAGACAATCTGGGCTATCAGCAATAGTTGTCAATAGTCAGAAGGGCTAGTGGGCTGAGAGTGTTTCTGTGGCACTTCTGGTGAACTGAGGTGTTTGAGGGTTTAGGGGTGTCAAAGCATAGTGGGATGAGGGGTGTTGTCAGCAATCAACTAGGTCAGTTTTGGGTTAAATATGTGTCAGTAGAGAGCAGTTGGCTGGTTCAGAGTGGCTCTAGGGTTTAGAGCTTGAGGTTAGATGATGTTTGAGGAAGGTTGAAGAGCTTGGGGGACATTTATTTGACTGGGAATCAAGGTTAGCATTCTACATCAAATTCAGACAGATGTGGGTTAATTGGGCTGTATCCAGGTTAGAAGGTTAGTAGGGGAGTCAGCTGAGGGATGTTGACAACTGCAGTGTGGTTCTGGAGCAAGGTTTTGAGGTGGGATGATGGTGGAGGACAATATGTGAGTCAGGCCGATAGATTTCTGACTGGGGTGAGCAGTCTACTTCCGAATCAGGTTATAAGTTAGAATCTGGACATTTCTGTGTGAGTTGGGAGCGGTTTTTGGTCAGTTCAGTGTTAACTAAAGTCAGGAGAGGCTTTTAGGTGAAAGTTCAGAGCTTTTGGGGGTCTATGCTCACATGGGAGGAGAGGTTCCGGAGGGAGGTTTTTCCTAGTATTGTTTGGTAACAATGCTTACACTTGCCCCACCATCTAAGATGGTGGAGTGACTTGTAGCTAGACTAGACTAGATAGGGAGGTTGGGAGGGTGTCGAGGAGTGTTGAAGTGTCCCATTGAGTCTGGTGGAGGGATGGGGATAGGGGCTGTCTGATTGGTGCCCCCCTGGAGCTGGGATTTGGGTCTCCCCTAGTTCTAATCCCATCACATCTTCTTCTTGTGTGCCTGTTGGTGATGTGGTAGAGGCCATTACCCATCCACCACACAACGTAATGAAAAGGGAGATTTATTGGTGAAGTAGCTAGAGAAATACAATGCTTGGAAAAAGTTGCATATGGTTGTTCCTAACAGAAGCAATGGAGGAAAGACTCAATTAGCAAAGGAAAATGTATGGGTTACACCACCAATTGGTAATTATTTTGTAAAAGATGACATTTACAGTGGATGATGCACTAAATTTCAAGAACTCTGTTAGAAACTTTTACAAATTAGTGGTAGAAGCTTAGGGTCATAGTAGTTTCACCCACTACATGATAAGAGTTTTTCAAATTTATATAAAACTATATCTAAAAGTTTTTTTTATTAAAAAAAAAGTTTTAAAGGACTTATGATATGGACCTTACTTTGTAGCACATTTTGGAGGCTTATGGACCTTAGTTTGCCAAAGGGGGAAGGTTCGCCATATGGTCTACTCAAGGCATGGGACAAAATCATTGGCAAGCTTTATGTGGTTTTCAAAAGGGAACATCACCTAGAGGTGGAATACATGATGTTAATCCAATGAGGCAACTTGTTCAATGCTGGTACTATAGAAGAATAAAAATTAGGTATGAGCAGAAGATGTTAAAGTGTACTCCTGATAAATCACATGAAGATCCAAGATATGTTGTTAATGATCAGCATTTATAAATCAAGCGACAAACTTGATTTATACTCCTGAATAAATCACATGAAGATCCAAGATATGTTGTTAATGATAACCATTTATAAATCAAGATATGTTGTTAATGATAACCATTTATAAATCAAGTGACAAACTTGGAGCTCAATTAGTATTACAAAAACTCAATCTTATGAAACTTATACATCTTAAGGTAATTATATAAAGTTTACGCACTAGTGGTATGTTGGTAAGAAGATGATTTCCTTTTGTGGTAGATTATTTTTTCTTTAAGCTTGCTTAAGGATGTTGACAGCTCTTCAGTGGATGTAAACTCAATCTCACCTCTTGTAGCATTATATGGTAGTGATGCGTGTGAACACACTTAGGACCGTCGGGGCACTTTTTCCCTCACTACTAGGAGGTTTTTTTCCCCGTGCATATGTACGCCCTCTTATCTACTCATTTTGGAGTGTGTACTTATCTTTTATATCTGGCTACTAGGAGGTTTTTTTCCCCGTGCATATGTACGCCCTCTTATCTACTCATTTTGGAGTGTGTACTTATCTTTTATATCTGGCACACATTTGTTCATTCTAATCTAGTGTGTTTGAATGAGGGAGACTCAATGGATATCTTCTTGACCAAGATCAAAGATTTTAAGGAGCAGCTCGCTAGTGTGGATGAGATATATCATGATAGTACATTGGTGCCCAAAGTTCTTAATGCATTGCCAAATTCTTATCAGAGTTTTACCTCTATCCTTAGACTCATGAGATGAAGGGAAATCCAAATGCCCTTACATTTGATGAGCTGGTTTCAGTACTCTTGCAAGAAGAGCAGTCTAGGCAAAACAAATCTATTATGTGAGTTGGTGACTAAGCTTTTGTTTTTGCCAGTCAAAAAGGCAAAGGTAAAGCTTCTTTGCATGGTGGCTATAAGCCAAAATCAAAATCCTCCGGTAAGGATGCAGAGAAAGAAGTTGATAAGCTTAAAAAGAAACCAGGGCACTACATAAATGAGTGGCAAAAAGGGCTAGAGAAGGAGAAAAAGAAAGAATCGGGCATGGCTATGGTTGATGCATCTGAACCAAGTGCAGAGAAGAAGGAATCTACAAGTTTTTCTCAAGATGATTAGGCATGGACTGTACATTGTAGTTATGACCCTTCTTTTCATAATGTATGCATGTCAGTGGTAGAATCGGATGCTTGGTACTTTGACAGGGGTGCGTCTATTTAGCGAGCCAAGAGCAGTGAGCACAGAGCAGTGAGTAGAAATAAAGTCCTTGTGAAAGTGAGCAAGTAGGGGCATGGTATGATGTTAAGCGAGCATGTAATGTTAAAGAGAAGAGTGAAACCATAGTGCAACTCTATAATGAACAGAACAAAGAAGACTAAAAAAGTTTAAAAATGACTATTGCAAATAAAGCATTTTCAAATGAATGGTGCGGATATACAAAACTCATACTACTTGGCTCGCTAAAAAGACGTTGAATTGGTCATTGAGCTACTAATAGAAACAAACTATTGTTGCAACCACATGCAAACCACAGCGACCAGAGAGCATAGAAATCAAGCCATTAAGATGCACACCAATTTTAATAGCCATACCACTGACACAACAATATAATACTCTTTAGAAACCATAACCATAGGATTTAAAAATTTTATAATCCAAATAAAAATTGTCCAACAATCAGCTACATGCTATTGTAAAAAACATTCAGAAGCATACCATCCATCAAAACATTACTTCCAATAGTCCCAAAAAAATGATTGTCTCAGTTAAAAAAAAGATTATCTCTAATGGCATTCTGATGTAGACACGTGATCCTCATAACTGCAAGAGACACAAAGAAAAGAAAATAAGCTTTATCAATACAAAATTATTCTCTACTAACATATTTATCTTTTCAACATAGAGTATGGTTCTAACAGGTGATCATAGATCCGCTCATCCTTGTCTAACATTATGACATTGCGATCCATAAATGCTGCCACTAGCCCAAGAGTTCCAGTGCCAGCAAACAAATCCAAAATCGTGTCCCTAGGACGATTGAAGACGGAGACGATGTATTTACTAAGCCGCTGACCTCTAACCACCCCGCCATGGTCTACCCTTTCTCTTCACCAGATCCTCCGCCGATGGCACTCTTGAAAACGCACACAAACCATTAACCATATGCCATAAAGATCACCGAAAATCATTTTAAATTCTATCTTGATTTGAATGCATACATACATGTCAAAGATAAGATCTTGCCCTACATCAAGATCATCACCTAGTGCCAAATCCCTTAGTTGATCCCCATGCATCACAAAGCTTAGCAGGAGATGTTGAGCGAACAAAAACAGCCAATATTAGACAAGTGACCTACAAGCAAAGACACATTGGTTGTTCATGCATTTTCACCTTAAATGGGACAAAGAAGATTTGCACAAATGACAGCCCCAAAGAGAACAGCACCAATACCTGGGTAGTAATCATTTGCCCCATTTTCTTCCCAATAGGTGGAGTACACCTCACAACCTGTCTATGATAAATGCCAAACCCAACGCTCTGTGCAACCTGCTCAATGGTCACTCCTTCTTCCATAGTGTAAAGGCATGTAAAGAAGCCTCGATCCGAGAGACAAGAATCAACAACTTTAAAAGTAGAGTCATACATGCCATCCCCAATCTTATTCCAATATGGAACCTTGTTTGCAACACAACCTCCAATGATGATATTTGAGGGGAAGTCTGCAAATATCAACTCCACACAGTAATCGGACCCTCTACTCTTGACATTCCCTACTGTGCAAATAACATTCATGGCATCAAGCACTTGCTTTCCCAATGAGGATGCATCCTCCATGTTCACAAAAGTAGCTGCAAGGTCCTCAATACTGACATTGAAGGCATAAATGGTTCCTATAGACAGGTTTTTGACATTTAACACACATAGTCTTAAGTCAAAACAATCGGATCACGATAGAGATGAGGTAGGAAGCTCACACACCTGGAGCTTGCAATGTCTTGGTTATGATGTCAGTTGGTTGTATCCCGCCTGCACTACTATTGGATGTCTGTTTGTTGACTCTGCTCCCTATTTGCTTCCATTGCTCGATTCACCTCCAATGCACGATTCACTATTTCCCTCCCTAAATTCACTGGCAATGACTTACGAAAAGAAGCCGATGCAATCGATGTTGCATGTGATGTGGATGTGGCCTCATTATGATCAATTTGCTGGCTACGAAGCTCCAATATAGACTTATGTTGGCGATACAGATCAAGCTCCTCCTCAGGCACATGGTTTCTTTCAAGGTCCAACCACCACGGGCAGAAACGAGACTCTATGCTTGACATGGCCTGTTCAATGACAAACATGGGTAAACACAACTAACCCTCAATATGAACATGTTTCTCAATCATGGATTCAAAATGACAAATTCAATCACTTACTCTTTCAAGCTTCAAATCGGCATACATATAAGATTGATTGTCAACACAAAGCCACACACTAGAGCGAGAGGGGGTAAAATATCCAATTGGTGCTCCTCAATTTCAGAAAGCAACCATCTGCAAGCCAAAGCCCAAATGATAAAACAACACACAGAAAGAAGCATGCATGTTTTTTAACAAGGAATATCTGGGTTATGTTGTAGGAAAACCTATAAACGACTCGCCGTGCAGCACTTTGTAGGCCTGGTTGATGGTCAATATCATGGCTAAATTTTATGCCTCCTTCGTGCACTTTGAGCCCTTTTGAAGTACTTTCTTCTGCATAGAACAACAAAAGAGGTGAATCGGCTCTCACCTGGCAACCTGACTCGATCGGCATTTTTAATATCATTTTGGATTCTCAAACCGAGCTCCGTGATCTGAAGCCAGTAGGAGTACATGTGCAGCCATTCCCTAACCTTTGTCTTATCATTTGGCATACCCTCAAGTGATCGCACTGCAGCCTGAGAGTTGTCCAATAGCTTGACAATGTGAGCCTTATCTGTGTCTCTGATGCAAGCAGAACCTATCATATTGAGCTTTTCCTCTGTGGCCACATGATTGGTTGACGCGTGCCATGGGAGGGAGAGCACCGCACACCAAAAGGCCTCACCGTTGGAGGGATCAGCAATCCTTGCATATTTTGATGTTTTTCCTCTGTAGAGAACTTCTACCTTTCGAGTCACATTCTCCCTAGCAGACTCGGCAAGTGGTCCATTTGATGCCTCATCAATTTTTTGCTCCATCTCGTCCTTGAACAAGAGCCAAGTCATAATCTAGATTGGCAAATGAAGCCAACTGGGCCTTCCTCTGGCAGATGCACTCTGCATCTCTCTCTCAACCCACAGCTTGTCCTCATTGTCAAAATGTGCCATGAGAGTTGTTAGGTCGGACTCTCCCAATCTTCTTAGTTGAAATAGACGATCACCAAATGTGGTTGGCACAAATGCATAATCATGCGTCCTACAAAACAAAGAAAAAATATGTTAATATTCTTGAGTACAAACAACTTACTTGACATAGAAGGAGACTCTGATAACAAATTAACTTACTTGTTCAACCTGGACAATGAAAACAAAAGCTCACCCACATCCCTCCGCTCGAACACATAAAATTTACAGAGAACACAACAATGCATGGACAAATCCCCTTGAAACCCTGTAATAAAACACAAAATTAGGAAGGACAAAGAAGCATAAGAAACTATAATATCCCAATGAGAACTCACCTGTAGAAATGCAGTCCATCCAAGCATTGTGTCGATTATTACCATCAAGAATATGCACCATTTTTCGGCTCAAGTACGGACCCCAATCGGGGTCAAGTGCAAGAGTTTCCTCAAATTGTTGATTCACAGTCCTCCAATGCTCATCCCAAGATTCCTCCCTCTCTTGTGTCAATGGTGTCTCCTCCCCTTCCAAGTCCATAATTGATACTGTGAAAGCTCCCATGCTCTCAATGTACCCACCTAGTTTTTTGAAGCTTCGAGTAAGAGACTTATCTGTTGAGGGAGAAACCTTTCGGATTGCCTCCGTTTGGATCATCCTACAGAGAGGAACACGTGGAGTTGGAGACCTAAATTTGACTCCTATCCTATCTAAAAAGGCTTGTGGAGTAGATGTCTCAAGAATCTTCCCAAAAATATCAACCTTATTTTTTTTCTGCTTGCTTCCTTTAGTTTGGGTTGTGACAACTGTTTCTTCTTGATCCTCTAGTGGATGTGTGTTCTCTTCCCCCTCTATCTCTCTCCCAGTATCCTCAGTATTCTCACCTTCATCCTCATTATCACCACCTTGAGTATTCTCACCCTCATTTTGATCACCTTTATTTTCCTCAATTGCCCCCACTACATTTTGTCCATCCTCCTCATTTCTTTCATCACTATGTAGATGCTCCCTATCCATATCCACCTCCAGATTCGTGTCATCTATGATATGTACCGCATTCTCCGTAGTAGGGTTTGAGGAGGCGGCTTGCTCCAAAGTGCTGGAAAAATCAGCTTGCCTCCTTGTGTGTCTCGATGAGCTCTCACCTGCAGGGATTTTATATTCACGTGATCACAAAAATTTTCTTGTTAATAACATGTGTGAACATGTTATTAACATGTTCACATGTTAACATGTTCACAAAAAAGCCGGTGGCAAGCGACCTGGTAACCGGGAAAAATCCCGCCGGGCTTTTCTTTAGCCCGGCGGGCCCGCCGGGATATAGCAAAACCCGGCGGGTCCCGGCGGGGTCGTCACATATCCCGGCGGGGTACATTTTTCTATATATGTGGGCCCGGGGGGCCCTTTGGGATTTCATTGCTGACAGCATACACAGGTAATAAAAACTTGTGTGTGTGTGTGTATGTGTGTGTTTGTGTATGTGGGTGTGTTCGTGCGGGCAGCCGCCCACTGTCGTAATGCGCGGCAAGATGTGGGTGGTCCGCCACACGAGGGATGTATGTGTGAGTGAGTTCGTGCGGGCAGCCGCCCATTGTCGCAATGCGCGGCAGGATTTGGGTGGCCCGCCACACGACTGGTGTGTGTGTGTAAGGCCATTCTTCGGAATGGTGCTTACCCTGGGGCACTTAGTCGGTAACGCGGCTAGTTTGTGTCCTATGGTAAGTATGGCACGCTGTAGCGGTACTAGTCGGTAACGCGGCAAGCATAGTATCGTTATGGCGATGTCACCTTCCCTTCCCTTCCCTTTGTCAAATGCGGACATATGGTCGGTAACGCGGCCAGTGTATGTTCGTATCCTATTGGTATTCCCATAGAATCGGGCGGCATTTTGTCGTTAACACGGCAAGTTGGTGTCGTCCGCTAGTGCATGAAATGTTTTTTGCATATTGCGGCATTTGATCGTTAACGCGGTCGAAAAAGTGTCGTAAATTTGCTTGCGTATTTCGGCATATGATCGTTAACGCGGTCGAATAAATGTCGTTAATTTGTTTGATTTGACTTATATTGTTTTTATGGTGTTTGATCCATGCGATACTTGGTTGCTAACGCGGCATTAGTATTTCATGGATCAAAGTTTACATCATATTGTCTAACCGTTTTATTTTATAATATCGTGATTCGTAACTCGAAAAATATGAATCTCTCTCTTCTTACCCCCCTCTCTCTCATGATACACTTCACAACTCTTTCTCTTTCTCTCTCATGATTCACTTCACAACACGATAGATGTGTAGATAATGATTTTTTTTCTCTCTTAAAATATACATAATTCTTAATAATTTCTTTTTTCTCCCTCTATTTACTTAAAAATTAAAACAATACATTATTTTTCTCTTTAGGAACTCCCAAAAACATTAAAAATGTGATTTAATGTTTCTTCTCTCTATCTGTCACAACTCTCTCTTCCTCTCCTCTCTCTCTCTCTCTCTCTCTCTCTCATGATACACTTCATGATTCTCTCTCTCTCTCGCAATGATACACTTCACAACTCTTTCTCTCTCTCTCTCATGATACACTTCATGATTCTCTCTCTCTCTCGCAATGATACACTTCACAACTCTTTCTCTCTCTCTCTCATGATACACTTCACATCTCTCTCTATCACGATAGGTATGTAGATGAGGAGTGCTTTAGGATTACAAAACATTATTTTTCTCTCTTTAGGAACTCACAAAACTATAAAAAATATTATTTAATGTTTCCTCTCTCTATCTGTCACACCTCTCTCTCTTCCTCCCCCTCTCTCTCTCTCTCTCATTCGTAAGTAATAATGCGCTTGTTGCGGTTGTCTCACGTTCGATAATGTATTGCATGATGTTGAGTTCAGTAATGTTTGGTATATTTTGTTTTTGTTTGATCATTGATAAGTAATGGTACACTTATTGCTGTTTTCTCACGTTTGATGATGTATTGGATGATATTGAGTTCATTAAAGGATTGTTGCTGTTCTCTCACGTCTGCTTGATGTTTATTTCAGTAATGTTTGATATTTTGTTTTTTTATATTTAGTGTTATTTGCTAGATTTACGAAGACGATCAACATGCTTTCTCCCGAAGAGCGCAAAATTGTTCTGCGAGCAATTCGCGTTGAAGCGGTCATCACAGTATCACAATGTACTGATGATGTCGTCAAGAAGATCAACGAGTCTGAGATACTCATGCGAGATCTCATAGACCAAATATGGGAAAATGCACAGCGTCGGCTTCGAAGCGGAGGCAACGCTCAGCTGCTAGATAGACAGAGGATAGCAGATTTCAACCATCAGCACATAACACGAACCATTTTGGGGAGCATGCGAGTAGCGTGCAGTGATCTTCGAGATGCTGCCCCGCCTGAAGCCAACATGCAACGTCTACAGTTATGGGACGTTGTGTGGAGCGAGCAAAGGGCCAAGAGCAAGCGCATGAAGGCGTTGGATGCAGAGTCTCTCCCCAAGAGAGTGCGAATTGCCCAGGATGTCGCTGCAACGTCCAGTCAGGCAGATGCAAGTGGTACAGGTGTCATTAATCGTACCATCTACAATTCTATGTGCACACATCTTATTGGCATCCCGCACGAAGCTCTTCACGAAGGACGAACAATAGGCTCCGGTGTGTTTGGAACTGTAAAAGAGTATGCAATTAAAGGCATATCATTTTTACCGGAGCACATCACTTTTTGCGGAAAGCACTACAAAGGAGAAGGCAGCGCGAAGTTCGAGAGCTTCCAGGCAGAGCAGGGTATGCAAGTGCTACATCCATCGATTGTCCGATGCATTGCCTTTACAAAAGAGGCTCCTTGGATCACAATTTTCCCGTACTTTAATGGCGGCGCTCTTGGTGATACTCTACTGAAAGTTCCCTTCAGATTCAGTGAGTTCACCAGAGCCATTTTTCGTTTGGATCGAGGATGGAGACAACCACCGCCTGATAATATCCCTTTAGGTCATCTAGAACTTTCAAAAATAAAAGAGGTAGTAATAAACATGCCACATATTATGCATGCCCTAGTGGAAGGTGTAGCGGCAGCGCATATGGCAGGTATTGTACATACCGACCTACATCCTTTTAATGTAGTGTTGGATTATACAAAAGAGCTAAAGCCACGCATAGGTATTATCGATTGGGGATTGCTGCTGAGAGCGCCCAAAAAACGGGTGTCTCTCAATTTTGTTTATGAAGCAGACAAGAACCCCGAGAAGGTGGCACAGGCAGTCTCCCACGCAGACAGAGAGCGAAATAAACGGCCGTGGATAGCCCCCAGAGCTTTATGCTGCCTTCAAGACTTTGATTTTCTCTTTCACTTTTTCAAGTTGAGTGTTCTCCCAGTCATGAAATGCCATGCATGTAAATGTTTCACAAACTGCATCTTTATTTCTAAGAAGAGACTCAAAAGTGTAAAAGTGAGTGCAAAACCTAGTCTCCGCTGGAAGCTTTAACATAACTGACATGCGAGGTCGAAACATATCCAAAACTCTCTGTCTCTTGAGCATGAATTTCACAAGCTGGCGAGCAGTGTCGACGATTGAGGCAAACCATTTGGTATCATCAGATTTATACCAATCTTTTAATACAAGATTCAAACTATGAGTATTACAGCCTACCGGAAAAATATGTGGATATTGTTTCTGTAGGATTCTGGATGCATTTTTACAAATTTTTGCATTGTCCATGACGACTTGGACTACATTTTTGGCACCCACTTCCTCTATCACAGAGCTAATGACTTGAGCAATGTAAGCCCCAGTTTTGATTGAACCAGCTGAATCCACGGCACGGATGAAAGTCTCACCTCTAGGTGAAATAACCATTACATTAATTAATGGTTTTCTTTGCACATTAGACCATCCATCACTTACTATACTACATCCAGAAAGCTCTATATTGCTAAGAATTATTCTTTGTACACGTTCTTTTACCTGCGCATAACATTTTTCTAATAGATCATTTCGCATAGCATGGTACGTAGGCGGTGAAAACCCTGGTCCAAACTCACCAATTTTCTTCCATGCTCTCTTCCAATGCTCACTGTCCACCATCATCATAGCACTCCCAGAAAAGTAAATCGCTTCAGCAAGGACGAGTTGTGCATCATCGAGTCGACCTTGACGTAGGCTTTCTTGCAATGAAGTTTGACGCATGGGTATATTTCCTACGTCAAAGTTTTGCTTGCAAGAAGATGCACTGGGTAGATTACTTTCTGGCTGCATATTGCCGTTCGGGGTACAAGTAGGCGATGTAGCGGGAGTTTGATGATTAGAACAACAGTGTTCTTGCTGCCTTGATACATTAACGGTAGGAGTGTCATGTTTTCTTGAATCTTTCTTTTGAATTTCTTCTCTTATGCGTTTGGCCACTATAGGTGCAGAGGGGTGGGTACATGACTTTTTTTTCGGTCCGCCTAAAAAGTGTTCTCTTAGTCGAGGCGCCCCACCTGATTTTACTGCATGGCATAGCTTACACTCCCAATCTATGAATCGATCACCAACGTTAATTGCATATTGCCACTCTATCCCAGGTGCCTTTTTTTTCCTGCTATTTGAAATTTGGACTCTATTGGAGGTACCACTGGATCCAACATTGTCCTCCATCTCAACAAATAACCTATTCAACCAAGCATATAACAATGAATACACAAATGAAAAAACAACAAATCACTCACGTATAACAAAACATACATCTGCAGACAAAGTACTTCGAAACTATCTTGACAAATACAAAAGATCATCACATAACACAAAACTATTTCAAACTATCTTGCAAGGTCTTACTACAAAACTACTTCGAAACTATCATGCACATTGCACCCCCAATGAAGGATGCCTTTTGTACCCAATTAAGGATACTTTACACAATCAAAGATCTATGCTTGCCCAATACTCTAGTATAGGACAATAGACCTTCTCTAACATTCACAAAAAAAATCAAAGATCTATGCTTGCCCAATACTCTAGTATAGGACAATAGACCCTTGTCTACTCTAAACTATATCAAGTATCAAGAACCAATACAAGCCCCTAAGCAGGACTCTTGGCTCCATCAAACCATTCATAAAGCAGAATGAGGTAGATTGCGTACGTGGCTCAAATGCAAAGCTTAATGACTCCAAATTTGTCCCTAAATCTCCGCAAGTATTAGCTACGAACCACACCCTGCCCCCAGTTCAAAGAACTAAGGACGAGTGGCCCAATAGCCTTAGGAGTGCCTACAAGGAAAGACGACAGCCCTTAAAATAAGGACGTTCTTCCCAAGAGGACACTTCTAGTAACTCGAGAGCTCTACAAGTACTTTGAGGAGAGATATCATGCCCCCAAAACAAGGACTATCTTCCCAAAAGTTGTACAACGGGTGTCGGGCAGTCTTTATATACAGAATAATACCCCGCCGGTGTTTTTTGTTTTTCCCGGAGGGCCTGCCGGGTTTTATCTTTTCCCGGCGGGCCCGCCGGGAAAACATCATACCCCGGCGGGCCCGCCGGGAATGGTAGAAGCCCGGAGGTATTACTGGAATAGTGGGTTCCGGCAGGTCATTTCTCAGGTCGTGTGAATATACATTGTGATCACAAGTTTTAATATGTTAACAATAGGTTTTGTTAACGTGATCACGAAATTGTGAAGACGTTAATGAAATCCCTGCTCACCTGGGCCAACCTGCACACTCTTTTTCCGCTTAGCAAGAGGTAACTCATCCATTTTTGCACAACAAGAACCTTTCAAGCAAGATGCTCTAGTGAAATGACTCGAACTCATTTGAAAACCAGATAGCCATGCAAAAATACAAGAACAAATCTTCAAATAGTATTCTACTCGTATTGTATAATTAATTGATTATTTTAACAGCAAATTCAGTAATACGACACAAACTTAAAGAAAAGGTGGCACATTCACTAAAGAGATTAAATTCAGTATTGCAACACAATCATCAAACAAAGGTGGCACATTCACTATCCAACAAAACGGCCAACTCATTAACGAACAGAATATCTTTGAGATTATCATATGGAGTGCTTTGGCCCAAATTCCAAGGCATTCAAAGCCGTATTGAATATTTTAAAAAAATCTTCATTGGAAAATATTTACGGAGCCCTTTTCAGGTGTTCAATTCAAGGCATTCAAATTTATTGGAAAATATATAAAGATTCGGTAGCCCAAATCCGAAGGCATTCAATATTGAGTACTAATAAACTTTAGAAGTGATATTTCGCAATCTAACACTTTTTCAAGAACAAACTTTTTTCTTTTTGTGCTATTGTTCTTTAGATGCACATGTTTGCTGGTCTCCTCTCTTGACTGTGTGAGCCGTTTCTCAACCAAGAAGACATCAAATGTGAGTTTTTTGAGCTTCTTGTATACACAAAGTCTGCATAATATAGACAGTAGTAAGAGAGACAGTCTATGCAATGTGTTTGTGTTGGAATTAGGGTTGCAGGAATGCACACACAACTTCAAGAAGATGAGGAAGCTTGAGCACAACACAGTAGTGTATTATGAGTGCCAAAAATGAAAGATGACTAGCCCTAGAAGATAATGGGCGTATATACAATGCACGGGGGAAAAAACCTCCTAGTGAGGGAAAAAGTGCCCCGGCGGTCCTAAGTGTGTTCACACACATCACTACTATAATATGGTAACAAATCCCCCCTGGAGTGATGCGGTGAACAAGAGCTAGCACTCATGTATAGGGAAGTGTCTAGCTATGTGGACGAATCCACAAAAGGGAGTAAGCCCAAAGCTTTGCGAAAAGCTTCGAACTTCTCACGAGGCAGAGCCTTTGTGAAAAGGTCTGCAAGGTTATCCTGTGTTGGCACATAAGCCAAACTGATCTCTCCTGCAGAGAGTCTCTCCCTGACATAATGGTAGTGCACCTCAATGTGCTTCGTACGAGCATGGAACACTGGGTTCCGCGCAACTGCCAATGCGCTCTGACTGTCAGTGAAGATGGTGGTGGCAGATGGCTGCCCAACACCCAAATCAGCCATAAGGCGTCTGAGCCACACACACTCAACCGTAGCTGTGAAAGCTGCCCTGTACTCAGCTTCACAACTAGAAGTGGCCACAGTAGGCTGCTTCTTGCTCAACCATGATATGCATGAGCTTCCAAGCATGAAGCAAAAACCACTCGTGGACACGCGTGTGTCATAACAACCAGCCCAGTCAGAATCTGAAAAAACATGTAAATCTGGCGGCAATGATCCCCCCTTGGGATAAAACAACCCAAGATGCCGAGTACCACTCAAATAGCGAAAGATACGCTTCACTGCCTGCCAATGCTTAATGCCTGGGCTATGCATAAATCTGCTCACCTGTGAGACTGCAAACTGAATGTCTGGCCTCGTAATGCATACATAAATGAGGCAACCAACAGCTGTCTGATAGAGTGTGACATCAAAGTGATCTCCAGCATCATGAAGACTCAACTTCAAACCTGTCTCCATTGGAGTAGCAATAGGCTTGCAGTCTTCAAGGCCAAATCTCCGCAACAATGTTTCAATATACTTTGTCTGACACAAAGCAATACCTCCATCACACTGCTTAAATTGTATCCCCAAATAATGATGCAAATGCCCCAAATCTGACATCTCAAAAGAGGCATTCAAATCAGCCTTAAAATCAGCAATATGACTCTCATTTGGTCCTGTGAGCAGCATGTCATCGACATAGAGAGCAATGATTAGATGTACACCATCCACACGTTTAACATACAAAGTGCTTTCTGTTGGACTATTCTGAAACCCATGTGCAGTCAAATATGCATGTATTTTTTCATACCAAGCTCGTGGAGCTTGCTTTAAACCATATAAAGCCTTTTTTAACCTGCACACTTTGTTTTCCTGCCTTCTTTGAACAAAACCACGAGGCTGTGATACATACACCTCCTCATGCAAATCTCCATTTAAGAACGCAGTCTTTATGTCCAGCTGATGTACATTCCAACCATTATGAGCTGCTAATGCACAGATGCTACGAACAGTGGTCATACGACATGTGGGAGCAAAAGTCTCATCAAAATCAATGCCCTTCTCTTGAGCATAACCTTTTGCAACAAGCCTAGCCTTATGGCGATCCACTGTGCCATCAG
Source organism: Cibotium barometz (assembly GCF_041138505.1). NCBI lineage: Eukaryota > Viridiplantae > Streptophyta > Polypodiopsida > Cyatheales > Cibotiaceae > Cibotium > Cibotium barometz. The sequence continues at coordinate 12,948,720 of NC_141055.1, forward strand.
GCTTACGCTTCAATTTGTATACCCACTTAGTGCCAATGGCCTTCTTGCCAGGGGGCAAGTCACATAAAGACCATGTACCATTCTTCATAATAGCATCGTATTCTGCTTGCATAGCAGCCATCCAATTTTCTGAACTTTGTGCCTCATCAAATGAAACAGGCTCACTTTCATCGCACATACTAGAAACAGCCAATGCATAACAATCAGACGCATAAGAGGCACCATGAGAGCCAGAACGAGTGCGACTAGACAAAGGGGCATCCAACTTGCTGTCACGCAAAGTCTGCACCAGCCATCTAGGCATATTCCTAGAGCCCTCAATCTCTTGTCTCTCATCCTCAAGTGCATCATGCACATCTGCATCAGATATAGGCTGATCTGTGCCATCATTTAAAACCTGCATAGGCTGAAAAACTGCCTCATGAGGTATTGCACTTGACTGTGCACCACTGAAAAGAGGCAACAATGTATCATAGACATCACGTGAGCTGATATCTGTCTCCTTAGTACATGAAACCAAGGGCTGAACTGCATCTTCCACAAATACAACATCATGGCTAACCAAAATGCGCTTTGTCTGTGGATGATACAAACGATAGCCTTTGCTCTCAGCACTATATCCAACAAAAATACATTTGACAGCTTTGTCATCCAATTTTCTGCGATGTTGCACAGGCACTAATGCATATGCCAGGCAACCAAAAACACGTAAATGGCCAACAGATGGCTTGCGGCTATGCCAAGCCTCATATGGAGTGACAACCTGTAATGCTTTGGTGGGACACCTGTTTAGTACATAAGTGGCACACATGACAGCCTCAAGCCAAAAACCATGTGGTAGACTTTGACTCTTAACCATACATCTTGCCATTTCCATGAGAGACCTGTTTTTTCTCTCAGCCACACCATTTTGTTGTGGTGTATACGGCACTGTACATTGGTGTTTTATCCCACGCTCAGCCAGAAATGCATTAAATTCTGAAGACATATACTCCCCCCCTCGATCTGAACGGAGGGTGCCCATCTTACTTTCTGACACATTTTCAGCCATAACCAAAAACTGTTTGAAGCACAAAAACACTTCGGACTTTGCCTTCAAAGGATATACCCATGCATGCCTGGTAAAATCATCAATGAAAGTCACGAAGTAAAGGTAGTTTCCAAATGATGGAGTTTGCATGGGACCACAAACATCACTGTGAACAAGCTGCAATCTGCGTTCAGCTCTCACTGATCCATCTTTGGGAAAGGAAGCACGCTGCATTTTACCCAATATGCAGCCCTCACAAACATGCTTGACAGGTGCCTCAAGCTTAGGCAAAGAAGACACCATTTCAGATTTATGCAGGCGCAGCAAACTTGCAAAATTCAGATGACCAAAACGTGCATGCCACAGTTTTGCATTTGAAATAGCCTGCGTATCCATAATAGCACATGCTGAATCCTCTACACATTTGCCATCCATATTGAGCTTATACAGCCCTCGACATAGTGAACCAGATGCTACAATGATGTCACCACAAGAGAGATCATGAACAGTACATCTGCCATCCACAAATTTTACAACCAAACCTGTTTTGGCAAATGCGGAGACTGACAGCAGATTCTTTTTGATCCCTGGCACATACAATGCATCAAAAAGTGTAAAGGTGTTGCCATTTGCAACATTCAGCACAATCTGTCCAACTCCTTCAACGGGATAAGAGGAGTTATTGGCACAAGTGACAGTATTCCCTGTGGGAGCAGACTCAAGGAAAGTGAATAAACTGCGCTGCGAGGTGATATGCTTAGTGGCACCACTGTCAAAGTACCATACATCTGAATCTACTGCAGACATACATGTGTCATGCAAAGATGGGTCATAACTGCACTGCGCATTGAATGCCCATTCTGTATCTAGCACAACATTAGCAGATTCATTGTTAGAAGGAGAGGCATCTGCAACAGCCATACCAGCCTCTTTCTTCTTAGCCTCTTTCGCAGCCAGCTTAGGACACGCTTTAATGACATGATCATTTCCCTTACAGTACTTGCAAAATGTCTTCTGTTTGTCACCCTTCTTCTCATCTTTGTCTTCCTTCTTTGGTTGCGCAGCATTTGCAGATTTCTGCTTACTAGAAGAAAAGCCAGCTTTACCTTTCCCGCTTCTCTGACTAGCAACGAAAGCTTGATCTGCGACACGCATAATATTCCTGTTTTGCCTTGACTGGTCTTCTTGCAGCAAAACAGAAACTAACTCCTCAAATGATAAGGCATTGGGATTGCCTTTCATCATCAAGCGAAGAGTGGAAGCAAAACCCTGATAAGAATCTGGTAGACCATTCAAAACAGTCTGCACAAGTGAACTGTCTGACAGGATTTCATCTGCAGAAATGAGCTGCTCTTTGAAATCCTTGATCTTTGTCAAAAAGCTATCCATAGAATCACCTTCGTTCATATGCTCACTCTCCAACTGTTTTCGGAGGTAAGCAACACGAGTCTCATTTCTTGCCTGATACAATGTGGCAAGTACATCCCAAGCATCCTTAGAAGTCCTGCAGGAGCGAATATGTGGGATAATGGTACGTTTGACAGACAGCGCAATCAAGGCATGAGCCTGTGCATCTCTACCATCCCAACGAATCTGCTCTGCTGAAAGTGGTGGTTCTCGAACAGCTGCTACAGCACTTGTGCCTGCACCATCATCAACAGTACCTGTTTCTGATGTGTTTGCAGCATTCCCAGCCACAATAGGACGTGCATCAATACCCTGCACAATGTTCCATAACCCCTTTGCTACCAATACATGTCGCATCATATATGCCCACAATGGATAGTTGGTGCCATCCAACTTATCCTCAGCAGCCAACATGCGGAATACATCATTGTTGTCAGCCATGGCCAATGACTGTACTACTAGATGTAAATGCTGTCTGTAAGAGGTAAACCTGTATAAAATTGACCTGTGCTATGCAGCACAGCCCAAAACAGACGAATGGGCACCTGTCCTGCAGATTTTAATCTTGACAGAAAATCTGCACAGTAGGACGATTTTGCCTGCGCAGTACTTGGAATGCAAAAACGGAGGGCGAAATGACTTCAGATCAAAATTCTGAAACGACCAAGCCCTACGGGCTCCCCCACGGCATATACTAACCTGCAAACGCTCGTGAAACCTCGTCGCAATCGGAGGAGATGAAGCGGCAGGTGCCGGTGATGCTGCCCGGGAGGAGGAAGCCTGCTCTGATACCAATTGTTGGAATTAGGGTTGCAGGAATGCACACACAACTTCAAGAAGATGAGGAAGCTTGAGCACAACACAGTAGTGTATTATGAGTGCCAAAAATGAAAGATGACTAGCCCTAGAAGATAATGGGCGTATATACAATGCACGGGGGAAAAAACCTCCTAGTGAGGGAAAAAGTGCCCCGGCGGTCCGAAGTGTGTTCACACACATCACTACTATAATATGGTAACAGTTTGAGACAGCACCATATAGATAGCATGTTCTTACACTACTCTCTCCAAATTTTTGCCGCGCCGGGGGGATCCACGGGGGGCAGCGCCCCCGAAGCTTGAAACAAACTCAAAATCGTGATGATTTTTTCAATGCTCGACAGCAAAACATCCTATTATTTTGTGCGCTGAGCGCACAAATTAATTCAAGAAAAATAGCAAGAAGTAATGCCGCACATCTCATACTGTGTGTGGAGTGTGGCGGTAGCAAAACATCCTATTATTTTGTGCGCTGAGCGCACAAATTCATTCAAGAAAAATAGCAAGAAGTAACGCCGCACATCTCATACTACTGTGTGTGGAGTGTGGCGGCGGCAGCAAAACATCCTATTATTTTGTGCGCTGAGCGCACAAATTCATTCAGGCAAAATAGCACAAATTCATGGATGATGATACCTTTCTATGTCTCTTTGTTGGGGAGAAAGATTGGAGTGGGAAGAGGGCCCTGCGCATGAGATCAGCGTTTCTTTGCTGGGGAGACGTATGATGCTTCATGATCGTTTCTTTGCATGTGTGTTCGAGGGAAGATGCTTCTGTGCGGAGGACGACTAAAAGCCTTAAGTAATTGCTTCATAAGAAGTAGCCGACTACTAAAAACCCTAAGTTAGGCACTGGACAAATTTTTTTATCCTAACACTAATGAATTTCAACACTAAAATTTAAGGGTTTGGTCAATATTTTTCTGATTTTTTTTAAATCTATAGCACAGTTATGCTATGGCATCCAACTGGTAGAGTTTTTGAAATCTAACAGGAGATTATGAAAAAGCGCAAGAACTAACACAAAGCAAATATGTGTGTGTGTGTGTGTGTGTGTGCGTGTGTGTGTGCACAAACATATATACATATATACATGTACTCTTTTTGATACCCTTCATTATGACTGTTTTTGCAATAAATATTTTTATTTGCTTCTACCCATAGTCTTAAAATGAGCCTGGTAAAATTGTATTATGGCTAGTATATGCTATTGATTAGAGCAAGAACATCTAGTATTAAAATATTTTTGGCTAATATTCAATGTAAATTCCTTAATTGTTGTTGTGATTGCATTATGCAGGGAGGCTCGTGTTTTCCTCCATTCTACAATGGGTGCATGCATCCGAGTCCCCTTCTCGAATGGCAAATGTCTTGTGTCAATCAACATGATCCAGGGGAAGCTTGGAACTATTGGTGGGATAAATGTGGAGGCCCTACTTGAAATTGGAGGAGAGTATGAGCCCATTTGTCCTTTACACTTGTATGAAGGGAGGATTGGAGACGAGGCATATTTTATCCTGGAGCATTCATTGTCCTCTGTATATATTGCCAAATCAGAGAATTATTTGGAGACCCCAGAACAAGGCCCCTCAACTATATTTCCTCTCGGTTCTCGAAAGAGTACTCCAATGTAAGTGGCATTAACTTTGACTTTGACATTTTTTGTTTTGCATTGTGCATTGAATTAGAGAGCATTGTGCTTTGCAGTGACTTGGACACTGAAGAGATAGAAGAAATCAATGTCCAAGCACATGGGTCATTGCAAAAGGAGATAGAGGTCTCTCACTCCTGTGGAAAAGTGCTTTCAACATTTGGAAGAGGAAGATGTTCAGTTTGATACTGCGGTCTCTTGCTTTCAAATAATCCGCATGTTACCTCCTACTGATGTCTTGCACACTTTAATCCATGATTGTGATTACAAAGGCAAGGTAAAAGAGCTTCCCAAGGTGTACCCAGAGTTCAGTACATATGAGCTTGAAGGTGGGAAAGGTATGGAAGGGATGGAGCAAAAATACGAGGGCAACATTTGGACAAAGCCACAAACGCAAACTAGGGCCAATAAAACTTTTGTTCTTAGGAAGAGCTTCTGCGGGGGGAACCTTCCAGTGCATGAATGAGCACTGCTCCTTTAGGACAAAATGAATCAACCAAACAAACTCCATTGGAATGGGCAGCTGATAAAATCTCCAAAATATGGGAATTTAGCAATTGGGAGCTTCGGGAACCTTGAGTGTTTTTTCTGCAAGCATGTGCCAATGTGTCTTAAAGAATGTCCTGCTTGTGTCTATTATTTTATGCCAAAAGAATCAATGCACAGTAGACTATTTATTCATTATGGCAAACATACACACATGGTTTCCAAGGGAATGTGCCGAGCATCGATACGAAATATCAAGGCCTTTGTAGCACGTGCAGTGGGCATCGACCACAACGCTGGGCCCAGAAAGGTACAAATGATTGTGGCAAGGGAGGTGGTTCTAAGAGCATTCACTGATGATGACAAGGCACAGGGAGAATTCATGACAGAGAGGGAGCTACAGGAGATGTCGCAAGAGTTGCAAAGTTTGATAAATGTCAAAAAGTACGTAGGAAGTGCAATTTAGCAAAGAATAGTATGCAATTATCATCTTTAATACACTAAGTATGCTTTATGAATGCAGGGTGAAGCAGATGGTAATGCAAACACGAAAAACAACACGGCCTCTGGGTGAAGGATATGAAGCCATTCTTAATCTAAAAAGAACATGCCATTTTGAGTTCTTCCATGGTTCTCGATTTCCATTGCAAGCCACCACTACTACTGAGCATTGCTTTATCTTTAAGATGTCTACTCTACTGGACCTGGTTCTGGGATTGACATTGTTCGGCGAATGGACAAGGATGGTAATGGGGATCTTCATCAAGCATGGGTCTGCTTTGATCATGTGCATCGATGGATGGCATACAATGGGAGCACATGTTTATGACCACATGTAAGTTACAAGTGGTAGAGAGCATTGCTTAATTTGTGTCTTTAATATAACTCTGTTTCCATTTGTGGCATGCAGGATTGGTGAGCTATTGACAATAGCAACTTGTGAATTTAGAGAAGAGGATGAGGATGCTCAAGTCATGTTTTGGGAAAACATGAATTTGGTAATGGTGGAGCACACATGGAAGGTAGCAAATTTTTTTGGGTTTATGGCGGATGAGGCTGGCGCTAACTGGAATGCAGTGAGACGTGTCTTCAACGACGGAAAGGAGATGATTGAAAGGGAAAGGTCATGTTTATGGCATTGGGAAGACAACCTTCGTGTCCACACGCAGAGGTACATCTATAGCCCACATCAAGAAAAGCACAGGGAGATGTGTGAGAAGTGGAGGACTGCCCCAAACAAAGAAAGTGCCCTTCAACAATTTTGTAGGATACGAGCATGGTGGGCAACTGGCAAGGCAGCTGATAGAAACATCCCTAAGCTTCTTAGTTGGTTGAGTTGGTGGCACTATAGGGTTAGTCGATGGGGTCATTTCATTTTAAAGGTAATGTTTGTAAGAGATTATTCATTGTATTATTGTGTGCCTCCTACTTATGTGCACTGCATTGTTTTTAATCAATTTCTACCACTCTCTTGTAGGATGGAGAGCCTATTGTCAATGCTCTTGTCCCAAGGACAAATATGTCAGAGACCAAGCATGCAAGCTGGTTGGCAGGGGAGGGGTATAGGCAAAAGATTAGTCTTTATGATGCTTGTGTGACAGATCTAATCAATGCTTACTTCCAATGTGTCAGACAACTGGCTTTCTTGGAAGGAAAATACACAGGTTGTGGGCCTACATTGGAGCTTTTGGTTGAGAGAGCTCTTTCTCGACAGAAAGCAAGTCCATCCCCAATAGCTACCTCGATGATGCAGTGGTGGCGGGGACCCCTATGTTTTCAAATAGGGTAAAATTCAAGGGTGAGAATAAAACTATTCGAGCCAAAAGGCCACTACACGACTCGACAGAAGAAAACTTTGGCAACTCTAGCCATAGGCCTGAGTTTAACTATGTGACACTTGAGAGAGAGGTTAGAGCCTGCAATAGAGGTCGATGAGCAATGCAAAGTTTTAGAGAGCCTTGAAAGTGATGTGCATGATACAAAGTGGGCCTTGCAGAGGATACCAACATTGCATTGAGTTGAGTGCAACCACTGGGCATTGGGGAAAAAGTGTAGCTCAAGGTTGCGAGGGGGTGATGTCAGTCCTTGTTTTTGGAGTGATTGTCAACTATCCTCCTGGAAAAAGGAGAAGTATTGCTATTTTTGTAATACAGATGTTAGGCACACTTGGAAAATTACAAAGACAATATTACCAGAGGATGTCCCTTGTGTTTGGCCCATTGCTAAAGGTACCAAGTTACAAGTGAAAGAAGCTTGCAAGCTTATTAGAGCAGGATATGACATTGGTATTCCTCTTGAGTTTTTTCTAGAAAAGGAGCTTGCAAAAAGGCACTAGCGAGACAAACAAGGAGGTGAAACAATTTCCATATCGACGAGGAATTTCAAAGGCTGCATTTGGTCAAATCACTGCGGCCTTAGATATGCATGCAGAAGTTGTAGGCAGCCATATACATAAAGAAGGGGTAAAGGAAACATTTAGTATTAATCCATTGACTAATGGGAGCCAAGACACACCTTTGATAGAGGTCACTATTCAGAAGAATCCAATGTGTTCATGTGTGGAGTTCAGAGATAGAGTGGCCAAGAAAAGACCATATCTTGCATGCAAGCACATATACTTTGTGTTCTTAATGATTCTTGGACAGGATGTGAACAACAATATGCATACTCATCAAGTTTGTATTTCTGAGAGAATTGTAAAAGACATGCTAACTAAGTCTATTAGAAGTCATCCTCAAAAACAACTTTAAGAACTTGCAACCCACTTTAGTTGAAATATGTATGGGGGTCATGTCATACCAGCTGAACCGTAGTACGAGTTTATTAGTTATTGTTTTGGAAATGTTTTGGTTATTTTATAAATTTTCCTGTCTATTGTCTTTTGTTTGCTAATGGCTCTCCAACATTGTGAATACTATAGATTCAACATCTTTTTAGCGAGCCAAGCAATATGGGTTTAATAGTGATTTTTTGTATCTGCACCATTGGTTCAAAAAAAAAAATATTGCAATGGTCATTTTAGAACATTTCATGTCTTCTTTGTTTGATTGCTACAGAATTGCAATGTGGTTCCACTCTTCTCTTTAACATTTCATGCTCGCTTAACATCATACCATGCCCCTACCTGCTCACTTTCACAAGAACATGAGCTCTACTCATTGCTTTGTGCTCGCTGCTCTTGGCTCGCTTTTTGACCACCCCCCTTTGACAGTGGTGCTAGTAAACACATTACTTCACAAAAAAATTTGTTCTCATCTTTGGAATCTGTCCCAAGTGTAGGAACTATCACATGTGCAAATGGTTCCTCATACCCTGTGTCAAAGGAGTTGATAGAGTTATACTCACTGCTGCAAATGGGGGCGCATTTACTCTTTCTAAAATTTTATATGTGCCAGGCGTTAAGAAGAACTTGCTGTCAGTTTCAAGAAAATCTTTCACTCCTAGGGGCAGTTCTCCATTTGGAATTTAGGAAAGGTGATCAATATAGTTATTCGTTGACCCCTTTTTCATAGTGATACTGAAATCAAATTTTAAAATAATGAGAAACCATTTAGTGATACACCCTATGGTACATGACCATGCCAGTGGTGTAAGTGTGGGGCCTATTCCCCAAGCGGGTCATCAGTGTCCACCGCCGCCTCACTAGACGAGCTTGATATCTCAACACTTTCGATGATCATGCTCTACATGACACTCTTCTCCTTAAATCCAAGATTATGAATGTGTTGTGGAATCTTAATCTAAAGTTCTTGATCTTTGCATCATGCAGAACATCTAAGGGTTTAGCTGTGTTCCATTAGGATAAGCTTGACATGAGGTTTATGGTTACAAGTTGTGGGCTTCATGTGGCTACTCAACAATCTTTTGTGACATTAGGGGAAGGTTGAGGTCTATAGGGGCCCTTTAAGATACCATGTGATTAAAAGGTTATTAAGGAAAAGGGCCAATCATGTGATGCCATGTATACAAAAATGTTGGGTGATTAAAGGTGGTCAAAAGATTCTCTAGAAGATGCCTTTTTGTACTTTTCATTCCCATTAAGTGGGAGGGGAAAGTTTTTGAAATTTCGAACATCCATAACTTCTACATATGAGCTCAAAATTTGTCGGAGATTAGAGATCCAGAATCTACTCGGCTGAGCTCTTTCCATAGATATGTCACATGATATGGTTTTGCCCACTCAATTTTAAATTCAATTTTGGCGGGAAACTTTGAAATTCAAACTTCTAGCCATTTGAAGAATAAGAAGGTATCTAAAGTCAAAGAAACTTAACATTTTAACAAAAAGACATTAAAATCATAATATGGCAGCTTAAAGGGCCCCTATAGACCTCAACCTTTCCCTAATGTTATGCTACACCAACACCATCATCCAAGATTATGAAGACTTTCATACCTTTGTATATAATAGGTAACACGATGTTATTTTATTGTTTAATTTTGGCTATTCTTTAATTTCGGCTATGCTAAGGAGAGTGCTCCATAATGTGGCACACAACTCATCCTCCTCCTATTTGGGGTTCAGGCTCCAGTATGAAAGGGTCTTAGATTCCCATTCATCTAATCGTATAAGTCTCTCCAAAGTTGATAATTCCTTATAAAAGAGAAACTTATCACACGACCTAGACTTTTGAGAACAAGAAGGCTATGAGGCCTACTATGTCCCGTGAGATATTAGCAATTTATTGGTTTGGCCAATGTGTAAAGGATGTGCACTGATCCTTCCCTAGGAGGGGGTGCCTCTCAAGAATGGGAAAAAATGAAGTCACCAATCACCTTGGAGAGAAAGTGTTATAGTGACTATGATGACCATGGAAGACCAACTTAAGTTGTCACCAATCACCTCAAGAAAAATGTTATAGTGACTATCTCTACTTGTGGGTTAAACTTTGCTAAGCTTCATTCTCTCAATTCATAGCACCATTATCCAAACCCTTTTAAATAGCCACAAGTAAAGGTCATATAGGCGCTCATCATCACCATACCATTCTGCCAATTTTGTGCTATACGGCCAGAAATCGATGCATTTTCCTTGACTTGTTTTTTTGTCTATTCTCTCCCCAAAACACACAAAATTGGGTCATGCCCTCTTAGGTGTTACTGGAGTATATTACAAGGATCTCACAAACCAAATTTAAGAAAGTTTCTTCCATTGGGTCATGCCCTCTTAGGTGTTACTGGAGTATATTACAAGGATCTCACAAACCAAATTTAAGAAAGTTTCTTCCATTGGATTGAGCATAGCAATAGAAAAACTTGTTAGCCTCTTTTGCACATTTTCGCTTGTTTTTATGGAGATTTGAGCTAATTTCATGGTTGTATCCAAATCTCCTCATCAAGAGAAAGAAGTTAATGCCAAAAGCCCCATAAAAAATCTCTCCAATTTACTCAATTGAGGCCTCCAAGACTCAAATGTGTTCATGTGATTAGCACCTTATCACTATCATTAAGGATTATTTACAAAATTTGGGCCTGCCCACAACACACAACATGGAATCCACACTAAATGCATCAAAGGCATATAAGAAAATCAAGAACAAAGCATCAAAGCACCAAGTAGAAGCATCCATTGGCATTAGAGACAAAGACTACACCAAATGCACAATGAAGAAGACAACGCCAAAAGGTGGACACAAAGACAAGAAAGGACAGCAGTTAAAGAGCCAAGAGTCAAGCCAAAGATAAAAGACCAAAGAGCCAAGAAAAATTCAACAATGTGAAGAAAGACATGACACTGACATAAAGCATAAAGTCAGCAACAACAAGGGATCTTCATCAAGAAAAATCAAGGAGATCAGCAAGAAGCAGCACTGAGTAACAAAAGAGCTACCAAACCACTACCTTAACCTAATCAATTCATATGTTGTAAACCACCGAATGAGTAGGCAAATCTATGTGTTTGTAAGCACGCTTTACTACTTAAGAGTAGCCAGAAAGCACCTAGGGGAAGTGATGAAAATGTAAAACATTCCTAACCACATGAGAGCAACTAATTAAGCACCCAGGGAGAAAGATGTTCCATGTCCAAGTCCAAATGTCAATCCACCTACCACCTACACTAAGGGGGGATGAATTATTTGTAAACCTTGTATTTGACCACCTTGTAGTAGCCTAAGAAAATGGCGGGCCAAGGGAGGATGTTGAGAAATGTAGTGCCATTGAGCATAGGTAAGAGATAGGGAGTGAGTTGAGTAAGCCAAAGAAGATATTATCCCAGCAAAAAGCCACATGAGCAAAGCTGAATTATCCCACATGAGCAAAGCTGAATTATCCCACATGAGCTAGCAAAGCCAATGTTATACAAAGGGGGCATTTCAAGCAATGGAACATGAAGCAAGCTCTTAAGCCTCTATATGAGTACAAGTCTCAATCTTGTAATCTAATTATGCTAAAGTCCCTTACTTGATTAGTTTAGCAATTCATCATTATGGGTATGCTTATTAGATGTCACCCGCCTTAGATTAGTTTAATCACTAGACTAATGTAGGATTAGTACTAATCACCATAGCCATGCACATGTCCAAGGTACCCCATGAGTCTCAATACTTTTTATGAGAATAGCCTTTAGTCACAAGACTTGCTTTGTATCTGTTTAGTGGTACCATCAGACTTTCTTTTGACTTTATATACCCACTTTTCTCCAATGACATTCTTGCCATCTAGTAAGTCCACAAGATCCCATGTGTTATTCTTCATGGTAGAAGAAATCTCATCCTGCATTCTCCTATTCTTCTTCATATATGAAGAAGTCTCGTATGAATCAAAGAGACTCTCGATGGAATATGCAGACTCCCCATGCTATACATTCAATGCATGGTTGGAATAGTGGAGTGGAAATTTTGCTAACTTGCAAGGTTTTCAACAACCATCTAGGAACAGATTTGGCTCCCTATATGGTTGTTTTCTCTTCCTTGACAACATCTTCAACCTCTTCCATAGAAGGGGCTGATTTGCTCGTTGATTTGGCTCCATGTACGGTTGTTTTCTCTCCCTTGAAAACATCTTCAACCTCTATGGTTTGCTCGTTAATTTGGCTCCATATATGGTTGTTTTCTTTTCCTTGACAACATCTTCAACCTCTTCCATAGAAGGGTATTGATTTGCTAACTGTTCCATATCTTCCATCTTGTTTAACTTGAGGCATATCCTGAATAGGGGCTGGCTGAATCAAATCACCACTAATGGCTATGGGTAAAAGCCCATCAAACATGTCTTGTGAGTATGTATAATGTCTTTTATACAAGTTAAAAAAGTGTACATCTCTACTGACAAATTTTGGTATGTCACATGATTATAGACATGTTATCCCTTGCTCTCATTACTATATCCCAAAAAGAAGAATTTGATTTCTTTATCATCTAGCATTGTTGTGAGTTTCTCTAGCACATGAGTAATTCCAAACACCCAAATGTACACATATAATCCACTTTTGGCTTTTAGTTGTACCAAGACTCAAATGGTGTTATGGTCTTTAAATATTTTTTTAAGGCACCTATTTAACACATGGGTTGCACACATGATTGCTTCCATCCAATTAGCATGAGGCAACTTCTGTGCTTTCACTATACATCTTGCCATCTCCATGAGAGACAAGTTCTTTCTCTCAAACAACTATTGTGGTGTATAAGGCATAGTTGAAATGGAGTGACCATAAGCTAAGATTTGGGACAAATCATTATGTTCATTAACATGAAATTAGCAAGAAATCATGCATAATGCCTAAGTGATTTAGCCTTTCATCAAAGTATGAAAATAACCTTCCATAGATGAAAGTATGGTAGCTCTAGGCTCCAAATGTACAATCAAATTCATATGATTAAAAAAAAGTATAAATGAAGATCTGTGAGCCACTTTTATAGTTGATCCCATGCCCATGTCCTAAATTAAGTTTCTACTTTATTACAAACCATCCCTTCCCCAAAGATTTTATCCTCAAAATCTGCTATGTATACTTGGGTACATCCTCCAATATACATCAATGAAGAGGATGATAATGAGCTCATAATAGGCTGCAAATGTATCAATCAAGTAGACAACATTATCCTTAATGTGTATGTACTAATCATGATGGCCATTGAAGTCCAATATTAATGAGAAGAAGCCTTCAAATTAACTTGTGCAAAATATGTCTAGGAAATTCAAGGATGTATACTTCCTCAAGAAACCCTTGTAAATCCAAAGAAAAGCATGCCACATGGTCAAGAAACACCCTCCATAGATAAACCTTGTTGTTACACATAATAAAGTGGTTTCCATGTAGTCTTGTATAAGGGTAAATTCTTCCATTTGATGAGGAATTCTTCAATGCTCCTATTCCTTAATTCTCTTGTTCTCCTCCCAACAATCCTCTCTCGCTCATATATAATCTCCCCTTCTTCATCCATGGGTGGAAGCTCCTCCATCACTTGAGGAATAGGCCCCACAAATTTCTTAAGATTGGATACATGAAATATTTTGGATACATGAAATATATTGTGGATTCTTGTAGAAGTGGGAAAATCAAGCTTGTAGGCTAAGTAACCAATCTCCTTGAGTATCAAATATGGCCAATAATATCTATGAGCAAACTTTGGGTTGGTGGAGCTTTTGAGAATGTTATGATGTGAATATTTGGAAGCTTCAACAACACATAGTCACCCTCTTGAAAATTCACATTGCGTCTATGCTCATCCGCATTAGGCTTCATGACATCTTGAGCCTTCTTCATGTTGTCCTTGCAAAGTTGAAGAAGTTGTCTCATCCTTTCCAATTCATCTTTGGCTAAAGGATTAACCACTGTGGAGTGGGAAAAAAACAAGGAAACAGGCCTCTATAGCTTCCCACTCCCCCAACCTTGGAATCACTAGCACAAAACAGGGGCACCATAAACAAAATAATCACCCAACAAACACATATGCTCTCACTGTGTGCATGACGAGGTAATCGAAGGCTGGCACAAGGTGTGCTGTGAGAGTGTAAACCCGTGGACTACACCACCAAACACGTCAATCATGCCTTCTCCTTCAAATCAACACACACAAGATACAAACACACAAACCATAGCCAAATACATCACCAATATCATCCATCTTTGAATTCCCAGCCAACACTTCCATACAAGCTTCTTTCGACGCACAGAAGCTTTTGCTTCACACTATCTCACATAAATGAGATATACACTCACAAGGCTGTCTCCCATTCATCTTGGCAACATATACCTGGGCCATGGCTAAGAGCAGCAGAGCAGCCCAACAAAACAGCTATCAGCACCACCGGCGGCAAAACAAACAAACTCTGTGGGGGCCGACAGCAACCCAATGAAGCAATACGCACACACTCTGTGCTCAGAGGCGGCAACTCAACAAGGCAACACACAAAAAGCTCTCTGCTCTCTTAGACACCAGCCGCAACAGCAATATTGCCATCGCCATCACACCCTTAATAGGAGAGGAGTACCTTTGTAGCCCATCGTCTCAACACATCAACGATCATCCACTACTGTAGCGATCATGCATATGTGAGTTGCGATGGCCATTAGCACTTGACGACTTTTGAAAACAGCACCACTTCAAGCATACATGGCCACGAGAGTACCACCCCGCACAATATCATACTCTATCAGCCCCTACCTTGATATCTCATCATGGACTAAATTCCCCTTATCTGTGACTACAGCCTGATCATGAGAGAGAGAGAGAGAGAGAGAGAGAGAGAGAGAGAGAGAGAGAGAGAGAGAGAGAGAAGCAGTGTGTATGTGTGTGTAACAAGCTTCCTCCTCACCAGAGGCCCTTGATACAGTACCACACTTGGCATACACAATCACTAAGAGCAGCGCCCTGCAAAACTTCTCCTCTCTCTCTGCGCTTCCATGCTTTGATGATCGTGCATGCTCGTCCTTTTACCAGCCTGCCTGAGCAACCACGTGCTTCCTAATTTTAGCCCACCAAAAGAGCACCGCCTATCATAAGGTCGTTTCCCACTAGTAGCCATACACACTGCTGTAATGAAAAAAAAACTTCAAACCTCAAGCACCTGCTCCCAAAAAAAACCATGCATGTACTAGCCTACTGCAAAACCATCCAATCTGTACACCTGCCAGGGCATTCAGGGCAAAGCTTTTTTGCATGCCATGCATCCCATATGCACACAAGCCCAAAACACTTTTACAAAATTTTACCTGACACCACCTTGTCCTCTTGAAAAGCTATAGATGGCATATGCACTTGATACCCATGAAGAGCCTCAAAAGGAGACATCCCAATGCTCAAATCCTTGTTTAAATTATGAAAAAGTTTAGCAAGATCCAACCGTTCATCTCATGAAGCTTGTATATCATGACAATAGAGTCTCAAGCCACTTGTTAGTACACTCCATTTTCCCATTTGTTTGAGGATGATAGGCTATAGATGGAGTGATTTTTGTGCTTTAGTTATGATAAAATCTAGCAAGATCCAGCCGTTTTTGTCCCCCATGAAACTTGTATATCATGACAATAGTGTCTCAAGCCACTTGCTAGTACACTCCATTTTCCCATCTATTAAATGATAGGCTATAGATGGAGTGATTTGTGTGCCCATATTCTCATATAAACATCTCCAAAAATTCCCCATGAACTTGGTGTCTCTATCACACTATGTTGAGTGGCAACCCATGCAACTTAAATACATAATCCATGAATTTTTTTGACAATTTGAGATGCTCCATATGTGACCTTGGAAGAAATAAAATGAGCTGATTTGGTAAGCTGATCAACCCTAAAAGATATTTGATCCCATCCATGCTTGGTCTTGGGAAGACCTATAATGAAATCCATTGATATGTGAGTCCACTTCCCATCTAGAATGGGTAAAGAATGAAGTAAACCACCAAGTAGTTGATGGCTATCCTGCATGGTATGAAAAGATACACACATACTTGGTTGCATAAGGTTTCTGCAATAGCCCAATTGACAGCACCCTCTATATTAAGGGAACTAAAGATATTTTATTGTTAGCCCAAGCACAAAGCATTGGCAGTTTGTCAAAGGGGTGTTCCGTTAACTAAGGGCACTAAGAAATTTGGGTTATTTTATCCCAAGGGGAGTAAATCACAATTTCATGCATTTATAAACTCAGATTGGGCTAGATGTTATGACACACAAGTGTCCATGAGTGGTATTTGATTTTGCCTTGGTGATTCATGTATATCATGGCTCATCTCTCAAGAAGCAACCCACTGTGGCCACTTCTAGCTGTGAAGCTGAGTATAGGGTAGCTTTTACAGCACAGTTGAGTGTGTTTGGCTTAGGTGCCTTATTGTTGATTTGGGTATTAGCGAGTCCTCAACCACTACCATCTTCACTAATAGTAGTTAGATCATTATGGTAGTTGTTATGAGGAATCCAATTTTTCATGGTCGCACACAAAGCACATTGAGGCACACTCTCATTATGTCAGGTAGAGATGCTCTGCAGGGAAAATCAGCTTGACTTATGTGCCAACATAGGACAACTTAGCAGATTTGTTCATGAAGGCTCTCACACAAGAGAAGTTTGAAGTTGGGGCTCCCTATCAAAGTCCAAAGATCCTGGCACATCTTTGTACTTCTAGTGCTAGATCACCCTCATTCACATTAGCAGTCTGAGGGGATATTTGTAGCTATGTTTTGGTAGTGATGTGTGTGAACACACTAGGACCAGTCGGGGCACTTTTTCCCTCTTTAGGAGGTTTTTTCCCCTGTGCTGGTATACACCCATCTTGGGGGTATACTTATCATCTTTGTATAGCACACATTCATGATCTATTTCTCATCTCATTGTGTGCTCTTTGGAGCTTCTCCACTGTGTGTGTGTGTGTGTGTGTGTGCATTTTTGCAATCCTATTTCCAATAGAAGAATGCATCTCATGAAGCACCTTTGGTATGTAGGATGAGGTAGAAACAAGATACACTCGATCCTTGTACCATAAGAGGTTGTTGTGAAGCTTGTAATGAGGAATATCTTCATGATTACTTGCTGTAATTTCCTATAAATGTGGTTGGCAACCTCATTTAGGAGGCATTCCTCTTGAATTTCCTTAATCCAATCACTATAAACCTCTATTAACTGATGCCATAGTGCAAACTCACATTCTTGACAAAGCATCTGCCCCACCACATTGTCCTTGCCTAGTGTGTATGATATCTCAAAACTATAACTTTGAAGTGTTTCTAGCCACATCTTTTGCTTAGGAGAGAGAGAGAGAGAGTTGGTTGAGATAAGAAAAATTCGAGCACCCTATGATAACTTCTCACCTTGAAGTGGGAGCCGTACAAGTAATGATGCCACTTCTTAATAGCATGAAGGATAGCTATCATCTCTTACTCATAAACATGCAATGCCATCTCCTTTTCCTTCAGTAAGCTTTCTACTCTTGAAACAATGACTCCATGCTCTTGATACAAAATATCCCCAAGTTCATGCTCTTGCATCCACTATTACATAGAAAGTCTTGGAAAAATAGGGACAAACAAGAATGGGGGCCAAAGTAAGCAAGGTTTTAAGCTCATTGAAGCTTTTAATAGAATCCCAAAAGAAAGCTTCCCTCTTGAGAAGATTGGTGGAGTGGTGCTGCTCTATAGATGCATAATGCTTCATGAATATTCTATAGAAGATAACCCCAAAATTCCTCTCAATTGAGTTGAATTACTTGGTGTTTACCAATATTTTATACATATCACATTGTTTGGTTTGGCTCTCATGCCATTGTCTCCCACCAAATGCCCAAGATATTCCACTTCATTGACCATAAATCAACATTTTCTCTCTTTTGCAAATAGCATATGCTCCCTCATCACTTCAAACACTTGCTTCACGTGAGATAGGTGCTCTTCTTTGCTCTTACTATATATCAATATATTAACGAATGTTCAGAAATGTGGTTGACAAAGAGCACAAGGAAAATATGGAGTGAGTGTGAGAAGCCACATCACCAAGTGAGAATTATCCCACATGCAAGAGAAAAGCTAAGTTGTACTCTTCTCATATAAAAGGAGGACATTTCAAACAATGGAATACAAGCACAACATCTCAAGTCTTTTTATGAGTACAAGTTTCTATCTTGTAACCTAATTGAACTTGAGTCTAAACTTAATTACATTACAATGAGTCTCTTTCATTTTTATCCACCTTAGATTAGCAATGTCATTAGAGTAGATTAGTGTAGGATTAGTTTATCATTAGGTAGATGTTATGTCTTTAAGAGAGCTTGATCCATGATTTCAGCATGATATCAGAGCTTAGGTCTAGCTCTCTTAGTTTAGGTTTAGTTTATTAGGAATAGATTAGATAT
The DNA here is from genome assembly GCF_041138505.1 of Cibotium barometz. Taxonomy (NCBI): domain Eukaryota; kingdom Viridiplantae; phylum Streptophyta; class Polypodiopsida; order Cyatheales; family Cibotiaceae; genus Cibotium; species Cibotium barometz. Next base: position 12,967,397 of record NC_141055.1, read on the forward strand.
TTTATTAGCAAGTGATTAGTGATCTCATTAATATTAGGGTTTCTCCTTTTAGGGTTGCTTCCCTCGTTCGTTTATCTGTAGCCGTTATCTGTAGCCGTTTGTCATCATTTTTTTGCACACTATTGTGCCTTGGTGATTTTCTTGTCAACAATCTTAGTGCCAATAACATTAGTATCCCCATTAAGGAGATGGACCTTAATATAAGGCTTATCAAACTCTCTGCAGCATAAGGCTTATTTAAAGCATCTCACGTAATGGGAAAAAAATAGCAGAGCGGAAGCCAAAAGTAGGGAAAGAGAAGAGGGCTGTGAGAGGCACCAGCAGCTAGGTGGAAGGAAAAGAGGGTAGCAGAGCAGCAGGCTAAGAAAGAGCAGCAGGTACCGTGCCCCCATAGTCATCATCACCACACTACCTTAGAGTAAAAGAGCTATGACTAATACCCTGACCAATATCCTCTACAGGAGGCCAATAATATAGGCAATGCATTAGTAGGTGTGCGTTTGTGTATCAAGAAGCAGAAGAAGAGGTGGTCCTCAAAACTGCATTTTTTTCCATCGGAGGTGGTGAAGAGCTCTTCTGCATTGTGATCCGGTCATCATTGCTAGATTTACGCACTATCTATGCTATGACATAAAACACAGAATCTTTCCAACCACCATTGGATTGCTCTAGCTGAGAATCAAGAGGTTCAAGCCTCTATAAAGAAAAGGCTACAGAGTAGGGAGGGCATAGCACTGAAGGTTGCACACACCAGCAAATTGTGCCTATAACAAATGCAGCAATGTCATGAGACTAGCACCACGAATACATTGAAAGGAGATAAGGTTACTTTTTATTTTGAAGAAAATTTAAAAAAGATAAATTTTTTTGCAAAGGTTGAAAACCTTATCCTCTTCTAAGAGGCAATTCACATGCAATGCATGAAAGGAAGGAAATATCAAACATTAGCATGTTTTTTTTGTATTGGCATGGTATTCATCAAATTGGGCATTAAAATCAAAATCTAGCATTTGCAAAAACCTTCACAAAGCAGCAATCAAACCAATGGTCAAACGGTCCAAAGGAGCCAACAAAAATGAAGAAGATATCGATATATTCTGTAATATCAAATGAACTCGGCACAACAACAAACTCTCAAATGAGCATGCTAGTGTGTGTGAAAATGAAGAGAAAATTTCTTGTAAAAATGCCACAACCAAATGAGTATGCGAGGGTATGTGTGCATAAACAAAGAAAGAGTGCATTTACATTAAATGTAAACATGACCAAGCAACAAAGAATCTACCAACCACTACCCATTTTTTAAACAAAACATTTCTTGTAAATAAAATCCTACTTCCTACAAAAAGTGCTTGTAACCAGCCTCTGGGACCGATGACGTACCCAAGCTAGAAATTTATCTCTCACTTAGAACCAAAGTAGCATTAAGGGGGGGGAGTGTCAAAGGAGCACATGGGCCAAAGTTTCTCACAGCATATAAGGGAATGTAGAAAGTAAAAAAGTCAAACAAGATTTGTAACCGACATCCAACCACCTTGAGTAGCCTAAAGATTTGGCACCAAGGGGGGTGTTGAGAAATGTGATGCCAAAGAGCACAAGGAAAATATGGAGTGAGTGTGAGAAGCCACATCACCAAGTGAGAATTATCCCACATGCAAGAGAAAAGCTAAGTTGTACTCTCCTTATATAAAAGGAGGAAATTTCAAACAATGGAATACAAGCACAACATCTCAAGTCTTTTTATGAGTACAAGTTTCTATCTTGTAACCTAACTGAACTTGAGTCTAAACTTAATTAGCACACACTTATTACAATGAGTCTCTTTCATTTTTATCCACCTTAAATTAGCAATGTCATTGGAGTAGATGAGTGTTGTGATTAGTGTAGGATTAGTTTATCACATTAGGTAGATGTTATGTCTTAGGAGAGCTTGATCCATGATTTCAACAAAGAACACGAGTACAAACTTGAATAAGAAAGGAGCCAGCACCCTATTCATCAATGCTTGGAAAGTGGCTAGTGCATTTGTAATACCAAAGGGCATAACCATAATTTAAAGTGAAACAATCCTCTTTTGGTCCTAATTGTGGTCTTCTCATTATCACCCTCTTTCATCCTTATTTAATGGTGCCCCACTATTAAATAAATCTTGATGAAAAATCTCGCTCCCTTGATCTTATCCAAAAGATCATCAATGGGTGGAATGGGGTACCTATTCTTGGTGACTTTATTCAAGTCAGGATAATCAATCCACATGTGAAAGGACCCATCCTTCTTCTTCACCATAGAATGGGAGAAGCAAATGGAGATTGTGAGGGTTGAATAAGACCCATGGAAATCAAACCTTGCTTTGCCACTTCCTCTCTTTCCACCTTGGACAATCAATAGGGAGGCTTGTTGATGGCCTTTGCATTCGGTTCAAGAACAATGGCATGATCAATCTCTCTCTTAGCAGGAAAACTCTTTGGCACTTGAAAAATATCCTAAAACTTCTTAAGAAGAGCTGCCATATTTTTTTCCACATGCTGTCCATTGCTTTCCATCCCTTCTTGAGTAAGATGCAACACATAAATAGTGCCAAGAGTCTTGAGTTCCTGCTTACGTTGCTTTGGGGTGATCAAAGATAGCTTCTTTGAATGATTTCCAGCATCCACTACTTTCCATCCCTTCTTGAGAAAGATGCAACACATAAATAGTGCCAAGAGTCTTGAGTTCCCTCTTAAGTTGCTTTGGGGTGATCAAAGAGAGCTTATTTGAATGATTTCTAGCTAATAATAGTTGTTGTCCCATGATACATGAAACTCATAATTCCTTGTTGAAGGTTCATATGGAAATCCCCAAGTGACGATAACCACCACACCCCAAAATCACATCAATAGATCCCCTCTCTGCTGTAACACTACCAAGTCACCCTTCAAGTGTATGATGGAGATAAAACCATCTCAATAGAAGGACATGCCATGTAGTCTTCTCATTTTCTCCATTGGCTACTTGCACTTGAAAGGTTATGGGTGGAATGGTAGTTCCACCAGAGCAAGCTTGAGAGAGTTAATGGATTTGGAATCAATGAATCCACTAGAGCAAGGTTATGGGTGGAATGGTAGTTCCACCAGAGCAACTCTCCCATTGATGGATCCAACCAAATGTAAGGTATTTGAGCTCTTGAAACCTACCATTCACTCTTGAGAAATAGAGCATACACTTGCTGAAATTTCTACATTTGTAGATGCAACTTCAACACATTCCCTTTGTCTCCTCCACTGGGATCAAAAGGAAATTCCCCATCATCTTTTATGAAGAAGTGAAGTGACTCATCATGTGCTTCTCCATTGAAATCCTTAAATTCCAAGGCATCAAATGAGTGTAGAAGCTTGATGAATGCTGTGAGGTGAAAAAAAGAAAAAAGAACCACTGCCTCTATAGCCCTTCACCTCCCAAACTTGGAAAACACAAACACAACGGAGGCACCACCAGCCACCGGTTGGAACACTTTCCACAATTCACCACACCACCCATGCCAGAAAGACAGCACAAAACAGGGGCACCATAGACAAAGCAAACACCCAGCAATATATTTCCAGTTACAACACTTCATACAAGCTTCTCTCGACACAAAAGCCTTACTCACACAACTTACAAACACTCAGGCCTGGATTTACTGCCAAGGGAATTCCACCACGGCCACACCACCTCAGGAATTACGACCTTGCGTCTGACGACCAAGCCTCTGCAACACAAACACATCAACACTCTGACCTGTCACACTGCCGAGGATACACCACATCCCCAATCACCGCGAACCTCTCGCCTGCATGCTGTGCCAATCACACCAGAAAGAACCCGGCCACTCACTCTTTAGAAGGCGCCCCACCAGCTAACCCTCACTCTTTAGAAGGCACCCCACCAGCTAACCCTCACTCTTTAGAAGGCGCCCCACCAGCTAACCCTCACTCTTTAGAAGGCGCCCCACCAGCTAACCCTCAACTCTCTGTTCCTGCAGCCTCCAGCTAAATCACGTTAGCACCACTGCATCTCTCTTCTTATGCGTGCCCACCCTGTCCGCCACCAGCCCGTCGGCCAGCAGCTACGCACTCACCAGCCACTTCAAGAGCCGCCCGCAGAGCAGCTCTCTTCTCTTGTCAACACACTCCAGTTGCATGCCTTCAGCCATGCCTACTACCTGTAACACCAGCCAGTCTCTCTCAATTTTCAAAAGCTGCTCGTCTCCTTTGACGCCAACACCTGCAGCAGCAGCTTTCGCGTCGCTACTCTTCACAAGGGAGGCCCCCGTGTCTAGCCCCTAGGCAGCCACACCACTTCTGCACTGTCTGCCTGGCTGCAGCTCACCAGTCGCCCTCCTCTGCACGTGCTAGCGGCTGCACACGCCCAAGAGCCCCCACAAATATCACAAGGTGACGGCATCTTTATCTTCTTCGCCAGCTTCTAGATTTCTACCTTCACGTGCTGGCCGTTGCTGGCTGCAACTCTAGCCTCCACGTTGTCGTGAAGTGTGCGGTACAGCCAGGAAAGTACGAAACTTCTAGCTGTGAGAGTGAATGTCCAATCCAACAAGGAATCTCACGCACAAAATTTCCCAAGGAGTATTGAACATCATTATTTCCAGTGACAAATACATGTGTCAACTTGCCTCAATACATCCTTGAATTCATCCAGATGATTGCACAGAATTGCATGAAATCCTTTGAACCATTCACATGTGTGCATAACAAAGCCTTCCAATTTTTCCAATGTACATGTGATCAATTTCATCCTTTACATCCAGTGCCATCAAGACCATTATATCATGATGCTCTTTTTCACCTGAAAACCTGCCTTAATATTCTAACATTTCACAAGCAAAAGATAGAATACGGCATAGCTATTTCATGTACATAATTTCCAAATCTCAGTCAAGCAGAAACAAGGCCGTCTTCCGTGATTTTACAAAACTCCAAGTTCCCAAAATTCTCTCATATTCACAAGCTTTTTCCCATATATTCCAAAATTTTTTTAAAGGGCTTATATGTCATGCCCTTTTTCTAAGGTAAATAAAGTAGTTTAAAGATTAAACTTATCTGAATGATTCAGCGAGTGAGCACTTCGATTTATTTATTTTTGGTAATCCATAAGGGTCGCTTCGGCGCCGATAACATGATGGAAAAAGAAATGGCGAAACAGTCGCCTCTGCGCCGACTGTAAACTCTGATTTTCCAAAAAGCACATCATTGTATAGCACTTAAATTTCCCTTCATTTCTAGCACCTAAAAGCTATGCGCAGAAGGTAGGGTCTTCAAATGAAATCCTCTGGTCGCCATCAACACTGTTCCCTTAACTCTGCAAATTTTCTCCCACACACTGGTTTCGCCGTGAGCCTCCGGTGCCTTTTGCATTTTTCCCGCGGTGAACTCGGCGCTCCCACTCTCCACCTTTTGCCAGCTATACATGCCATTAAAAAAAAAGCTGCGCATTTTGTTTCCACGCTTTCTAGAAAAATCCCAAATAAGCTTTGTTAACCTTAGCACTAAGGTTACAAGGCATAACCTTAGCATTAAGGTTATGCCACTCATTATATGTTTCTTCTAACCTTAGCATTAAGGTTAGAAGTCTCATTGTAAGACATAACCTTATATTCCCTTCTTTTTAACGGTCACAACAATTCCCTCAAGCACTTCAACATGGATCTTTGTATTTTTGTTGTTTCCAGAGAAGGTATAAAAAAATTTCTTGTCTGGCCTCCACATGACATACATTCACCCATAAGGCATTTTAGCCAATGATACTTTGAATTCTCTGCTTTGGCACAAACACAAGATTCCCAAGGCATTCTCACACCTATGAAGACACAAGCCCCATGTTTTTTATCTCCATATTTTCCCCATATTCAATGAACTCCTCGGCACTGTGATACTCATTAAATCTCCATTTCTCTTGATACCTTCATAGTTTATAAATCATCATGTCGGCCCATATGATTTATAGAATCCCCAATTGCTCATTCAAGTATTTCTCCATGCCTTCATAAATGCATTCCTTTGTGCATTGGTATGCCCTCATGCCATCATATATAACTGGATGCTTCTAATCTGCCCATGAGCTCTGAGTAACAGCAAAAACATCATCCTCCATACTCATATACAAAAAACTCCTAAATCTGACTCAGCCTCAGCTTGTCTTATTGAACCTCATATACAATATGAACATATGTACATGGCATCATATAATGACTCGTCATGGCACTTAACCCATGCATCTGGATGTGTATTTGATGAACTCACATGCACGGTTTCACATCATAGACGTGCCATGGCACGACATCCACCCCCTCTAAACCTGCACATCCTCTGGTATGTGCCAAATCATCATCAAGGTCCACATATAGCTGAATGTCGTCTTCATCTTCAGCAGTTCCAGGAAGATTATCTTCTTCCTCTTCAATCATATCCATACTACCACTATCAAACCTCTCATCCTGAATCTCTTGTGAATCAAAAGGATCACCATCATGCCTTCTTTTAAATATCTTGATTCTTTTGCCAGCCACAAGATTCTTTACTTCTGTTCCATCAAGTTCACACAGAGTATACGTAGCATTCCCATGCACATGCTTAACAATGTAAGGGCCAAACCATCTTTTTGCAAATTTTCTTTGAACAGTGAATTGGTTATCAAGGCTACTATCATACATTAGAACCCAATCACCTTCTTCAATAGGTTTTGGCCGGAGTCTGTGTCTACTATCAAATCTTTCTTTATTTTTCAGCCTTGCATCTTTCAAGCGAGCTTTAGCAAGCTCTACATCTTCAGGCCTCCTCTCTAACTGTCTTATTCGCAATGCAAGGAGGTCATCTCTGCTCAATCCTTCCACCCAGCGCAATACATTCCAAGTTAGAATTACTTCTTCAACTGGCATCACTGGCTTCTGACCATACATTAATTCTGCAGGCATGTATCCTGTCATCACTGAGCTATGAGTTGTACGGTCAGCCCACAAGGCATATGGTAGCAGCTTTGGCCACTCTCTCATCCTTTCTCTGCATGCCTTAGCCAAAGCTTTAATGATTGGAGGATGTCCTCGCTCACTTTTCCCATTGCCCTCAGGATTGTAAGCACATGTTAGAGACAGTTTGATACCAATTCTAGAGAAGAATTCCCTTGCTTCTTCAACATCTAGCTCTCCCCTATCAGCTGTTATTTTCCCAACACAACCATATCGGCAGATCACATCTTCCAAGAGAAATTTGCATACTGTTTCCGTACTCTTTGTTCTAAGAGCACGCCCTTCTACCTGATTTGTCAAATCTTCTCTTGCAAGTGCTATATACCGCATCTGCCAAATTCCCAAAGGCATTGTAACTAGATCTACTACCCATTTGTAGTGCATGGCAGGTGGGTAGGTTGGTTGCAAGCCATCACGATGCCTCACATTCGAGTACATTTGGCATACTATGCATGTTTCCACATATTGGGAAATATCCTTGTACATTCCTCTCCACCAATATTTTTCCTTTATTTTGGTAAAGGTGGCCCACACACTTCTATGCCCAGCCCAGAGACTCTCATGGAATTCTTTCACAAGCTTTCCTTGAGTCTCTTTATCACATATGACTCTCTGTGGCATAGCATTCCTCTGTTTAGGATGCTTCCAGAGATACCCATCCTTTAGAAAGTAACCATATGCTTTTCTGCGGATCCTCTTAAATTCTGAATCAGACCAATTTTGTTGCCTTGTTAGAGTGCTCAAATATTGACCAATAAGCAACCAATCTCCTTCATATATTTCCTCAATAAAAGACTCGAGTGCATTTGATAGGCAAATATGATCCCCTTTTGCATATGCTGTAGTATAGAACTTTGTACCCACATCATCAATGTCACTAATCATCTCTTCCTCATCTTCATACCTGGCTCGTGATAGCATATCTGCAACTGGATTATCTTTTCCCGCAATATGCTCAAACTCAGGATTTAGTGACTTGATATAAGCAATCCACCTAAGCATAGCAATATCTGGAGTGGTACAACTTGCTATCATCCCAAGAAGTGGCAAGCAATCAGTCTCCACAAGTACAGATGCCCCAATAAGATATTCTTTTTCACATTTTAGAGCAGTGACTATCCCCCATAATTCTCTCTTGATCTGTGGATACTTTCGCTGCCGAAAGCTTAATACCTTTGCTCCAAATCTAATTACATACCTATGATCATCCTCATCATCTTGCCCTACTGCCCATCCTATCCCAGTAGGACTAGTATCAACTGTAACAATCACAGGCCTGCCACACTCATAATCTGCCTTTCTCAAAATGGGTGATGATTGGAGCAAATATTTCAGCTTCCGCATAGCTTTAATATGTACTGCACTCCACAAAAATTTTTGATTTTTCCTCAAAAGCTGATAAAGAGGATCTGCTACATGTGCATAATGTGGGATCCAAATAACATAAAAGACACATGCTCCAAGAAATCTCCTCAGCTCTGTAACATTAATGCATGTCTCTTTCATTCTTTGTATTGCATCTATTTTGGCTGGACAAGGACGGCGTCCACTAGTACTACAAAGATGTCCCACTATTAGCACTTCACCAACCCCAAACACTGATTTCTGCCCAGATAAAGTAAGATTCACTTCTTCAAGCCTGGATAGAATCATGTTACAATCCTTTATATGATCTGCCACAAACTTGCGGCACCCTTTTGAATCCAAATTCCCATCTTTGTCTTTCTCATCACAGCCCTTTATTGGCACATCATCCAAAAATGGCATAGTTTTTTGTGGTATGAAGTCCCGTAAGACTTTATTCATTCCATTCATCATATGTGCCACTGAGTTAGTGGCTCCCTGTGGTAAGGTACACATCCTTACTAATCCCAAAGGAGTTCTCATTGTGGTCAAGTCCCTGCTTTGTATATCCAGCTGGAACTGATCATATCCCGAATACAGATCACCCATAGAGTATATAGCTTTCCCTGCAAATGCTTCTGCAAACTCATCCACAATTGGACCTGCTCCCACATTCCTGATTGTGACTTTGTTTACAGGTTGCATGTCTTGAATAAAGCGCAATGTCCCATTTTTCTTTGGTACAGTAAACCATCTGTTGGAATATGGGGCACATGAAGGCTCCAAGATTCCCATCCTGATCTTTTCCTTTAGTAATTCCATCAACTTTGGCAAGAGAGCCTTTGGCACTGGAATTGGCCGCGCAGGTTCCAGGGCACATGTGGAACAGTAAAGATCACCATTGGTGCTGTTACACTTGGATCAACACAACCTATCTCATGCGACTGAAAGGCAAAAGCTTTCCCATGTTTTACAAGCATCTCCTCAAAGCATTTCCTTTCAACTGGCAGCAGAAAATCCTTCTCACCAATCTTCAGCTCTTTCAGAGTTTCTTGAGTAAATTTATGCCCAATTTTCTTCGGATCTCTAAGATTTGGCTGCATAGAAGCTTCATCTATCTTCTCCTTGCTTCCTGGTGGCAAGGGCAAGGCAACTGGTTTCACCTTCTTTGCAACCGTTTTGTACTTTGTATCAACATGAACATCCATCTCACAATTCATGTTTTTACATTCCACCCCCTCAAATTCCTGGATTATATCATACATCTCCACAGATGACACCTTTATCATTTCATTTCCACCTTGTAAGCATGCTCTTCTCATATCAAAAAGCACATCCATAGTATCTATAAATGACACCTCATCAAGCACCCCTGAAATAAACTCATTCTTCTCCAAAAGACCACACTGCTCAAAACGTTTTTGTTCATTTTGTATATGTTTTTGCATGCCACGCTTTAAATCCTTGCTTTTTACAAAAACCAGTGACCCATAGCTGGAGAATCCCTGAAAATTTGCTGAAAAACTATTTACATTGATTGAGTCCTGTGAGAACTCATTCCCCCTTGTACCATTGGAATCCCGCTTTACAATGGCACCTGGCCAAAATCCCTCATCTCCCTGTAATTCATGAACTCTCTGTTTATCTTTGGGAGTGACTGTGCCCGAAGAGATTCACGATTCCTTTCATGATTAATGCAAACTGTCAAAAATTGAACAGCTTTTTTACCATCTTTACTCCTTATTCTTGCATAAGCTGAACCATCATCCAAAACCTTTGTTTCCATCCTTACAGCTGTAATGTAGGGTTGCCCAAGAATGAGGGGATACGATAACATCTCCTGAACAAAGAAATTCTGATCATCCTTCACATCCCCTATAGTTACCCTTACATTTGGACATGCTGCATAAAGCTCTCCAGATGAATTATTAGCTGCTTTAATCATCCACCCATGATCCACATCCATTGGCCACTTACATTTGTTGTAGAGATTTTTAGCCATAAGATTTATTTCAGACCCATGATCAATTAGAGCGACATACGGCTCTTCCAAATCACCTATCTTGACAAGGGTTTCAGTGGTTGCTCTTGCCCAATGACTCCTGGAGTAATGACTCTTTGTAAGAACTTCTTTTTCATCATCCTCTTCCACAAAACGCACTTGTCGTGACCCATCAGCAGAGTGATTACATTCCACCACATTTTCTCTCTCTTCCTTTTTCTGTACCTGTACACCATGAGTCTTGGAAGTGCTTGCTTCCCCTTGTGATGGAATAGATTCAATTATGGACTGCCTTTTTCTTCGTATAATATCAATTATCTCATCATGAAATTCTTTCTTTGCAATCCCCAAGACTTCCCCTAGTGTGAATTCCACCCTGCTGTTTAGAATTCTCTCTTCAAGCACCTTTTTGAGATCTGTTGCAACTTCAATATCAGATTGAAGCTTGTAGAGTGGACTTTTCCCTTTACCCTTCTCCTTCATTTTTGCTGGTACTTCTTCCATTGAAACATCATGTGGGGGTCTGCTATGCTGTGGAGGCATATGTGATGGCCCAGGATCCTTCTTTTCACTTCCACGTGTAACTCTTTTTGATGGCCCTCCTTCCTCATTTTCCCTTTTACGTTTCTCCTCTACCTGTGCCTCATTATTTTGGCATTTGGCAATATAGGCATGAATGGATAAAGAATCCACAGGCTCCTCCCAGCCAGTCTCAAGACGTATACAATCACCTGCCTCATGCAAAGCTTGCTTTGACACTTTCTTTGATGCAATTAATTCCATTGTTGACGGCCAAAAATTCTCATTCTCATAATCCTCATCATTCTCAAATCCCTGCTTTTGTTGACCAACCTTTAATCCATAGGTTGCTGCCTCAACCATAGAAATGGCATGACTAGCAGCCATATCCTCTACCAGCTTTTTCATCCCTCCTTTCCCAAAGTTTGTACTCAATGGAAGTCCAGTCTCTGTAAGATGGATTTTCCCATCTTTGAAGAACACAAGTTGATTTTTAAGAGCTTCTTTATAACTGGTACAATCCTTCTTTGCATGCTCTGGGTCATCACACCATATGCATCTATATGTAAACCCTTCTTTGATTTGAGGCCTTTGCATAGAAGCCTGCCCCAATGGTAGACCCTTTTCTTCAATCCTGGACATCTTCAATTTTAAATCACGCATACCCTTGATAAGCTCATCCATCGGCCCATCTATCTTAGGAATTGTAGCAGCTGGCTTGGATAAGTTCTCAGGGGTAACAGCAGCTATGGGGTTTGCAGAGCCCATCACCATTTTATCCCTCCTCCGCTGCCGCTTTGCTAACATAGTGACTGCATCCTCAACATCATTCCAATCACTCTTTAATCCTTGCTCTGTATTCTTATCCTCAAGGAGGATTTCCAATTTCTCCTGGAGATCTTTCCCAGCTGCTTGCAAGAAGAGCTCTGTCTTTTCTCTGTCCAAAGTTGCACGCTCTATTCTTGACAACAACTGGGCATAACGCTTCTCAAACTCCCTTAGCAATTATGTGGCAGAAATTCCCATTTTAGGTTTTGTGACCCATTCTAAGAAAGTTCGTTTGGTCACTCGCTCAGAATCCTCCATGAAGTATTCATCCTTTAAGGCAAGCTTGAACTCTTCCCAATTTCTGCCACCCTGTGTTGTCTGCAATCCTTTTATGCGCTCTCTTATTTCAGGAACGCATACCAGCTCGAAACTTCGAACCATATCCTCCTCAGTCACCCTGTTTAGCTCCATCTCCTTTATATAATTGCGCAGATACTTTGTAATGTCCTTCCCATCAAATTGATCCACCTTTTTCACAATTGATTGTAAGGCTTTGGTCGTGGAAATCTGTCCCCTCTCAGCAGCTTGTTGTTGTTGCATGTACATGGTAAACATTTGAAACATCTGCATAACTCCAGGGTCAAAATAAACCCCCTGACCCTCAGAATTCTCAGCCATAGCTTCCCTGTATATTTCACCACACTCTCACACCAGCAGTTTCACGTCGGGTTCACCAAAAGAATGTCGTGAAGTGTGCGGTACAGCCAGGAAAGTACGAAACTTCTAGCTGTGAGAGTGAATGTCCAATCCAACAAGGAATCTCACGCACAAAATTTCCCAAGGAGTATTGAACATCATTATTTCCAGTGACAAATACATGTGTCAACTTGCCTCAATACATCCTTGAATTCATCCAGATGATTGCACAGAATTGCATGAAATCCTTTGAACCATTCACATGTGTGCATAACAAAGCCTTCCAATTTTTCCAATGTACATGTGATCAATTTCATCCTTTACATCCAGTGCCATCAAGACCATTATATCATGATGCTCTTTTTCACCTGAAAACCTGCCTTAATATTCTAACATTTCACAAGCAAAAGATAGAATACGGCATAGCTATTTCATGTACATAATTTCCAAATCTCAGTCAAGCAGAAACAAGGCCGTCTTCCGTGATTTTACAAAACTCCAAGTTCCCAAAATTCTCTCATATTCACAAGCTTTTTCCCATATATTCCAATTTTTTTTTAAGGGCTTATATGTCATGCCCTTTTTCTAAGGTAAATAAAGTAGTTTAAAGATTAAACTTATCTGAATGATTCAGCGAGTGAGCACTTCGATTTATTTATTTTTGGTAATCCATAAGGGTCGCTTCGGCGCCGATAACATGATGGAGAAAGAAATGGCGAAACAGTCGCCTCTGCGTCGACTGTAAACTCTGATTTTCCAAAAAGCACATCATTGTATAGCACTTAAATTTCCCTTCATTTCTAGCACCTAAAAGCTATGCGCAGAAGGTAGGGTCTTCAAATGAAATCCTCTGGTCGCCCCATCGACACTGTTCCCTTAACTCTGCAAATTTTCTCCGACACACTGGTTTCGCCGTGAGCCTCCGGTGCCTTTTGCATTTTTCCCACGGTGAACTCAACGCTCCCACTCTCCACCTTTTGCCAGCTATACATGCCATTAAAAAAAAAGCTGCGCATTTCGTTTCCACGCTTTCTAGAAAAATCCCAAATAAGCTTTGTTAACCTTAGCACTAAGGTTACAAGGCATAACCTTAGCATTAAGGTTATGCCACTCATTATATGTTTCTTCTAACCTTAGCATTAAGGTTAGAAGTCTTATTGTAAGACATAACCTTATATTCCCTTCTTTTTAACGGTCACAACAATTCCCTCAAGCACTTCAACATGGATCTTTGTATTTTTGTTGTTTCCAGAGGGTGTATAAAAAAATTTCTTGTCTGGCCTCCACATGACATACATTCACCCATAAGGCATTTTAGCCAATGATACTTTGAATTCTCTGCTTTGGCACAAACACAAGATTCCCAAGGCATTCTCACACCTATGAAGACACAAGCCCCATGTTTTTTATCTCCATATTTTCCCCATATTCAATGAACTCCTCGGCACTGTGATACTCATTAAATCTCCATTTCTCTTGATACCTTCATAGTTTATAAATCATCATGTCGGCCCATATGGTTTATAGAATCCCCAATTGCTCATTCAAGTATTTCTCCATGCCTTCATAAATGCATTCCTTTGTGCATTGGTATGCCCTCATGCCATCATATATAACTGGATGCTTCTAATCTGCCCATGAGCTCTGAGTAACAGCAAAAACATCATCCTCCATACTCATATACAAAAAACTCCTAAATCTGACTCAGCCTCAGCTTGTCTTATTGAACCTCATATACAATATGAACATATGTACATGGCATCATATAATGACTCGTCATGGCACTTAACCCATGCATCTGGATGTGTATTTGATGAACTCACATGCACGGTTTCACATCATAGACGTGCCATGGCACGACAACGTGGTCTTACTTTGGTTGGTCACGTTTATTATCATTTCATTTTTTTTATTTTCCCTATGGCCTAGAAGATGGCCTCCTCAATGCTTTCACACCATGTTCTTGCAACCTTGGCCCTTTAACCTTTAAATTGCCCATGCCTCATGCCTTCGAATACAACCTGGTAGTACCCATTCATACTTGGACGCGCCCACATTTCCAACGAACGAGGAGCTGAAACCACCTCCAGTGAACCACGTTCCGGACAGGCCTACCACAAGCCCAAAACCAAACCGTCCACCTTGTACACCTGGCAACGCCCTCAAAAGCAAAACCTTCACACATGCCATGCACACGTATGTACAGAAGCCCGAAATACCTTTCAGAAAAATGCCTGACATACTTTGCCAACCCCCCCGTCTGCTAGAGCATTCATGCTCAGCAGCAAAAGATAAAATCTAGTAGCTATTCACCAGGATCAAAAGGAAACATCTGCTCACCATCCCATTCCCCAGCATCCATGAAACACCATGGCTGCATCACTGCATACCAAACATCAACCATATGCATCAGAAAATCATTTCCATCCACTTCATCCACAACAAACCTCCTCGTCTTCAAAACCTGTGGCATTACAACATCTAGTATCCCATTTATCAACACTAGTGAAGGCCATGTTCCAACATTCTGATCTTTCTGCACACCAAAATCCACATCCTCTCCATCAGCAGTGTCCACAAACACTTCTAGCTCTTGTACTTCAGGCATCTCTTCACAACCATATAGCTCAAGTGGTTCAGAACCCTTGTCATCCTTGGACTTTGCCTTTAGCATTTCAGCAACACGCAAAGAAGCCTTTGTCACACTTTCGACCATATTAGCATCCGTCTCCATCTCTGGCTCCTGTTCATCAAGGCTAGCAACTTCCCATATATCATCCTCAAGCACAATACTCACATCACAACGCTCTTCATCAGCCAAATCTTCATGCATACCTTCTTCAGTGTTGCCAACCCCCCTGGTATCATCGTCCAAAAACTCCCCAGCACCTAATGCATCAGATGGAACAACATCCATACCATTCATTGCAGGTACCACCATCCAGCTGTCCAAGAAAATCTATAATAATAGGATCTTCCTCCATGCTCTCCACATCCGCATTGCAAACCATCTTCACTTCATCACAAGTCTCTACCCCATCCTCCTCCCTTGTAGAATCTGGCAAAGAATCTTCCTCAAAGCATCCTGTATCTAGCTCCTCTTCCTTCTTATCATCAGCCAATCCCAAGATATCATCCTCTTTGCTTCCATGTGCATGCATGTCATCTAGATCCAAATGATCTTCAATAGAGCCTTCCAAATCACCGTCCTGAACAGCTATGACGTCCAAATCCAAAGAAGAATCCACTGGCAGCTCCTCATCTTTATTTTGCTCCTTCACCTGCTTTTCATCCACCTTCACCTGCTTTAAAGACTTTGGAAAAAAATTAGAAGGCACATAAAACATCCCCCTTTGCACCTGTATAGGCCTTTGAGGCTCCTGTCTAATCAAACTTTGCATAGAACTCTTATCCACCTCAACCAAATTTACCTGCATATCCCTTGCAGACAACACCTTCATACGGATAAATACCCATCTCCATCTGCTTCAAAATCTTGCCCTTCCTTTTCCCTAGCAACTCTAATTGCATCATCAAATGACTTGGGACTCTTCAACTCAACCCTGACCTTCAAATGGGGTAACAGACCATCAATGAACAAGCTCTTCTTCAAAAACATAGGAGGAACTTCCTGCTTCAATATCATACACCACTTACTCCACAAACATGTAAATACCTTCACAAAATCATCCAGCGATTGCCCATGGACTTGCTTCAAGATGCTCAACTCCTGCCAAAGCACACTAGAATCCTCCGCTTGCTGAAAATGCTCCAAAAGGCCTTCTTTCAACCTGTCTAAGGTTGAAACACCACGTAGCTCACATGCCGCATCCTGTGCTTCAAAATCCTTAAGCCAGCTTCGGGCATCTCCCTTCAAAAAAATCTTTATCAGCTTCAAAACCTGCTCTTCATCTGTCACATGATTGCTCATGCATGCCAACTCCATCTGCTCCAAGAAGTCACACACATCTTCACCCTTCCTACCATGAAACTCCGGATAAGACCACATCATGAAAACCTGTAACAATCCCTGAGCTCTCCTCAGTGGAACACACGCCCTTCTAGGCAAAGAACAACACCAGAGCTCTCCTCAGTGGGGGCACCAGAAGGAATGTGAGGTGAAAAAAAGAAAAAAGAACCACTGCCTCTATAGCCCTTCACCTCCCAAACTTGGAAAACACAAACACAAACACAACGGAGGCACCACCAGCCACCACGGCTGGAACACTTTCCACAATTCACCACACCACCCATGCCAGAAAGACAGCACAAAACAGGGGCACCATAGACAAAGCAAACACCCAGCAATATATTTCCAGTTACAACACTTCATACAAGCTTCTCCCGACACAGAAGCCTTACTCACACTTTCCACAATTCACCACACCACCCACGCCAGAAAGACAGCACAAAACAGGGGCACCATAGACAAAGCAAATACCTAGCAATATATTTCCAGTTACAACACTTCATACAAGCTTCTCCCGACACAGAAGCCTTACTCACACAACTTACAAACACTCAGGCCTGGATTTACTGCCAAGGGAATTCCACCACGGCCACACCACCTCAGGAATTACGACCTTGCGAGCGACGACCAAGCCTCTGCAACACAAACACATCAACACTCTGACCTGTCACATTGCCGAGGATACACCACATCCCCAATCACCGCGAACCTCTCGCCTGCATGCTGTGCCAATCACACCAGAAAGAACCCGGCCACTCACTCTTTAGAACGCGCCCCACCAGCTAACCCTCAACTCTCTGTTCCTGCAGCCTCTAGCTAAATCACGTTAGCACCACTGCAGCTCTCTTCTTATGCGTGCCCACCCTGTCGCCAGCCCGTCGGCCTTGTGTCCACCAGCAGCAAGCTACGCACTCACGAGCCACTTCAAGAGCTGCCCGACTGCAGCAGCTCTCTTCTCTTGTCGACACACTCCAGTTGCACGCCTTCAGCCACGCCTACTACCTGTAACACCAGCCAGTCTCTCTCAATTTTCAAAAGCTGCTCGTCTCCTTTGACGCCAGCACCTACAGCAGCTTCCGCGTTGCTGCTCTTCACAAGGGAGGCCCCCGTGTCTAGCCCCTAGGTAGCCACACCACTTCTGCACTGTCCGCCTGGCTGCACTCTGCACGCGCTAGCGGCTGCACATGCCCAAGAGCCCCCACGAATATCACAAGGCGACGGCATCTTTATCTTCTTCGCCAGCTTCCAGATTTCTTCCTTCACGTGCTGGCCGTTGTTGCTGGCTACAACTCTCTCCACGTTGTCGTGCCATAGCACGTCTATGGTGTGAAACCATGCATGTGATGCCATTAAATGCAAATCGAGATGCATGGGATTAAGTGCCTGTGTACATATGGGATGTATGGCGTGTGGAGAGTTTTGCTTTGGAATGCGTTGCCAAGTGTACAGGGTGGACGGCATTTGATTCGGGCTTGTTGTTTGCAGGCCTGTCCGGAATATGGTTGGATGGAGGTGGTTTTAACTGCTCAGTCATCTTGAAGTGTGTGGGCATCCTAGAAATACAATGGCATCGTGGGTTGCATTTGGAGGTGTGTGGAAAGCGTGGAGGTTTTTTAATGATTGATGGGCCAATGTAACCTTTAGATTGGTGTGAAATGTAAGTGGGGTGGCCATCTTAGGAATATATTATATATATATATATATATATATATATATATATATATATATATATATATATATATATAATATTAAGTGGCAAAAGAGGACGTGGGGGTTCTGGAGGCAGCCAGCACATATTCTCGAAAGTTGGCGAAGAAGGAAGGTCGCTTTTCGGGGAAGCTCTCTGGCGTGGCCGGATGACAGTGCCAAGGGAAGCAAAGCTGGGGGCTATCTAGTTTTTGGAGAGTACGGGGTGGAGCAAGTAGGCGGGGAAGACAAGCGGGCCGCCTTGGTCGACTTGGTGACGGGCTGCAAATATAGAGCGCAGCCGTGTGAAGAAGGACGGCGCTCTGAAGAAGAGGGCCTGGGAAAGAGTGAAGAGTCGGGGGGGTGCAGGAAGGGAAGCGGCCGCTGGGCTGGTAATACTAGGTGGGGTGGCGAGCTGGCGCAGAAAGCACGAAAAAAAGGACGGCCGCTGAAGCTGCAGAGGGGGAGTGATGTTGGTTTGTGTGGGAACACTATGATTGGCTGGTAGTAACTGCAGCCAAGAGGAGCTGGTAATGGGGGAGCCGCCTCTGGACACAGAAGGAGTTTTGGGTAGAAGGGGTGTTGGCGCAGTCGCCTGGTAGTGGCTGGAGAGGAAGCGAAGAGTGTGGCGCTGGGTTTTGGCACTGGCTGCTAGTAGCAGAGAAGAGAAAGAGTTCGCTCTAAAGCCTCAGAGGAGCTGAAATGCCAGTCAGAGTCTTCTACACAGCAGCTAAGAGAGCACTTGGAGATGATGAACAAGCTTCAGGAAGGAGACAGAGTTGGAAGACGAACACAGAGCAAAGAGGGAGACAGGTTGTGAAGGGGTGGCCTCTGGGTGCGCAGGCGAGGATAGAGGAGTGGCCTTGGTTTGCTTCAGGCCTGCTATGCAGGGAAAGGCTTGGAATGTGCGTGGAGAGAGCTAACCTATGGGTTTGTGCAGCAACATGAAGGTCTTGAAAAAGCCTTGATAGTGAAGCTGTGCTACTGCAACTTTTCGGGCACGGGTTAGTGGTATCTTTGTTGAATTGGAAGAAGTAACATAGTGATAAAGTAAGTGATGTCAGTATGTAGCCTATGTTGGCTATGGTTTATGTTATGTGCTGAGTGTTTGAGCCTTTGGAGCTCCATATTTGAGGATATAATTTCATGTGATTTTGGCAATAACTGGGTATTGTATCTATGATGGTTCCAGCTTCTGCTAGTGGTGCCCCTTGAAGAGTTATATGTTTTTGTTTGCTTGCTGGGATTTTGGAAGCTACTCTCACAGCCAGAAGTCTCGCACTTTCCCAGCGACACCGCCCACGTCACGACAACGTGGTCTTACTTTGGTTGGCCATGTTTATTATCATTTCATTTTTTTTATTTTCCCTAAGGCCTAGAAGATGGCCTCCTGCTTTCACACCATGTTCTTGCAACCTTGGCCCTTTAACCTTTAAATTTCCCATGCCTCATGCCTTTGAATACCTCTCGAATACAACCTGGTAGTACCCATTCATACTTGGACGCGCCCACATTTCCAACGACCGAGGAGCTGAAACCACCTCCAGCGAACCACGTTCCGGACAGGCCTGCCACAAGCCCAAAACCAAACCGTCCACCCTGTACACCTGGCAACGCCCTCAAAAGCAAAACCTTCACACATGCCATGCACACATATGTACACAAGCCCGAAATACCTTTCAGAAAAATGCCTGACAAATGCCCTCTCAACTCAATGAAATCACAATGGCACGTGGATGGCCATGAATGATTCCATAAGCATGTAAATGTCTTCAATATGAAATCCAAAGTATTAATGATGCATCCATAGCATGTATTGTCATTTAAAACATCATTACTTATGTAATTGGCAATGCGTAAGCCTGAAATTCCACCCAATGATGCCACAATAAGCCCAATCTTGGCCAAATTTCCAAAATAAAAGCCTATGCAAGTATTATGGCATAAGCAATGCTTCCAAGAGCCTCAATGAGTTTCCAATTGGCAAGAGAGAATGGCCAATTTATGAGAACTTAGGGTTTCTTGAAGAAATCCCTAAATGCCATTGAATCTTGCAAGAAATTAACCAAGGAATCAAGATTTGGCAATAGCACCTCACCAATGGCCCTTAGGCACCACCAATGCTTGGAGTTGAAGAAGATTTGTCCTCTCTTTGTGTTTATTTGTGAAGCACTATTCTCTAGTTTATCCCCTTTAAGAGCGCTCCAAAATCTCCAAGATCTTCAAGAAAGGCACCAATAATGTCCCATTTGCACTCCCAAATACTATTGCTAAACTAGAGAAGCCATCGAATCTTGCAACTAGCCAAGTGGTTGAAGCAAAGGAATCATGGATGAGGGCCATGCAGTCGTCGACAAAAAGCACTGGGTTGTGACAAAAGTTGTGTCGAAGGCTATGCATGGGTTGGTGTTGTAGTGCCATGTAGGTTTTTCAACTTACACGTGGCCATCTCAATTGGCATGCGGCTCTAACTATGACAACAAGCAAGAAGACAATTTCAAAGGCTTCTTCGACACTTCTTCCAAAGGGCCACATCCAAAGTGCTGTCATTTGTGAAAACTTACATGGCTTTTTGTCAACTCGACTAGAAGGAAAATGGAGTGCAAGGTTCACAATATTTCTTTAAAAGTTTTATTTTTGTTATTTAGATTGTTGAGCTCAACGAAATGGTAATAATGTTCTATTTTTCCTTTATAGATGAGCTCTAGGAGAAAACACATCTTACAGGGTTTTTTGTCAACTCGACTAAAAGGAAAATGGAGTGCAAGGTTCACAATATTTCTTTAAAGTTTTATTTTTGTTATTTAGATTGTTGAGCTCAATGAAATGGTAATAATGCTCTCTTTTCCCTTTGTAGATGAGCTCTAGGAGAAAACACATATGTGGCATTGAAAGTGTGGAGCTTTTCAACAAGAAGGATGCTAATGGCAACTGGATCCCTCAATGGTTTAGGAAGTCAGACTGGATCACGATGATGAGACCAAGAACTTGAGGAGCATTCAAGGTAAAACAAAAAGACATCGGTGATCATAAACAAGAATTGGAAAGGTAGGATTGTGGAGTTCTACAGGCGACCAAATGGTGCAATCGAGGTCCTTGTGCAACATGTTTATATGCACACGGACATAATGCTACATCACCACAAAAGTACAAGATCTAGGACAAATAGTAAGATTCAATAAGTAATCTTTGTTAAATGCCTAATTGTTTTGTGTTCTATAGCTAAGCATTACAATTTTCTTGCAACTTTATATCCATCGAATGTGGAGGAGTGGCAGAATGTAGAGTGCATCAGTGGAAGAATTAATGTCTTCCATATAGAGGTAGGCACATTGCTATATGATAACCTACCTAGACATTTAGTAGTAGCACAAGGAATCTTCTTTTATAATTCCATGTATGTTTTGGCTAATGCAAATAATAATGTTGGTATACTGGAGTCTATCCCACTACCACCATTGTCTAGCCAAGAATGGGTTTGTTCCTACACAAAAATAATTGCAGCATACAAGAATAAGATAAGAAGAGATATGCATGCAGCAATGAAACCATCAAAACAAGTTCTAAGGACATCCATTTGAGTTGGTTTATACCATTTAGTGCCTTTGTACAAATGTTTGCATCATGTGAGGGTGTCAAGAAAACAAAGTTAACATATCAAGGGAAGTCCCTTGAATAATGATTGGATGAACCAATTTTTGGGGAGGGATGGGATGTTAAGAGGACCTTTGTAAAAGATGACATTGAATGTAAAGTAACAATACCAGATATTACATTAAGGTGAAATCAAAACATAAAGTTTGTTTGTGTTTGTAGCAAATTTTGTTAGGGTGACATCCGAGCATTGATTGTTTTTATGACCATGTATTTCATTGGGAGGCAAACATTATGCATGTGATTTTGTTACAGAAGATGGCGACTATGGAGAGGCGTCTGGCAAGCCTTGGATCAAGACATGTGTGATGGAACACACTCTTCCATCATCGATGTTGTCATCCAATTACAAGGTCGAGACCCATTAGTGGTCAATCTAGAAAGCCATTGATGTGTACTGATGTACCGAGGGACTTCTATTTTAAGTTAGATGGTAGGAAAATTGGAAGCAAGAGTGAAGCTTCCAAAACCTACTCTGTTTATATCAAAACCTACTCTGTTTATATCAAACCACATTCCTAGGGGTTGTGGAAACCTTGAGATTATAACCTTTCCATCTATAATAAAATTTCAAGAGTTATCTTTAGTCTACATATGTTACTTTTTTTTGCATTTTTTCTTTCTATGGCAACCACACGTCTTGGGCATTCCTGCTCCTCTACCTTGAAAATGTCTAGATTTTAACATTAAGCCATAATAGGCTATTATTTACATACATTACTTTGAATTCTACATATAAGCCCATATTAGTGCAATATAGACCTTGCATAGTTCAAGTTAGTATAACGCGATATAAGGCCTCGTCAGTGTGTCCAATGTAAATCACGTTGTGGTGACTTGCAATATACAAGGTCTTTTTAGCTCAAATATGGAACCCTATTCCATATCTCTGTTTCATAGTCATGTTTGCTTAAATTTTAACAACACAAACTTAGTATAGCTTGAATTCAGAACCGTGGAGAACAAAAGGAACATTTAATGTAAAGACATTGCCGTAAAGCAAATCCTCTTAGAGATCATCATTGCAACATGGAGATATAAAATGCCTTGTTAAAATTCAGCATGACAAATTTTGAACATGTCAAGATTAGTTAATACAAAGAATTTACACATTGTCAATATAAATTTATACATTGCGTCAAAAGTGAATGGGCTGATGGAGAATATTATCATTGGGTAGGGGAAGCTTGCTCTTGTTGTGTGGGGGAGTGCTCTTGCTGTGCTTGCTCCCTCTCTAAGGGGATGGCGAATCTCCAAGGTGGATCCACTCCATGTTAGTTAGTGTTTGTGGATACTGTTGCGCGCCGGCGGCATTGGTCTTGGTCGTTGTGGAGGAGGCATAAATGCATATGGCATATCAAACTCTCATTGCCCAATATTGTTAATTAGAGTCTCAATTGTTGTGGTCCTATATAGTCATACACATCCAAGTCTGTATAATCTGATAGTCGTAGATTCTACACATATAAAAAATTACATATGTGCTATCAGTGTGAATGTACAAAGAAACTGAGGTATCATTAGAAGAAGAAGTGCATACTTACATTTTCTAAGGGTAGTGCCAACATTGTGTGCATCAGCAACATGGCATTGTAGCCACACTCTCCAACCACAGCTAAAGCCATCCTGTTGCTTTGGGACTCTACATCTAATGATCTCCGTTGAATCTAAAATCTCCTCCTGGGTAAGGGCCTCAATACTAGATGTTAACTTTCTAATAGATCTGCATGCCATTTTTCAATAATCTCTCTCTCTCTCTCTCTCTCTCTCTCTCTCTCTCTCTCTCTCTCTCTCTCTCTCTCTCTCTCTCTCTATAATATAAAAAAATGATCGCGCGTGGACTTACTACTGCCTCACGTTACCATGAAATCTTGTAGTTGAATTGGTAAGATAGCATCTCTTTGCCTCATTATCTATAATAATCAAACTCCAGTGTCCACTAAAAAAGTCAATAAATAGTATAAGACGGTAAACCTAGTATCTATGCCAGAATACCAAAAGTATAATTTAGATCACATGACACTTACGCTTCATGGTAGGCCATTACAAAGATCTTGGCATGGTCCAAATCTATGTGCCTAAACCATGGATAGATATCCATGTAGGAAACTTCCTTTGAAACCAGAAGCAAGGATATAAAAGAATCCAGAATATATACCCTGCGCGCTGAGCATCCTGTGGCAGATTTGTTAAAACCAGACTGCATAGATAATTAACATCGTATATTACTTTGAGAAAGAATAACACTTTAAATTAAAGTTTAGGGCATGGAACATAACAAACCTTAAAACAGCCTGCATAACTCTGTTGTTGACCTCCTTGTGCATTCTGGATAACACCTCAATCTCTTCCATGTTGAAAGGGAAGTACAGTGAAGAGTGTCTTGCACATCGGCAACCTCACAACAACAACGAAGGAGGGGGAAAATTAACTCAAAGCTTGGACACTAGAACTATGCAATTCTTTAAATTTAGTTTCTGTCCTTGCCCTTTCAATTCTCTCCATATCATCCTCCCTATCTCTGACTTTGTCATCGTTAGCCTTTTGTATGTTTTGCCATGTGTCACGTGAATGATTGCCCTTAGTCTCTTCAGTGACAATACTACATCCTTTCCCTCAATAGGGGGATCTCCAGGATATCTTTCATCCTTGTGTCAGTGAGGCTCACTTGCTCTAGGGTCTTGTCATATCTGAACCTAAGAAGCCGTACGAGTACATGTCCTTTGACATTACTATTACTTTGTGTGCATTGGCAACTAGAACGTAGCTATCCTTGGAAATGCTTAATGAGCCAATCCTCAGCAGCCTGATGCAAGCACCCCAACGCCGAGGCCTGGAAACACACATCATAGTGGTTCCTTTCATCACAAATAGATCTAACAAGGTGCTGGAATGGGAACCTTGAAATGGTGCACAACATTTGCCTTTGTACTTTTTGCAGTTCATGTAAGACGGAGTTGTGCTGCTTGTACCTTCGAGTCCTCATTGAGCAAAGGCTGGAAATATTCTTCCTTCGTCCATCTTTCTGAGATTTCTGCCCTATTTTGGTATCCTTAGACGAGGAGACCCTCACTATCTTCTTTGTCCGTGCCATCTATAAAAGATTTAGACAGATGGCTCAAATGACTAAGCAGGAAAATTTTTGGATAAATATCACTACAACGTGCAAAAAATGAACATATGTGTTGTATTGAATTCGTGTTAATAAAGGAAACTCCAACACATAAAATTGGCTCAAAGGAACAATAAGGATAGATTTTGAACAAAACTCACTATATAACATGATAAGGGGACTTCTGACACCCTGAATACCCCATATCGCGTTGTATTGCATTTACAATCAAAGGAACTCCAATACGCAAAACAAGCTTAAAGGACCTTTAAGTATAATTTTTGAACAAAACTCACTACAACGCAGTAAGAGGACTTCAAACACACTGAATCCCCTATATTGCGTTGTACTGCATTAATATAATGAAAGGACCTCCAACATGCAAAATAGGCTTAAAGGACCATGAAGAATAATTTTTTAACAAAACTTACTATAACATGATAAGAGGACTTCAAACACACTGAATCCCCCATATCGCGTTGTGCTGCATTAACGATCAAAGGAACTCCAACACGCAGAATAGGCTTAAAGGACCACTAAGGAAATTTTTTTAACAAAACTCACTACAACAAGAGGACTTCACACACTCAATCCCCCATATTGCGTTGTACCAGGCATTCACAATCAAAGGAACTCTGACATGTAAAAAAGGGTCAAGTAACAAACAATGAAAACATATTTGATAAAATTCACTACAACGCGATAAGAGGACATTCAACACGTAGAATGTTCCATATCGCATTGTATTGAATCAACAATGAAGAAAACTCAAACACGAAAAATTAGCCCAAATACAATGCGATATGCAAACAAACAACATATTCAAACCAATCAATTGTGTTGTGTTGCATTCAAAATCAAAGTAACACAACAACATATTTGGATTCAATGCACTACAACTCGATGGTGGGAAGAGTTCCAACAAATCGAAACCCCCATATTGTGTTGTATTGACTTCATAATGAAGGAAACTTTCTTGGGAGTCCACATAGAAAAGGAAGAAGAAGACATGGTGCAAGTCAATAAACATTGTATTGAGAAATGGAAACAAGATGTCATCTGCAAAGGGTTGAAA
Source organism: Cibotium barometz (assembly GCF_041138505.1). Classification (NCBI taxonomy): domain Eukaryota; kingdom Viridiplantae; phylum Streptophyta; class Polypodiopsida; order Cyatheales; family Cibotiaceae; genus Cibotium; species Cibotium barometz. Next base: position 12,993,220 of record NC_141055.1, read on the forward strand.
TGGTGTAGACGATAGAGAGCAGATCACAGCGACGAAGATCAAAAGACACTACTATTTATGCAGAGCTTGACGCTTAATTCGAGGATTTAGGGTTTAACAGAAGGGGTCCCACCTTAAGTAGATGTGACATTGCATCATGATGACATTGATGTTAAGCGCATGTGGCAGGCAATGACTCATGTGAATGAACATGGACAACTGCCAATGAAATCCTACCACAGGTAAATACTGTCAAGTAACACACGCACTCCCACATGCATTATTTATAGTGTGAGTTCCAAGCACACTTGGCTTTTTTTGGTGCAACTATTTTCTCACTCTTGCTTACTCTTAACGGTGTGACCAGTGTTGGCAATTCTCCTGATCTTCTTGGCATTGATTCGTGACAGTCTCCAAGCCTAAAGCGATTTTAAGGTCAACTGAGTTCTCAATTCTTATCGGTCTTAAAATGTTTGTTTTTGTATGATTGTAAGCACCATTCTTTCTTTTCCTATGAAAATCATGTATAATTGATAAATAATTTTGATTTTCATTACAACACGATGTAGGGCTTCCCTCGAGAATGTCCACCCAAAATCACGTTGTACTAACTTGCATTATACAAGTTCAATATAGCGCGAATTCAAAAAAATATGGGCGACGACCATACTCTCATTTTTAGTAGAAATTACTTTGAGCTTCAGTACAACGTGATGTATGTCTTTAGTCGAGAACGTCCACCCTAAATCGCATTGTACTGACTTACGTTATACAAGGTCAAAATAACACAAATTCAAAACCATATGGTAGATCGTCATCCCATACTCTCATTCTTAGAAGCCACTTTTAAGTATTCTCTACATATTTGCTCAATATAGACCTTGTATATTATAATTCAAAACAATGCGATAGAAGGTTTCACTCGCTAACATCCACCCTATATCACGTTGTACTGACTTGTAATATATGCTCTTATTATAGGGGGAATATTGAAGCCTACTTCTGATTGGCTACGTTGCATACTTATGCATACTTCTGATTGGCTACGTTGCATACTTATGCAATGTGAAACTATACGGTCCTTGTGTACAACGAAAAACTGAGTATAGTGAACTTTAGAGGCATGTTTGTTAAATATTAGTGTAATATAGACATTGTATAATGCTAGTAAGTACAACACGATATAAGGCCTCTCCTCGTCAATGTCCAATGTAAATCACGTTGTAGTGACTTGCAATATATAAGGTCTTTTTAGCTCAAATATGGAACCCTTTTCCATACCTCTTTCTCATAGTGGTGTTTGTTGATATTTTAGCAATGCAAACTTAGTATAGCTTGAATTCAGAACCCCATAATTTGTGTTGTAATGAAAAGTTGTAGTATCGCCAACATCTGATGCATATATATGCAACATAGACCATGTATATTTTGGTTTAGACAATCTGATATCAAGCTTCACTCACCAACATCCACCGCCATGAATCGCGTTGTAATGACGTTTGTTACATATTAGTGTAATATAGACCTTGTATAGTGCAAGTCAGTACAACGTGATATAAGGCCTTCCCTCGTCAATGTCCATTGATAATTGCGTTGTAGAGTGACTTGCAATATAGAAGGTCTTTTTAGCTCGAATATAGATTCCTTTTCCATATCTCTATCTCATAGGGGTGTTTGCTGAAATTTTAGCAATGTAGACTTAGTATAGCTTGAATTTGGAAACCCCATAGTTTGTGTTGTAAATGAAAAGTTGTAGTATCGCTAGCTTCTGATACATATATGTACAACGTGGACCGTGTGTAATTTGGTTCAGCACAACGTGATATCAAGCTTCACTTGCCAACATCCACCATGAATCGCGTTGTAATGACGTTTGCACTGTAGCTGCAGATCTCCATTATTCTCTCATTGCTGTGTAGTTAATCGTTTTGCCAACCTTTTTTTGCTTGTAGATGCATCCTTTTAAGATCAAGGTCTAACCCGATACTGGGTTTGAAGAAACCCCTAATGAGAAATTGTTTGATTTCCTCACAAAGTCGTCTAGCACCATCTCCAACCTTAGATTTCACGTATGTTTTCTTGCAACATCTCCATCGAGAGTATGCTCTTATCTGGGCACACATATCTCCAAGAGAAAGAGCAGCAATGCCATAGGACAACTTCAAATGATGCAGCCATCCTAGACAATATTCAGTATGTGCATATGGAGGATCTTATTTCTGCCACATCCGTAAGAGATAAGGTGAACATGGATATTTCAAAGGTGTCGAGGGATAAGAAGAAGACACATAAGTGCCCAATACACAAGCGCAAATGCTATCTTGTTGACTACCACTATATGTTTATTTGCTATTTGCATCTGTTGCTTGAGGATGAGAAAGGTTTAATAGAAGGAGATGAGGAAAGGTCAGAGGAACCTTTCAGAGCAGAAGATGATGAGGTTGAAGAGGAGATAGACTTGGCCATGGAGAGGGAAGTCAGTGAGTAGTTTGATATTGATGCCCTCAGAAGAGAAGGCACCCAGTTGCTAACGAGGAGCCCATTGTGGTAGAGGAAACAAGGCACGTTTCCCAACCTCAGTCCTCCCTCTGTTTCCAATAGGCAACCACTAGTATGTCCTCCTAATAAATATTCAAGATTTGTTTGACATCAGGGAGGACTACTATCTCGCCACCCATCATCGCACTGAATCTTAAACAAGATGATGATTTCATCAATCCAAGTGTGGATAAGTATCTTCTATTGGATTCAAATATCAAGGACAATGAGTACCATACTCCTGCTCATATATTATCGATGATGTATAAGGATGCTCGTCACTATATGAAGCCAACTTTCCCACTGAAGAGGAATTTCAAGATGTTCAGCAAAGACTCAATAGTCTGCAAAGGGAAGAGGAGTCTTCAACTATCCAAGCTGTCGAGTCATTAATCAACTTATAGACAAATGATTTACTTGTTAATGATGAGAATCAAAAAGTGTGATTATAATAATTTTGAATATTGTGTGATGAAGCTTCTGGATATTTTATTTGTTTTGTTGGCTTATGGATAACTTTGTTTTGTATGAGGATGATTTTCTTGTGCGCGTGTCAGGATCACGAGTGGGAGGACTTGGAAAGGACTCTCAGTGCATGGGTGAGTACATTAACTAGCTTACAGGTTCATTATCTTCCACAAAATTTTTTCAAAGGACAAAGCTGAATTCCCATTGTTTGCAACGATCAAAACATTATCTAGATGTCTCGGGGGATACCGTGTTTGGTGGAATGCAGAGAAAATCATGCTTGTGGAGAAGCAAGTATAGTGGTGTGAACCTTTGGGTAGGACCCTAGAGTGTATGCTCTAAGGAGCAAATATTACTTAGCCTACACCGCATATGGATTAACATGCGGGATCAGGGATCCCACGATGTTAAGTGAATATGGCAAAAGGGAGCTTCTCATATTCAAAAGATTGAGAGTTCCTCTGGTTCTACAATTGCAAGATGATGCAGAGCCATCTGCAAAGAGGGCAAAGCTTCACGCACCATAGGATGCTAGTCGGCAAGATTAGGAGTAGCAGTAGACTCCCATCCATTGTTAAAAAATTACTTTTTTATATAATACAATGACACTTTTGGAGTATGGTCTTTTTTTATTTGGCTCTATTATATCCATGTAATGTCTAAAAGTTTGAACGTTTGAAAGTATCCTTGGGAGATGATGAATATAGATAGACAAGCATAAATTGAAACGAATCAAAATTTTATTCAAGTTAGTAATTTATCATTTTCAATATCCAAAGCATTAAGCCCCGTGAATTCAATGTGTTTGATTGGATTTGGCTTCTTTCTTCTCTATCCTAACTGCAATCCTCCTATACCACCACATGAGTAATTGTCTCAATGCACTGACTTCATGGATTCCACCACCATGCAAGGAAGCCTTTTGAAACCCATAACGAGCTTGCCAATGTGAGTGCTCCATGCCTTGGGTCAACTAGATAGCTAAGCTTCCCTGATTTACAAAGTAGGGGCCATGAGCCTCCAAAATGTGCTAGAATAAAAGTGACAATAGCATATGCACATTGGTTATTTTTCGAATAAGAACCGTTAAACAACATAAGAACATACAAAATTGGGGATCTTACTATATAATGTGTTATGCTACTTGATGTCCATGCTTCCACCATGTACTTGTAAAACGTAGTCATAGCTTCTTTAAAGTCATTGGCATCTCCTTCGTTGAATGCCATTTTTTGTAAAAGTGTAGCAACCTTATCAAAGGCAATCCATACATTAGCCTTTGCAATTCTAGTCTCGCCATTATTACTATGATCTGGGACAACCATGTGTAACTTCCTCCATGCCTCATACTTCAATGGTTAAAGAACTAATAAATGGCTTTCATGGTTCCTTGGTGGTGACAAAAATTTTATAGCCTTAGCTCCACCAATACTTGGTTTGCATGGCACATTTCCACTTGCACCTGACCTCTTCTCATCTTTCTTGATTTCCACTTTCGACCCACGCATGAAAGAACCTCCTCCACTCTCGTACACACTACTTAGGCCTCTCATGTTGGTTGCATCTTATATACAAAACATATATATTCATAAACCAAAATTTCCACAATTCTACAGATGGCATGTAGTGTACAAGGATGGACTCGTGTTAAAGGCATGTAGTGTACAAGGATGGACTCGTGTTAAAGGAATGTCAAGTATAGGGTCCCACTTTGGATCCACCCTAACCGTTGTTCTGCCATCCCATATGAACTGATCATAAATTGGTGCAACATCCTTCCCAGTATTCATATTCCATGCCTTTTTTCCATTCTTACCCTTTTCCTTGAGCGCATGCAATACAAGAAAGTGAACTCTACATTTGCAGCATTTGAGTCACCAAACATGCACTTTAGTGTCTTTAGATCACCTGCAAGATGCCATTCCACTGAGTGGTCTTCAAAACCATCCACATGTAAAATTTCACTTGCTTTTTGATGTTAAACCACAGTAGGAATGTCTGTTAGATTGAAAAACATCTTAAGGATCTCATGGTCCTCTTTTGGAACCTCAAATGATGCGAGCCACCAGATTTCGTTTTCATATTGAACACTGAAGTACTGAGGATCACCTGGCTTTATGATGGATCTAATGTCCTTTTCATAAATGTCAAACTTACTCTTTCTATCTTTTGATTCTTTACAATTTCACTCTCATCAAGTTTTAGTACAAATTTCAGTGTGCCACCACATTCTTGAACTTCACCATTGTAGCTTGCAATTTGCACACATCCAAGATAAAATTGTTGTTCAGATTCAGATCAAAGTCACTTCTTTAGCACAATGCTTGAATACATGTGAGTGAACTATGTGTTTTGGCTCATCAATGAGTCCAAGGACATTGTTGCTTTGCTTTTTTGACACTGTAGCGGAGTTTTCCTTTTGTTTTGTAGCACGGACATAAAACTTGCATCCATTTATCTATAGATCATTGCATAGGATTCTCTACTTAAACCAATTTTGTCACAAATACCTTGAGCTTTAGTTGCAGTAAATGCATTCTTCACATCTTGCAATCGTGCATGTACGAGATCATCACTAATTGTTCTCAACTTTGAATGAGAAAGTATAGACTTCACCATCTGTCTTGAGAAGACTTTTGAGAGTGCTCCATTGTCTTGTTTAAGGTTCTTCGGCTTATCAGTCTTTTGCATGTATATAGTTTCCATTGTTTTTTGATAATGCAGTAAGTGGCCTTTGTTCTCTTACTCATTCACGTGTATCTAAATTAGAGGTGGGTGCCCCCATGTTTGACTATCTTCTCTAACACCCCTTCTAATCTATTGTTCTTGGCCTCTAGATTCTTTGCTTTTTGATCCAATTCATGGTTCTATAAATGCTGAGCATAAACAACTTCTACCAACTCATTGTATTCATTCTCCTTCTAGATAGTCGAGCATTTAACTGCTTGATCTAAGCTTCCTTCATCATTAGCATCCTTTGTGACGATATCCAAATGCTTTGCACGTGACTAGTAAGCCATGTTGTGTAACCAAGCAAGCCAACATTGCCCTCACAAACATATTTAATCAAAGAAGTTAGGCTTGAAAAATTAGGTGGTTGTTGGGTCAAGGGATCCGGTGGGTAAATTTATTCTTCCACCCATATATCAACATGCTTTCTCCCTAATTCCCTGGCTTGTTGCATTACATAAGGGTTGACCTCAGAAGCCTCTGTTCTCTTATAGAGAGAAGCATACTCCACATCCAAGTCCACATGTATACATCGCTTCTTAGAATTATCTCTCATGTTCTACAGATCACAAAACAATACTAAAATTGCAACTAACTCCTTTCTTTGTAAAAATATACGGTGCAGTAGAACATTATCATTAATTTCAAACACTTGCATTTCAAATAACATAAAAATTAATGCCATACCTCCATTGAGCACTATATCAACACTTCTTGATGCCCTTGTTGATGCAATAACACTTCTTGGTAGCAAAATAATCGAGTATAGAAAATCAATGAAGGAAAATATGACTTTTTGGTTCCACTTGAAGGTATGAGAAAGTTAAATCTCTCTTCATTGTTGTCCATGCATAAATAGTATGTGAGGAAAGAGGAGATTCAAGTGAAAGCTTAGAGGCTTCCTTTAGCTTTGTATAATACTAATTTCACTTCCAAAGATATATTCGAGTTCTTTTAAAAAATGTCCCTATTTCCAATCAACTTCTAATTCCATGTTGTACTTAATTTAGAAATATAGTTGCATATTTACATATGTTAAAAATATCCTCGTACTTGTTTTCTTACTTTATAGAGTACTAGCTTTTCACATTTATGAATTTCCACTCACAGTGGTTAAAGTTACGTAGAATTTAAGAAGATTAGAATAAAATACGCATTGAATCTCTTTAGAAAATATGGAAAAAAATGAATTTAGATTTGAAAAGAAGAGAGAGAAACCCAATATAATAATATTTTTTTTCACTTTTTCTAGATTCTAGGAGGAGAGAGAAAGCTCTTAAAGGGCCCATTTGGATTCCAAATTTCCCCTCTAATGTAAGTAATGTAAGTTGTGTGTACTCGTATGATGTCTACTAGGATAAATGGGATTAATGTGTTTAATCAATTGTGTACATTGGTATGATATGAGTGTGTATTATGTGTTTATTGAGGTGTGAGAGGAATCCCGAGCCCAATCCTAGCATGGTGTATAGGTGGATGAAATGTATATATGATGGTGTGAAGAGGATATTTGATTGCAAAAATGATGTGTGGTAGCCAAGTATATATGCGTAGGTGTGAAATGAGAAGGAAAGAGCATGGGCAAACAAGGGAACTCGACGGCAAAACTTTCTAGAAGAAAGTGTAAAGACAGGGGGACAAGTGTTTTTGAAAGATTATGCAAGAGAAGTGATGGAGTGACTCCAAGAGAGAGTGGAGTTGAGGGACAGGGAGAGGTTCTACAGGACTTTTTGTTTTTGTTGAAGGTTGCAAGGTGGAGGCCCTGCAGATTTTTGAAGGTTGCAGATAAAAGGACAGTGCAGTGTGAGAAAATTTGGGTGAGTCAGAACAAAGGGTGTGTTAAAGGCTAGAGAGTCAGCTAGGATGTGGTTTCCCTAGGATCTCTGAGGAGAATCTCTATTAGAGACTTGGCTCAGACCAGTTCTTGCTTAATTGTAGCTACTGAGTGTCAACTGAATGTTGTTTTGTTTGTGTGTAAGAAAGACCTATTGTTTGTGGCAGTGGAATACAGAGAGGTATGAAGATGTGGGTGAGATGATGCTTTGAAGAACCAATGGTTGAGGTCTATCTGTGGAGGCTATCTGTGGAGGACCCCTAAGATGTTTGGTGTTTTTCTTCTCATGTTTTTGCCCCAAGTCCTAGGGATGTTAAGGCACTAAAGTGTTTTTGTCAGTTTAAAGAAGTCAAAGAGTTTGGACTGTATGTGCTATGGATGGATGCTAAGTTTTTCTGATTTGATATTTTAGCTTCGGTGTATGTGTTGTTTTTTGATTGAGTTTATGGAAATGGAGCACTCTATGTGTCAGTCTACTGTTTGGTGAGGTGATGCTAACTCAGTCTCTCAGAATCAAATGAGAAGGTTCATAGTCAGACAAAGTCAACTAAACATCAACTACAGTCAGTTGAAGGTGTAGAGGGCTAGGACTGCTTTATCTGAGTTGAAGGGTTATGGTTTTGAGCTAGGTATGATAGTTAGAGGATTGTGAGAAGCAATAAGCCAGAAGGATTAGTGGGTTGAGTGGTGATTCAGAGTCAGTTGTGTGAGTTAATTGCAATCAATTGAGAGTTCATAGGGTTGGATCCGTGCGAGGATGGATTTTTTTGAGAGTCAGGGAGTGTTAGAGGATGCATAAGAGAAGACATCTGATTCAACTGAGTCCATTTTAGTCAAATTCAATTAGTCAGGTGGTGCCAACAGTAGACAGAGAGTCAGCAAAGTGTTTAGTGAGGTCCTGGAATCATGAGTTTGAGGTTAGCTGATGCTGGAGGATAATAAGAGAGCCTGGCGAACTCATATCGAACTAGGTTCAGCGTCAATCTTTTGGGTTAGCTTACAGTTAGCTATGTGTCAGCAGGGGGGCTGGGGAGGATTCAAGTCAGCAGACTATCAGAAGTGGTCAACCGAGGCTTATAGGTTGAAGATCATAGGTATTAGAGGTCACATCTAACTTGGAAGGATAGTTGGAGGAGTCAGTTAGGTCAGATTTGAGGCGTGTTGAGGTGTCCAATTATGTGAGCTGAAGGGATGAGGACAGGATCAGAGTTGATTGGTGCCCTTGGAGCTGGGATTTTAGTGTCCCGAAACACTGGTCCCTTTTTTGTTTTCTTCTTGTGTGCCTTGCTGGTGGTGTTATAGAGGCATTCACCCAACAACCTCACAAAACGGGGGTCGGGTAGAACATGTGTTGGACCACTAGGGGATATTTTGGAAAAACTTGTGAACACCTTTTATGGTTTCATATTTAGGCGTCTATATTTTTGTAAGGCTAAGGCCTCATACCTTTGTACATACCAAATAATATTTTATACTTTTGGTAGGTCCAAGACTTTATATTAATGCTTGCTATATTTTTGTAGAGCTTGCATGCTCATAAAATCAAAAGTACTTGTGCTTCGATTTTGGGATTATCTTTTTGAAAAGCAAGTGCTTTTTCTAATACATATAAATATGGGAGAGTGGTATAAAGGCCGCACTCTATCTTTTTGGATAGTAAGTGCTTTTTCTAATACATATAAATATGGGAGAGTGGTATACGGGCCACACTCTATCCAGGGGAGAGTGGTATAAACTCAAAAGCACTTGTGCTTTGATTTTAAAATTACCTTTCTGGAAAGCAAGTGTTTGCTTTCCATTTGTGCAAGTATATGTTATGCTCTAATTTTTATGTTGAGAAATTAGAGTTCCATAGAAAGAGTATCCAATTTCCTCGTTAAGTAGGCAACTCTTACCTCATTGCATACCTAATACATTGCTTCTCCAAAGTGTCCTATGCAAGATTTTCTATCTTGCACAACCAAATGCGTAGAATAATAGACCTTTTGATAGAAAAGGGATATAAAAGACGTGGTATACGCATCCATGGAATTACATCTTCTCTGCTCTTGTGTTGGAGTAGGATGTTCTACCTCAGCTCTCCTGGAGCACTTTGAGCAGCTCCCCTATGAGGTGTTGTTGGTTGCTACAAGTAGGTGGGCATGTGTCACCACACACAATGCCCTAGAGCCCTTTGTCTACTAGAAGATTTCAAATCATGAAACTCCATAGGGAGTAGTTTGATCCATCTAGCTTATCCTCTTGGGATAGCACACCAAATATATCTATAGCATTTTAAGCATTTTCAGCTAGTATGGGATGATTTATAGCCCCTTGTTGAGCATTCATTTGCTCCACATATGGTTGCATGGCATTGTACAAATATAGGAGTGTATCAAAGATATCATGTGAGCATACATTTTTTTATCTTTTACATAAAAGCAAGGGCTTAACTCAGTTCTTAACAAAGATAACATCTCTACTACCAAAATCCTATTCATGGCTATATGGTAGAGTTTAAACCCTTTGCCTTCTTAGCTGTATTCTATAAAAATGCATTTCACCATCTTATTATCCAGTTTATTACATTGTTGACTTAAACACAAGAGCATAAGCAAGACAACCAAAAACATGCAAATGAGCCATATAGGGCATCCTACCATTCCAAGCTATAAGGCCTTGGTGTGACATCTATGTTTCGCACATCAGTGGCACACATAATTGCCTTCAACCAAAAAACATGAGGAAAATCTTGGCCTTTAACCATGCAACATGCCATCTACATGAGATATTTGTTTTTCCTCTCAACCACACCATTCTTTTGGGGTGTAATGTATTGTGAATTGAAAATACATAAAAATCCTTTGACATGTACTCTCCCCCTTGATCTATACAAAGGGTGCTATAACTTTACATGGAAACACATTTTCAGCATGTAAAAACCTTTGACTTTACTTTCAACGGATACACCCAAGTGTGCCTAGAGATTAGTCATCAATAAAAATCACAAAGTAAAGATATCCATTGATCGATCCTCACTACAATATGTCAGGGACATAGCAACGTTTAAGCAGCGCTTTTTTTGTTAGGATGTCGGGGATTCCATTCGTTGCTCTAGTAAAATTCCACTGCTTAGTAGTGCTTTTAACAGTGAAATTTCACTGCTCCACAATGTTTATAGCAACAAAATTCTGTTGTAGGGCAGTGCGCCTGTAGTAGCAAAATTTTGCTGCTATACTGTAATTTTGCTGCTGCTGCTGCTGCTGAACAACTAAAATAGCAAAAACAAAGTTACGCTGCTATTTCGTTGCATGAAATTCTAGAGAGCTATTGGATGCTGAATTTTTAAAATACATGTCACATACACAGAGAAAATGATATATAGTTTAAAAAAACATCCATTAGAATCCTTGGAGCCATGTTTCGAGCAAAAAAAAAAAGATAATTAAAAACTTTTGAGAAGCGAAACAATGTCAAGATCATGAATCTATCCCATCTTGTTAATAAATCCATATGTGTTGCTTCATCAATGTCTATATCTAATGGATGCTCAATGAAAAGATAGGGTTCCATAATCAATATCAATATCATGATCCAATGAAGCATTGTCATGATTGATAGGTGACTCATCATCTTCTTCGGATTGATGTTCCTCATGCTCTTCACTGGCACCACCCAAAATGTTTTCTACATCGTCTTCTTCTACTGAGCCGATTTGAGGTAGTACTTACACCTCATCCACAAATTCGGCCTCCACATCTTGATCTTGAAATATATGTTTTGAACGAGGGGAAACTTGTATAACATACCACCACTTTGAATCAATTCGATCGGTGTGAAACACAACCTAATATCACAAAGCAAAGGGGTTACACTTTTATTATACTACATTAAGATTTAATTTGGGATTGGTTGGGTTACTAACCTGTTTGACAATGTTGAGGTAGTACGAAGGTATCTTTCTCATCATTCCAAAACTTGGTGGAATCAATTAGAAAGAACCCATTTGGATGTTTCTTCACGATTGCTTGAGCACCTCTATATATCACCTTGAACCATTTGACATCAAAGATGAATAGACTAAATACTCTAAATCCAGCCTCAAGAATATCCTGAATAGTTCCACAATACTCAAGATTGTCCTCTATGACATTGGTAGACGTGCTAGCGGGGGGGAGCAGGTTGGTTTTACTTTGGCAAAAGCAGCACTAGGTCTCTCGATGCATCTCCCCAATAGGAGGGCTCTTCATCTACACATTATGAGCCGGCCCCTTGGAGACCCATTCCACCATTTGATCCACGTATCCTACCATACAACATGGATGTGGATGGTGCCCTCATGATGGATGCACGAGGAAAGCAAGTCATGAACTGCATGCATGTACTTGCAAACCTAGAGTTCGTGAACTCCTTCAAAAAGTGAAAAGCACAAGATGAACTTTCAAAGCAATACGTTATCGATGTGCTTAAGTCGAAGTTCCCTGTTCCACATGCAGGTCTTTGCTTCTCGAGCAGTGGATGAAGAGGCGAATTAAGCTTTTGCTCTCTAATAGGAGAGAAAATATCAAGAGAGTAGTAAAGAATAACTTGGAGAAGCCTAGTGTTTGTATGGCTGAGGAGTGGAGGCATGCACGCAGCTTCGTTGCACCCAAGTGCTTTTCAACAACAAGCGGTGACGAGTGTTTCCTGACTATGAAAGCGAGGGGCTTCACACTTTAGCTCCGGTGGAAAATCCTCCTTTATTTCTCGTTTTGTAAGTAATCATTTCTTCTCCTCTTTCATTTTATTTTATACTATATTATTTTCTTTAAATAATTATATATTTTTCTAATTATTTTTTGTAGAGGGAGGTTATTGGGCATGGCCCAACAAAGGAGGAGTATGACTGTGGGTACAGAACTCCCCTCGTTCGCAATTGTGAGTGTGGATGCATACATGAGACATACGCTTGGATGAGTCCATTTTGGGGACTCAAGTAGATGATGTAAGTGAGCCTAAACCATTCTCTTTCCTACGTCTAATTGTATTTTAATGCCCTTGCTTACCTTGCGCTTGATGGCATGTATGTAGGATGAAGGGGAAGATGAAGAGGAGGATCCTGATTATGAGCATGAAGCTCAAAGAGGAAGAGGAAGACGATGATGATGATCACTCGGAATTCGATGAGGATTTGAGTTAGATACGTCTTCATTGTAAACACTTTATGTATATATGGCCAAAGGCCCAACACTTTGTGAAATATAATAACTTTTTGGGCTCAATTACATTCTCCACAATCTATGTGTTTCTTATGTTTGTGTTTGTGTCATAAGACTGAAACTGTGACTCCGTTTTAATTAAAAAAAGAGTTGGGGCAGACTGGGAAGTCCTGTGTAGACTCCCTAGTCTGTCCCAGCTATTTTTTTGCTGTGCTTGAGCAGCGAAATTTCACTACTCAACAACGATATTTCACTACTAAAAAGCGAACCCGTTGCAGCAAAAATAGCAGTGTTTCTAGGAGCAAAAATAGACCGACCTCTATCTACCCTTCTAGTTATAAAAACACTACTATTTTCATTAGAGAGACATGGCGTGCCTAGTTCCCATAACAACATTCCAAAGCCCTTTGGTAACTAATACAACACTGCCTGCCATTTCAACCTACAAATAACGATCTCTAACACAAAAATGTAAATATTCCATCTACCTACTTGCAGGTATTTTGAATGTCCACTGCATACAATTTGGTTGCCATTCTAGATCACTGATGACAAAGGAAACTTGCAAAGTGTATGGTTATTGTTAACACTTTCCATGCCACCGTGAGTGAAAAACTCATTGTTTTTCATGCCAAGATAAAATGATTATTTTTATGCCAAACCCAAACTACTGGAAAAATCAAGTTTAATTTTCATCCGCCCGTGAAAAACTAATTGTTTTTCATGCTATGAAAAACATGGGATTTTGATGTCACACACTAACTTGATTTTCATCATCTAGCCTTATTAAATACTGATAGCAACTAACCATTCTAAAACATCAAAAAATTACCATTAAAAACTCACTAAGTTTTTCATGATCGTAAAAAAGAATACTTCTAGAGAAGCTAAGTAAGGAACGTGTTCAAAAGAAAAGGTCTAAGAAGACACCAGTAAAGCTAAATCCACAAGACAATCAGCTCTAGAAGAAGAGCAAGCTATGGAAGTACAAGACAACATCTTAGATAATGAATCATAGTCTCCACTATCCACTATCCACTTCAATGCAAAACTTTGAAATGGAGGAAACCAAAAAATGGATGAACAAACTAGTGTGTGGATCATGTGCGTGTGGCTAGTGCACAGATGGACACTAAAAGGAGTAAGGAAGAAGATGCAGTACTAAGTGAAGGGTTGTAAATCGTTATGCCAATATATCTGCAGTATAAAAAAAAACTAAGTGTGTCAATGCATATGCCACAAATTGATTGCATGCCCACCACGAAGACTATGGATGTAGTTACTAGTATGCCTATTTGTATGCCAATGCCAACGCTACACACACATGTTCTCCTCCTCTTTATCATAAAGGATGCTGCTTCACCTTCTTGAAAAAGAAAAGAAAAAGATGTGATTAGAGAGAGATTGTGAGAGGGGGGGGGAGAGAGAGAGAGAGAGAGAGAGAGAGAGAGAGAGAGAGAGAGAGAGAGAGAGAGAGAGAGAGAGAGAGAGAGAGAGAGAGAAGAAGAAGAAGAGAATCAAGAAGAGTACGAGGGAAGAAAGAGGAGAAGAGAATGCAAAAAAGTATGAGAGAGAGAGAGAGGGGGGGGTAAGAATAAGAAGAAGATGTAACTATTAGGAGGTGGGGGGGTGTGAGTGTGTGTTTTTTTTCCTCATATGATAATATCGTAAGCCTTAACTCATTAATCCAATGTGATTGTTTAATAATCAACTAGTATGAGACCCGCGCGATGCTGCGGCATTGTTTGGAATGGCACATATATTGCGTTCAATTTATGTGTTTTAATACACATAAAGTAGATTTTCTTTTAGAAATTTCAAATTCTAGCTCCTCGTACCACTTGTTAGCTTCTCAACGACTTGGAAGTTGGAACCTCCAGTTAAATAGATAGATAGATAATGTCTTAACTCTTTGCAATGGTATGTTTATAGTTAAATAGATAGATAGATAATGTCTTAATTCTTTGCAATGGTATGTTTATGATATGTGATATCGCATGCTGACTTACATACTACATTGCCACATCAGCACCTCTTCGAACAAAAGCCATTCAAATAACATGTACTATTATGCTCGGGGGGAAGGGGGGGGGAGGGGGAGGGGTCACTCATAAATATGTAAGCATAGCACATGGGTCCAACAGAAGGGGTTTTTTAAATCCCTTTATTACACATTTTTGACATATAGAAGGGTACCATTTAAAGGGGGTATTTATAGATTCAATAGAAAAAGGGTGTGTTTTATTCCTAAAAATTTTATAGATATCAGGTTTCTAAATTAGGCCTTAAATACACGTGATATAGAGAGTTTATACATAGTGAACCCCCCAAGCTATTAGAGATACATGGCGTGCTAGTGCCCATAACAACATTCCAAAGCCCTTTGGTAACTAATACATGACGCATCTTATAGAATCATAGTGGTAGATGGTCCCATCAAGCTTATCCAGCAGAAAGCATCCCAAAAACATCAGTGCCTGCCATTTCAACCTACAGATAATGATCTCTAACACAAAAATGTAAATATTCCATCTACCTACTTGCAGGTATTTTGAATGTCCACTGCCTACAATTTGGTTGCCATTATAGATCACTGATGACAAAGGAATCTTGCAAAGTGTATGGTTATTGTTAACACTTTCCATGGCACCGTGAAAAACTCATTATTTTTCATGCCAAGATAAAATGATTATTTTTATGCCAAACCCAAACTACTGGAAAAATCAAGTTCAATTTTCATCGTGAAAAACTAACTGGTTTTTCATGCTATGAAAAACATGGGATTTTCATGTCACACACTAACTTGATTTTCATCATCTAGCCTTATTAAATACTGATAGCAACTAACCATTCTAAAACATCAAAAAATTACCATTAAAAACTCACTATGTTTTTTATGATCGTAAAAAAGAATACTTCTAGAGAAGCTAAGTAAGGAACGTGTTCAAAAGAAAAGGTCTAAGAAGACACCAGTAAGGCTAAATCCACAAGACAATCAGCTTCAGAAGAAGAGCAAGCTGTGGAAGTACAAAACAACATCTTAGATGATGAATCATAGTCTCCACTATCCACTTCAATGCAAAACTTCGAAATGGAGGTAACCAAAAAATGGATGAACAAACTAGTGTGTGGATCATGTGCATGTGGCTAGTGCACAGATGGACACTAAAAGGAGTAAGGAAGAAGATGCAGAACTAAGTGAAGGGTTGTAAGTCGTTATGCCAATATATCTGCAGTATAAAAAATAACTAAGTGTGTCAATGCATATGCCACAAACTGATTGCGTGCCCACGGAGAATATGGATGCAGCTACTAGTATGCCTATTTGTATGCCAATACCAATGCTACACACACATGTTTCTCCTCCTCTTTGTCATAAAGGATGCTGCTTCACCTTCTTGAAAAAGAAAAGAAAAAGATGTGATTAGAGAGAGATTGTGAGAGGGGAGAGAGAGAGAGAGAGAGAGAGAGAGAGAGAGAGAGAGAGAAGAAGAAGAGAATCAAGAAAAGTACAAGAGGGAAGAAAGAGGAGAAGAGAATGCAAAGAAGTATGAGAGAGAGAGAGAGGGGGGGGTAAGAATAAGAAGAAGATGTAACTATTAGGAGGTGGGGGGGTGTGAGTCTGTGTTGTTTTTCCTCATATGATAATATCGTAAGCCTTTCCTCATATGATAATATCGTAAGCCTTAACTCATTAATGCAATAGATAGATAGATAATCTCTTAATTCTTTGCAATGGTATGTTTATGATATGTAATATCCATACCTACTAGCGTGCTGACTTACATACTACATTGCCACATCAACACTTCTTGGAACAAAAGCCATCCAAATAACATGTAATATTATGCTCGCAACCCGGGGGGGTAGGGGTCACTCATAAATATGTAAGCATAGCACGTGGGTTCAACAGAAGGGGTTTTAAAAATCCCTTTATTACACATTTTTGACATACAAAAGGGTACCATTTAACGGGGGTATTTATAGATTCAATAGAAAAAGGGTGTGTTTTATTCCTAAAAATTTTATAGATAATCGGTTTCTAAATTAGGCCTTAACTGCACGTGATATAGAGAGTTTATATATAGTGAACCCTACAAGCTATTAGAGAGACATGGCGTGCGTAGTGCCCATAACAACATTCCAAAGCCCTTTGGTAACTAATACATGACGCATCTTATAGGATCATAGTGGTAGATGGTCCCGTCAAGCTTATCCAGCAGAAAGCATCCCAAATACATCACTGCCTGCCATTTCAACCTATGAATAACGATCTCTAACACAAAAATGTAAATATTCCATCTACCTACTTTGCAGGTATTTTGAATGTCCACTGCATACAATTTGGTTGCCTTTATAGATCACTAATGACAAAGGAAACTTGCAAAGTGTTATTGTTAACACTTTCCATGGCACTGTGCAAAACTCATTGTTTTTCATGCCAAAATAAAATGATTATTTTTATGCCAAACCCAAACTACTGGAAAAATCAAGTTCAGTTTTCATCTCGTGAAAAACCAACTGGTTTTTCATGCTATGAAAAACATGGGATTTTCATGTCACACACTAACTTGATTTTCATCATCTAGACTAATTAAACACTAATATAGCAACTAACCATTCTAAAACATCAAAAATTACCATTAAAAGCTCACTAAGTTTTTCATGATCGTAAAAAAGAATACTTCTAGAGAAGCTAAGTAAGGAACATGTTCAAAAGAAAAGGTCTAAGAAGACACCAGTAAAGCTAAATCTACAAGACAATCAGCTCTAGAAGAAGAGTAAGGTGTGGAAGTATAAGACATCTTAGATAATGAATCATAGTCTCCACTTTCCACTTCAATGCAAAACTTCGAAATGGAGGTAACCAAAAAATGGATGAACAAACTGGTGTGTGGATCATGTGCATGTGGCTAGTGCACAGATGGACACTAAAAGGAGTAAGGAAGAAGATGCACTACTAAGTGAAGAGTTGTAAGTCATTATGCCAATATATCTACAGTATAAAAAATAACTAAGTGTGTCAATGCATATGCCACAAACTGGTTGCATGCCCACAGAGACTATGGATGCAGCTACTAGTATGCCTATTTGTATGCCAATACCAATGCTACACACACATGTTTCTCCTCCTCTTTGTCATAAAGGAAGTTGCTTCACCTTCTTGAAAAAGAAAAGAAAAAGATGTGATTAGAGAGAGAGAGAGAGAGAGAGAGAGAGAGAGAGAGAGAGAGAGAGAGAGAGAGAAGAAGTAGAGAATCAAGAAGAGTACGAGAGGGAAGAAAGAGGAGAAGAGAATGCAAAAAAGTATGAGAGAGAGAGAGAGAGAGAGAGGGGGGGGGGTAAGAATAAGAAGAAGATGTAACTATTAGGAGGTGGGGGGGTGTGAGTGTGTGTTGTTTTTCCTCATATGATAATATCGTAAGCCTTAACTCATTAATGCAATGTGATTGTTTAATAATCAACTAGTATGAGACCTGCGCGATGCTACGGCATTGTTTGGAATGGCACATATATCGCGTTCAATTTATGTGTTTTAATGCACATAAAGTAGCTTTTCTTTTAGAAATTTCAAATTCTGGCTACTTGTACCACTTGTTAGCTTCTCATAACGACTTGGAAGTTGGAACCTCTAGTTAAATAGATAGATAATGTCTTAACTCTTTGCAATGGTATGTTTATAGTTAAATAGATAGATGGATAATGTCTTAATTCTTTGCAATGGTATGTTTATGATATGTGATATCCATACCTACTAGCATGTTGACTTACATACTACATTGCCACATCAGCACCTCTTGGAACAAAAGCCATCCAAATAACATGTACTATTATGCTCGCAGCGCGAGGGGGGTAGGGGTCACTCATTAATATGTAAGCATAGCACGTGGGTTCAACAGAAGGGGTTTTTTTAATCCCTTTATTACACATTTTTGACATACAGAAGGGTACCATTTAAAGGGGGTATTTATAGATTCAATAGAAAAAGGGTGTGTTTTATTCCTCAAAATTTTATAGATAACGGGTTTCTAAATTAGGCCTTAAATGCACATGGTATAGAGAGTTTATATATAGTGAACCCTACAAGCTATTAGAGAGACATGGCGTGCGTAGTGCCCATAACAACATTCCAAAGCCCTTTGGTAACTAATACATGACGCATCTTATAGGATCATAGTGGTAGATGGTCCCGTCAAGCTTATCTAGCAAAAGCATCCCAAATACATCACTGCCTACCATTTCAACCTACAAATAACGATCTCTAACACAAAAATGTAAATATTCCATCTACCTACTTGCATGTATTTTGAATGTCCCCTGCATACAATTTGGTTGCCATTATAGATCACTGATGACAAAGGAAACTTGCAAAGTGAATGGTTATTGTTAACACTTTCCAAGCCACCGTGAAAAACTCATTGTTTTCCATGCCAAGATAAAATGATTATTTTTATGCCAAACCCAAACTACTGGAAAAATCAAGTTCAATTTTCATCTAACTGGTTTTTCATGCTATGAAAAACATGGGATTTTCATGTCACACACAACTTGATTTTCATCATCTAGCATTATTAAATACTGATACCAACTAACCATTCTAAAACATCAAAAAATTACCAATAAAAACTCACTAAGTTTTTCATGATCGTAAAAAAGAATACTTCTAGAGAAGCTAAGTAAGGAACGTGTTCAAAAGAAAAGGTCTAAGAAGACACTAGTAAAGCTAAATCCACAATACAATCAGCTCTAGAAGAGCAAGCTGTGGAAGTACAAGACAACATCTTAGATAATGAATCATAGTCTCCACTATCCACTTCAATGCAAAACTTCGAAATGGAAGTTACCAAAAAATGGATGAACAAACTAATGTGTTGATCATGTGCATGTGGCGAGTGCACAGATGGACACTAAAAGGAGTAAGGAAGAAGATGCAGTACTAAGTGAAGGGTTGTAAGTTATTATGCCAATATATCAGCAGTACAAAAAATAACTAAGTGTGTCAATGCATATGCCACAAACTGATTGCGTGCCCACGGAGACTATGGATGCAGCTACTAGTATGCCTATTTGTATGCCAATACCAATGCTACACACACATGTTTCTCCTCCTCTTTGTCATAAAGAAAGCTGCATCACCTTCTTGAAAAAAAAGAGAAAAAGATGTGATTAGAGAGAGAGAGAGAGAGAGAGAGAGAGAGAGAGAGAGAGAGAGAGAGAGAGAGAGAGAGAGAGAAGAAGAAGAAGAAGAAGAAGAAGAAGAAGAGAATCAAGAAAAGTACAAGAGGGAAGAAAGAGGAGAAGAGAATGCAAAGAAGTATGAGAGAGAGAGAGGGGGGGGGTAAGAATAAGAAGAAGATGTAACTATTAGGAGGTGGGGGGGTGTGAGTGTGTGTTGTTTTTCCTCATATGATAATATCGTAAGCCTTAACTCATTAATGCAACGTGATTGTTTAATAATCAACTAGTATGAGACCCTCGCGATGCTGTGGCATTGTTTGGAATGGCACGTATATTGCGTTCAATTTATGCGTTTTAATACACATAAAGTAGCGTTCAATTTATGCGTTTTAATACACATAAAGTAGCTTTTCTTTTAGAAATTTCAAATTCTGGCTCGTCGTACTACTTGTTAGCTTCTCATAACGACTTGGAAGT
Organism: Cibotium barometz; assembly: GCF_041138505.1. Lineage (NCBI taxonomy): Eukaryota > Viridiplantae > Streptophyta > Polypodiopsida > Cyatheales > Cibotiaceae > Cibotium > Cibotium barometz. The sequence goes on from NC_141055.1 coordinate 13,013,602, forward strand.
TGGAACCTCTAGTTAAATAGATAGATAGATAATGTCTTAACTTTTTGCAATGGTATGTTTATAGTTAAATAGATAGATAGATAATGTCTTAATTCTTTGCAATGGTATGTTTATAATATGTGATATCCATACCTACTAGCATGCTGACTTACATACTACATTGCCACATCAACACCTCTTGGAACAAAAGCCATCCAAATAACATGTACTATTATGCTCGCGGCCGGGGGGGGGGGGGGGGGGGGGGGTAGGGGTCACTCATAAATATGTAAGCATAGCACGTGGGTTCATCAGAAGGGGTTTTTTAAATCCCTTTATTACACATTTTTGACATATAGAAGGGTACCATTTAAAGGGGGTATTTATAGATTCAATAGAAAAAGGGTGTGTTTTATTCCTCAAAATTTTATAGATAACGGGTTTCTAAATTAGGCCTTAAATGCACGTGATATAGAGAGTTTATTTATAGTGAACCCTATAAGCTATTAGAGAGACATGGCGTGCATAGTGCCCATAACAACATTCTAAAGCGCTTTGGTAACTAATGCATGATGCATCTTATAGGATCATAGTGGTAGATGGTCCCGTCAAGCTTATCCAGTAGAAAGCATCCTAAATACATCACTGCTTGCCATTTCAACCTACAAATAACGATCGCTAACACAAAAATGTAAATATTCCATCTACCTAGTTGCATGTATTTTGAATGTCCCCAGCATACAATTTGGTTGCCATTATAGATTACTAATGACAAAGGAAACTTGCAAAGTGAATGGTTATTGTTAACACTTTCCATGCCACCATGAAAAACTCATTGTTTTTCATGCCAAGATAAAATGATTATTTTTATGCCAAACCCAAACTACTGGAAAAATCAAGTTCAATTTCATCTAACTGGTTTTTCATGCTATGAAAAACATGGGATTTTCATGTCACACACTAACTTGATTTTCATCATCTAGCCTTATTAAATGCTGATAGCAACTAACCATTCTAAAACATCAAAAAAATACCATTAAAAACTCACTAAGTTTTTCATGATCGCAAAAAAGAATACTTCTAGAGAAGCTAAGTAAGGAACGTGTTCAAAAGAAAAGGTCTAAGAAGACACTAGTAAAGCTAAATCCACAAGACAATCAGCTCTAGAAGAGGAGCAAGCTACTGTGGAAGTACAAGACAACATCTTAGATAATGAATCACAGTCTCCACTTTCCACTTCAATGCAAAACTTCGGAATGGAGGAAACCAAAAAATGGATGAACAAACTGGTGTGTGGATCATGTGCATGTGGCTAGTGCACAGATGGACACTACAAGGAGTAAGGAAGAAGATGCACTACTAAGTGAAGGGTTGTAAGTCATTATGCCAATATATCTACAGTATAAAAAATAACTAAGTGTGTCAATGCATATGCCACAAACTGGTTGCATGCCCACAGAGACTATGGATGCAGCTAAGTATGCCTATTTGTATGCCAATACCAATGCTACACACACATGTTTCTCCTCCTCTTTGTCATAAAGGACGCTGCTTCACCTTCTTGAAAAAGAAAAGAAAAAGATGTGATTAGAGAGAGAGAGAGGAAGAAAGAGAAGAAGTAGAGAATCCAGAAAAGTATGAGAGGGAAGAAAGAGGAGAAGAGAATGCAAAAAAGTATGAGAGAGAGAGAGAGAGAGAGAGAGGGGGGGGGGGGGAAGAATAAGAAGATGATGTAACTATTAGGAGGTGGGGGGGTGTGAGTGTGTGTTGTTTTTCCTCATATGATAATATTGTAAGCTTTAACTCATTAATTGAATGTGATTGTTATGAACTAGTATGAGACCCGGCCAATGTTGCGACCTTGTTTGGAATGGTACATATATTGCATTCAATTTATGTGTTTTAATACACATAAAGTAGCTTTTCTTTTAGAAATTTCAAATTCTGGTTTATCGTACTACTTGTTAGCTTCTCAAAACGACTTGGACGTTGGAACCTCTAGTTAAATAGATAGATAGATAATGTCTAACTCTTTGCAATGGTATGTTTATAGTTAAATAGATAGCTAGATAATGTCTTAATTCTTTGCAATGGTATGTTTATGATATGTGATATCCATACCTACTAGCATGCTGACTTACATATACTACATTGCCAAAACCCAAAATAAGTAGAGGGCAAGCCGCAAGATCAAACACAGCCAAACCTTACAAACACAGCCAAACTTACGTGAGGAGTATTGAAAGTAAATGCGTGAGTAGGTACTGAAATAGATGCTGTAAGGTAGATACGATGATAAGGGGTAGATGCCATGTAGGTAGATTTGAACCTTGTGCCTCCTTCTAGAGAAGCATGGGCGCTAACACTGGGCTATAGCATGTGTTTCTACTCTAAGCTGAGAGTTCAAACTTGGGACAAGCCTTTGGGCTACCTAAGTTGAAAAAACTCATAAAAACAGAGGGCCAAGCCTTTAGGCTACGTAAGTTGAAAAAACTCATAAAAACAGAGGTGCATATAGAATGCTTTGAGACAATGGACATCTGCCTTTCATGCTCTTACTCTCTTCCCCAATTACATGTGGCATTAAAATAAGACTCTTCAAGGTCCGATAGAATAATAATCTTTCCGCAGCACACATGTCTATAAACAATTCATTTTGTTAGATTGATCACGCATGTGTGATTGTGATGGATAATCCTGCACACCATTATCATGTTATGTGTCATTGTTGAAGTTTTGATTGCATCTTACATGCAAACTATTTTCCTCAAGACATCATAAATAAATACATTCAAATAAACACCTTACAAAGATACATAACTATGTCCAGCATGTTGCCCCTCCAAGACATCCAATGGTGGCACAGCAGGTTCTTTTCCTCCAAGATCTAATTAAGCAAATAACCTCTTCTTAAACAGCAAACTTCTATTACATCATCTTCTGAGGACTGCAGAGACAGCTGCCGCCCGCGGCACCCCTAGCAAGTGGCTTGTTATGTTCACCCCAGCAAACCTTAAGGCCCTGTCCTTGAGGTATTGTCCACTTGCATTGGAGAATCAGACTCGTGCTGCCTCATCGCCTGAGATTAACAGAGATGTAATATTATAACCTTTGTAATCATAGCAGGTATCAAAAACACGGAAACCAGACAACACCCTTGCAAAACAAACTATGATGTCAACTATTCCTGCTCATGCCAAGGTCATTAAGCCATTAAAGATGATTGCTCCCAACCTACTTTGTATGCAAATTTGATTAATTGCATACAAGAAGGGATCAAAATTTCAAAACAATTGGACCCTCCCAGGCCTGTATACACAGCACATCACAATCTCAATAATCAAGAACAGATTAGAAACTTTGAGTTCAAATTCTTCCTTACCATAGAAGGTGCCCTGTTTGATAGCGTCTTCATTTGCCTCCCCCAAAGCAGCCTCCTTGAGGTATTTGTCTGCCAGCTGCACTCTCTTCACATTCTCCTGTTCTTGAACCAACATTTGACCGTACTCAAGAAGCTTCTCAACGGTCATGGTGGGCTTCTCAAATGTTGGGGGGCCATCCTTTGAGTTGACAAGCTTCTTTCCCATGTTTTCCACTCCAATATTTCCTACCCATTTTCTGACTTCATCATCATAGACTCGAGCCCTCAGAGCACCAAAGAAATCTAAAGCAAGCCAAACCACCATCAAATTTAGCATTAAAAACCTGATAAAATCTGGGTATACCTACAGTCCTCCATATCTATTTAGTAAGACAACCTACAAACACTTAAGAACTCTAAACACCTAATAGCAGGATAAATAAAATGCATGTCAAAATCCCATTAAGTACATGAGAATGTTAAATAAAGCATGGGCAATGGTCACCTAGTGTAGAAAGTAACAAAAAAAGCCGTCAGAAGCCACATACCAATGGATTGGCCAGGGAAAGTATCCACAAGCTTTGAAATTTCATCCAAATTGATATTGTCCGTCTGGAAAATACCCTTGCACACGCCAATGCGGTCCTCCCTTGTTGGAGCCCAGTAAAACTTCTCCATGCGCCCATCCCGAATCAAAGGCGCATACAGAGTGGAGAAGTCATTTCCTGTCACGATAATGGGGACACGGGGGATTTCCTCTTTGTTGTAGACTCCGGGTAGCTGGACATTAGTAGGGCTGTCAGCAATGTTCATCAAAGTAGCATTCACCATCTGGTTGTTAACGGTGTACTGGGTTGTGCCTCCCATTCGCCCTGCTCCTGCATCGAGATCATTAATGAAAAGTGCACACATCTTTCCCTTCTTCCTGATAATGTCAGCTGCCTCTCGGTATCTTTGTCTGATGAGCTTGGCCGGTTCACCAGCATTGCCACTCTCAAGCTCTCCTGCACTCATCATGATGGGGCTGCCACACAAGGTTGTCTTAGCTCTGGTCTTGAAAAGATGACTATGGTACTAAAATTCCATGTTCAGACCCATGTTCAAATGTATACATACCATAAAGGCATCTGGGGAAATACTTACTTTATTCCCAGCTTTGAAAACACAAGCTCACATTGGAAGGATTTCCCTTGCCCCTTGCCTCCCCAGATACCAAGAATCAAGGGAACCTGCATCCATAGCACGTCAATCTAAGGTACAACCATAACTAGAGTGTTACCCACCATGTTCTCGAGATGGGATAACAAGGATCTAAGATGAGCTAGGGACTACCTTAATGTTTGGTAAGCTCATGAAGTTCTTGGCAATGTGCACCACCAATTTGTCCATGAATGCAGGTGCAATGTAGAAGCCATCCTTCATGTTATCCATCTGGAACCTGCAAAGAGGATGCCATGATGAGAATAAAAAATACAAATAAGAGAAAAATACATGACTAACCCATAGTTGATCCATGCATTTAAATCATTCTGAGTTTACTTACATTCTCTGTCCAGTGCTGATATACTCATAAGAGCTCATGACAGCATGTTGGGTTCCCATTCCAACTGCACCTTGGAAGAGGGAATCAACCATTCCCTTCCCTCTTGTGATATCCTGTTGGTCATCAGATATGTCATAGGCAAGACCAGCCCATTTGTCTTTCTTAGTCTGCTTGGATTCATCCTCTGTCGAGGCATGCACAATGAACGGCTTTGCAGTGCTCGGTGCTACAGCAGAAGAGGGTTTCTTTAAAGTGGTCCCAAAGAAAGCAGATGCTGGCCCACTCCGAGAAAGGGATGGAGCTCCATTGGAGAGGGAAAGGTTC